>NC_074705.1:10261845-10608095 GCF_029448725.1 Salvelinus fontinalis
CCCACCACGGCGAAGATGAACACGATGATGGCTAGGACCAGTGTCAAATTACCCAGCGCTCCCACCGAGTTACCGATGATCTTGATCAGCATGTTCAGGGTGGGCCAAGACTTGGCCAGCTTGAACACCCTCAACTGTTGACAAGAAGAATCCCATGAGGAGTTATGTTGTTCCTGGTTGTGGCTACGGTATTAATATCTAGCTAGCATCAATCAACAAAGGATGAAGATGAATATTACCACTGTATCAAGGAGTCGTAAAAGAAAGGACAACTGTTACTCCGCTAAGGAATGGTAGTATAGTTATGTCTCCTGTAGAAATGTGTCAACTAGAATGTACACAATCTACTCTGACAGGGTGGACTCGGGAGAAACTGGTGTCAGAAGTGGGATCTTACCAATCGGAAAGACCGAAGCACAGACAGGCCCTCTACATTGGCCAGGCCGAGCTCCATCAGACTCAGACTGACGATGATGCCGTCAAATATGTTCCATCCCTGTTGAAAGTAGTAGTAGGGGTCCAGAGCGATTAGCTTGAAACACATCTCAGCCGTGAAGATGCCCGTGAACACCTACACAGAGACAGAGACAGTAGTTAGATTTGAGCACGGTTAGACATACTTCCATAGAATGAATGTTAATGGTTGTGTGGGTAGTGCTTGGCTAGCCATACTTATTTGGACCTATGGATAGTGGATAGATATACATCGTTGTATACAATTTCAATAGTATGTGGCCAACTTGGTGGCTGAATCTTCTAAAATAGACTTAGACAATGAAACTGTGAAAAATAACAGATTGGGGATTTGGAAGGTGCCACGTGTGACTTTGAGGAGAAGCTATATCAGGTGCAAGAGATTTTCCTTACAAATTCATTAGTAAAAAAAAAAGCAGCAGCGGACATTTCAGAACTCTTATCCACCAGACCTGTACATCCATGAATGGATCTCTATCATTTGTAACTGTTTCTGATGTATGTATTGTGAAGTATTGTTCAATAGATGTACTATGTAAGGCATTTATTCATCTGTGTTCCTATTTCACGATTCATTTTACATATGCTATCAGATTGCTGAGTAAAGGGTTTGGGAGTACAAAATATCTAAATATATACTGTATGATGTATTGTATGAAGAAAAAAATCTACAAATAGAAATGGCCGTTAGGGTAGAAAACCAGCCCAGTAACAGTCTATCTTTAACCGCTTGATATTTCGATAAAGCCTTGCAAGTTTACCTCAATAATATTGAACACTTACCAAGTTCCCGACAGAGAGGACGTGATTGAACTCCTTGGTCATGGGATAATGTTCCATGGCCATGAAGAGGGTGTTGAGGACGATACAGACGGTGATGGCCAGGTCCACGAAGGGATCCATCACCACCGTGTTGACGATCCCCTTGAAACTCAACCACATAGGACAGCAGTCCCAGATCAGATAGGTGTTGGCAAACTTATACCAGCATGGTGGACACTTCTGTCTGGACTCTTCAAGCTCTGGAAAGGGTTAAAACAGACACATTTTAGTGACAGTTTCTAATGTAACTTCCCCTCCTTTTTCTTTTTACTATTTAGTCATTTAGCAGACGCTATTCTCCAGAGCGACTTACAGGAGCAATTAAGGTTAAGTGCCTTGCTCAAGGGCAAAGACAGATTTTTCACCGTCGACTCAGGGATTTGAACCAGCGGTTACTGGCTCAACGGTTTAGGCTACCTAGGCTACCTGCCGCCTGTTGGCATGCTAGGCTACCTGCCGCCTGTTGGCATGCTAGGCTACCTGCCGCCTGTTGGCATGTATACATGTCCCCATTTTGGCTATAAGGCATTATGACTTGTTAAAGGCATGTATAACAAGTATCAAATATCATATAGTTAGCTTTTAGGAAAGTGCTAGCATGCTTTTATAATGTTAAGGAGGACACTTGATCAAAGGCATACACATTATAATGGTTGTTGTAGGCTATGGGTCTTCAAGATGTTTGGTTCATCGGTCTAGTATAATAACATATTATTTGAGAACTTAGCGTGACCAACCCTCCATGGTGTTGGTGAGAATACTGGCCACACTCATAGCTCTGGCTCTGGCTGGCTCATCTAGGTAGGCCATGGAAGCCTGGCGAGACCTCCTCTTCTTCAGCCTTATCTCAGAGTCAGTGGTAGTCCCCTGGAGACAAAGAAACATCTGGAAGAGTTATTCAGTGTATGGACTAGGTGGCCTGTAAGGGACCATAACCATGACTATACCATTTATGTTGGGTTCACTTCAAATAGTATTTTTTTTCTGTCAAATACTTTAGATGGGCAGTGGAACCAATTGAAGGATTGGTGCAAACCTGTGTCATCTGGCTCAACCAAAAGAAAAGTAATACTATATGGAGCCTGGACTGATAAAAACTATAGCTCACCTCAGGCAGGAGCAGTCCTACAGGCGAGGTGGGCACCGAGGTCCCTCCCACTAGCGAGACGACGCCGTTACAGTCCACGGTGCAGTGCATCTTGCCGTTGGCGGGCAGCAGGACGCGCTGAGGGGCCAGGCTAGTCTGACTGACCGTGCTGGAGCGGCGCTCAACACGGCAAGGCACGAACAGGGAGCCGCGGCGGCTGTCGGTGTCCTCGAACGTGCTTTGCTCGTCGTCGGCGAAGTCGTTATCGGAGACCACATCGCGGACGCGGCCTCGGAAGCTAAACAGGCTAGCTCGGCTGTTCCTCCTCGGGGAGAAGAGGGAGCCACGAATACTGAGGAGAGACTGGTGGAAGGGGAGAGGAAGGAGAGAGAGAAAGGGGAGAGGAGAGAAAGGTATCAGTACTGAAAAAGAGGAGGAGGATGGAGGTGATAGAGACGATGAAACAGAAGAAGGGAGACCGACATGATTGGAGTGGTTCAGTGGACACTCTGCTCGATGCAGTGATGAGGAAGATGATGGCAATGAGGACAATGGTGACTAAGACAATGGCCCTTTCCCCTCACTGTGTACTCGCCTGGTTGGGTGAGGAGCATCTCTTCTCGTAGGACAGCCGGTTGGCATCTACCGAAAACCGGAAGCTTAACCTCTTGATACTGTCCTCTGACTCGGACTTGTGGAACTTCTCGTGCTCGCCCCTCTCTTTTCTCTTCTTCTGACGGTTCATTCTCTCCTTGGCGCTCTTGGAGCTGAGTTTGGAGGTCCCTGAGGAGGCTTCTGAGGAGGGCCCCCCTCTCCCGCTGTACTCTCCGTGGCTCTCTGTGGCTGCTGCCGCGGCAACCTGCCAGCCAATCACACACAAGCACAGTTGTCACGGCAACCGGCACCCGTCTTTGGTGGACAGAGCACAGAGCAGAGCAGCAGGCAGCACAAATACCCAAATCAACTTCAAAGAACTTCTAAAAATTGAGGCCTGTGTTTTGTCCCACAAACTGACTGTTTTCTTAACAAAACTGGCAAAGACTAAAAGATTATCTGTTCCAGAAGCAAGTGAACAACCCAATTGCTCTTTGAAATAATAACAAGCCCTGCATAACCTGAATCCCTGTGGATTCATTTACAACAACAAAAAAGCATGGGAGACAAAATCATACATTTTTCAAAAGAAGCATTGTACTCGGTATATAAAATCTTTGTGATATCCATGTTTTTGTTATTATTGCATTGCTGGACTCTTGGTCAAGCTGTTATTGTAAATAAGAAATGATGTGTAGCAGATGGAACCTCCCTTCCTCCACGGAACCTAATACTGTACTACCAATACCGCACAGAGTAATTATTCCTTCTTTATCTACCTCTTGTTTCCATAGTAATGGAGCGCCCTTGTCTTTAGAAGCTTGACACCAAGCAAGCACCAAGACATACTTATGTATTAGAGGATTATGGACTTGAGAGAGGAAGGGCAATAGTAGGCAGGGTAGTGAAAGACAGAGAAAGACAGGGAGGACTTTGGCTGTGTGCACCCACTACTGTGTCGTCGCTCTGGATAAGACGGTCTGCGTAATAACTCAAATGCAAATGATAAAAAGTCAAACTCCGCAATGCAAATGCACAAGCAGAAATCAGCCAATACCAATGCCTCCTCCTGCTGTCTCTTGAGCTGCTCCAGCATAGCCTGGAACTCCTCCTCCTTCTGGGCTGCCTCCTCTATGGTGGCCTGGTTCTGCTCATCGTATGCCATGGCCACCACAGCCAGGATCAGGTTGACCAGGTAGAAGGAACCCAGGAAGATCACCAACACAAAGAAGATCATGTAGGGCTTCCCCGCCGCTCGCAGGGTCTAAGAGGGAGGGAGAGAGAGAGAGGTACGGTGGAGGGAGAGAGAGGGGGGGGGGGGGGGGGGGATGGAGGGAAGGGGAGGGAGAGAGAGAATAAAAGAGAGAGATATAGAGAGGGAGGGAGAGATAGGGAGGGAGGGAGAGAGTGATAAGGAGGTAGGTAGGGAGGGGAAAGAGGGAGGGATAGAGGGAGTGGGGAAAGAGGGAGGGATAGAGGGAGGGAAGGGAGAGAGGGATGTATGGAGGGGAGGGAGAGAGGGATAGAGGGAGAGGAGGGAGAGAGGGATAGAGGGAGAGAGGGATAGAGGGAGGGGAGGGAGAGAAGGATAGAGGGAGGGGAGGGAGAGATAGGGGGGAGGGAGAGAAGGATAGAGGGAGGGGAGGGAGAGAGGGAGAGGAGGGAGAGAAGGATAGAGGGATAGAGGGAGAGAAGGATAGAGGGAGGGGAGGGAGAGAGGGATAGAGGGAGAGGAGGGAGAGAGGGATAGAGGGAGAGGAGGGAGAGAAGCATAGAGGGAGGGGAGGGAGAGAGGGATAGAGGGAGGGGAGGGAGACAGAGAATTGTTTTCATTATATGCATTTTCTTTTCTTTACCAGTATTCCTGAGTTGTTTCACTGTTATTTACAAAGATAAAGCACTAAAAGGGGATCAAGTATATCAGATCAGCAAACAGTGAGCAGACATTTTGTTTTTAACCAATAGCTTTGGCCCACCTGTTGGTAGAGGTTTTCCCAGAAGTCCTGAGTCATGAGTCTGAACAGGGACAGAAAGGCCCAGCCAAACGAGTCAAAGCTTGTGTAGTCGTAGTCTGGGTTCCTGCCCGCCTTGATGCACGTGAATCCCTCTGGGCACAACCTGTGGTGAAGACCCCCGTACACAACACACAGGTCAGCAAACATGTGACGGTCACTAAACCACAACCACAAGCCACTTGCACAGTACAGAACAATACAGTGGATACTTACGGTGTCCACTGAACAGCATTGGTTTTCATTAGATTGACTTAACTGCACTTACACTGAATATGATTTCATTTCCTAAGATTAGCCTGACTACATTAACACTATCCACAGTAAGAAGCACCTGTTTTTATTTTTACTGACTGGACTGCATCAAATTAATCAATTCTGCTGAAATAGTATTGTCCTCTCCACTCTCTTGTATTTGCGCCAAGTTCTCTATTCCAGTTAGCATGTCTTCAATGCCTAAGTGTTAAGGAAACAAGTGAGTACGCTTACATGCACACTAATAACTTGATATTAAACTGATTAAGGCAGAAGGCCGAGTATGGCATTAGTCATGAACACCTTACTCTGCGGATCTTAACCGGCGTACGGTCAAAGTCAATTAAAACACCTGCTTTTCTGAGCAGTCTTTCTAATTATTAGGACATGTAAACAGCTTAATTGGCGTTCCAGCTGTGTATTTCATCTTTGTATGTACCAGCACATACATACTGAAAGTATGCATCTTACAAATATTTTTCACAAACAAACTTCATATGTCCAAACTCAGAATCAAATAGTCTTTGCAAAAATAACGGGTTCGCTGTTGTAAAAACATTTATTTTGATTGCTGATTTTCCAACGTGTCCATTTAAACATGATTATTAGGTAAATCGTTCTTCCTGCAGAGCACGTAAAGGTTTTAATCAAATTATCATTTTAATCTGACAGTGCACAATAAACATATTTATTGTGTGCATGTAATCGTGCTCAGTAATTCCGTATGCGTGTTGAGGCTGGGTTGGTGAATGTAATTGGCTATATAAATAAAGGATGTTGTCAAGTCTCACCCGGCTCCACTGCCATTCCCACAGAGGAGGGCGTCCCTGCGGTTGAGGAGGTAATAGTAATTACCTAGAAGGAAGAACAGAGAGAGGAACAATCAGTCAATTTGTTGAGGAGCGCAGGAGGAAAGGAGGGAGGCAGGCAGGGAGGAAAGAGAGGAGGGAGGTTTGAAACTGGATTAGAAGGTTTAAAATTTAGCCAATAATCTTAATGGGTTTTCAAACTTGTACAAAATTCTGATTGATGAATTAAGCAAACAATATGCTCTGACCCAGTGGTTGAGTGCTTTGAGTGAAATAAACAAAATCACGTTACTAAAATAATTGTTATTATCATTAAATATTATATATGGCAAAAGGGGGGGTGCAACTCAATATTAGGAAGGTGTCCTTAATATATACTGAACAAATATATAAACGCAACATGTCCTATGGTCCTATGTTTCAAGAGCTGAAATAAAATATCCCAGAAATGTTCCATATACACAAAAAGCTTATTTCTCTTAAATGTTGTGCTCAAAGTTATTACATCCCTATTAGTGAGTACTTCTCCTTTGCCAAGATAATCCATCCACCTGACAGGTGTGACATATCAAGAAGCTGATTATACAGCATGATCATTAAACAGGTGCGCCTTGTGCTGGGGACAATAAAAGGCCACTCTAAAATGTGCACTTTTGCCACACAACGCCACAGATGTCTCAAGTTTTGAGGGAGTGTGCAATTGGCATGCTGACTGCAGGAATGGCTACCAGAGCTGTTGCCAGATAATTTAATGTTCATTTCTCTACCATAAGCCGCCTTCAACGTCATTTTTGAGAATTTGGCAGTACGTCCAACCGGCCTCACAACCGCAGACCACGTGTAAACTTCTTCACCTGCGGGATCGTCTGAGACCAGCCTCTCAGACAGCTGATGAAACTGAGGAATATTTCTGTCCGTAATAAAACCCTTTTGAGGGGAAAAACTAATTCTGATTGCTTGGGCCTGGCTCCCAAGTGGGTGGGCCTACGCCCTCCCATGGCTGCGCCCCTGCCCAATCATGTGAAATCCACAGATTAGGGCCTAATTAATTTATTTCATTTCACTGATTTCCTTATATGAACTGTAATTGAGTAAAATCATTGAAATTGTTACATGTTGCATTTATATTTTTGTATTTTTGTACGAAACATTAAGGACACCTTCCTAATATTGAGTTGCAACCCCCTTTTGCCCTCAGAACAGCCTCAATTTGTCGGGGCATGGACTCGACAAGTTCAACGGCACTTACATATGTTGCCTTTCCCATTAACCTTCTGAATAGCACACATACACAAGCTATGTCTCAATTGTCTCAAGGCTTAAACCTGTCTCCTCCCCTTCATCTACACTGATTGAAGTGGCATTAATAAGGGATCATAGCTTTCACCTGGATTCACCTGGTCACTCTATGACATGGAAAGAGCAGGTCCCCTTAATGTTTTATACTCTCAGGGTGTGTATGTGTATATACAGTTGAACTCTGAACTTTACATACACTTAGGTTGGAGTCATTAAAACTTGTTTTTCAACCATTTTTTCCAACAATTGTTTAAAGACAGATTATTTCACTTATTATTCACTGTATCACACTTCCAGTGGGTCAGAAGTTTACATACACTGTTGACTGTGCCTTTAAACAGCTTGGAAAATTCCAGAAAATTATGTCATGGCTTTAGAGGCTTCTGATAGGCTAATTGACATCATTAGCCTATCATCCTTGGGAGAAATTTCCAAACGCCTAAAGGCACCACGTTCATCTGTACAAACAAAGTACGCAAGTATAAACACCATGAGACCACACAGCTGTCATACCGCTCAGGAAGGAGACACGTTCTGTCTCCTAGAGATGAATGTACTTTGGTGCGAAAAGAGCAAATCAATCTCAGAACAACAGCAAAGGACCTTGTGAAGATGCTGGAGGAAACAGGTACAACGGTATCTATATCCACAGTAAAAACGAGACCTATATCGACATAACCTGAAAGGCCACTCAGCAAGGAAGAAGCCACTGCTTCAAAACCGCCATAAAAAAGCCAGACTATGGTTTACAACTGCACATGGGGACAAAGATTGTACTTTTTGGAGAAATGTCCTCTGGTCTGATGAAACAAAAATAGAAGTGTTCGGCCATAATGACCATCTTTATGTTTGGAGGAAAAAGGGGGAGGCTTGCAAGCAAGGGGGAGGCTTGCAAGCCGAAGAACACCATCCCAACCGTGAAGAACGGAGGTGGCCCCATCATGTTGTGGGGGTGATTTGCTGCAAGAGGGACTGGTGCACTTCACAAAATAGATGGCCTCATGAGGATGGAAAATGATGTGGATACATTGAAGCAACATCTCAAGACATCAGTCAGGAAGTTAAAGCTTGGTCACAAATGGGTCTTCCAAATGGACAATGACCCCAAGCATACTTCCATAGTTGTGGCAAAATGGCTTAAGGACAACAAAGTCAAGGTATTGGAGTGGCCATCACAAAGCCCTGACTTCAATCCTATAGAAAATGTGTGGGCAGAACTGAAAGAGTGTTTGTTCCGAGCAAGGAGGCCTACAAACCTGACTCAGTTACACCAGCTCTGTCAGGAGGAATGGGCCAAAATTCACCCAAATTATTGTGGGAAGCTTGTGGAAGGCTACCCGAAACATTTGACTAAAGTTAAGCAATTTAAAGGCAATGCTACCAAATACTAATTGTGTGTATGTAAATGTCTTACCCACTGGGAATGTGATGAAAGAAATGAAAGTTGAAATAAATAATTCTCTCTACTATTATTCTGACATTTCACATTCTTAAAATAAAGTGGTGATGGTAACTGACCTAAGACAGGGAATTTTTACTAGGATTAAATGTCAGGAATTGTGAACTGAGTTTAAATGTATTTGGCTAAGGTGTATGTAAACTTCCGACTTCAACTGTATATTTATATATCGTGCAGAGGTAATAACTCCAATAATATCTCATCACGACCATACCTGGAACACTAAGGACCAAGGAGGACCACAATAAGCCACTACTGTGGGTGAATGATAGATTGTTGTCAATAAATAAATTATTCACAAAAACAAAGGACGCAAGGAGTACACATTAATTTATACAAGGATATCAATTATTCACACCAATGTATCCCCTGAGACTGGAGGTCAATGAGACGGATACGGTCTGTTTGGCAGTGTACCAACAGCTCAGGGGAAGAGGACAGATAGATGTCCAAGAGTTTGACCCTGTGACCTTCTGGCCTTGATTACTAAAAAATGCTGGCTGCAGAGAGATGGAGAGGCTTCCTGGAACTCTCACCCAGCTAACTGCTACACCTCCCTCCCAGACCTCTGTGACTCACATCCTCCATTACTCTCTCCATCTTTCCATCTCTCACTCAAATTGATTTATTTGCATGACATCAGTTCCATTGTCATTTCCCCCTGTTTTCTCTATTTTCTCTCTCCCGCTCTCGCTCTCTCTATCTTTGTAAATCTATTTCCTCTTTATCCTTAGACCATTTTCACTCTACCCTTTCTCTCTTCCTTATTTATCTCCTCCTCCGTTTCCACCTTGTCCCATCTCTCCCCATGACGTCAGTGTCATATGTTGCTGGTCTGGTCTGTGTGCCCACCTGCCTGCCCGCCTGCCGCGCCCAACCAGCGGCCAGTGATAGCCTCCTCTCTCTCTCTTTCTCTCATAACGTGCCTGTTTTCTCACACACAGACAGGGTGTAGGAGGGGATGGGGGTTGGGGGGGGGGGGGTGTTGTGGGCGATTATCCGCCACATTTGCCTCAATTTCCCACCAATCGCTGTCACTCTTTATCACGCTGCTTCACAGAAAAATGGGCAGGGCATGGGCTGTCTGGTTTTATTTCACGGAATATGAAGTCTGTCTGAGTGGTGTGACTCAGATACTGTCTGAGGTATAGAACTTGACACTCATTACCCCAGTACCCCTGCAGACAAAACAAGCACTTAGCTTACTCTCATTGTTGATGTACTCAGTCCAGTTTACGGAGCTAGTGACGTTGAAATCAGTGCCATTGAAATCGGTTCCATTTAAGTTTGGAGTTCCCAGAGTTCTGTTCAGGTGGTCGTCGGGGATCGTGTCATTGACGAGGTTGCGGATACACTTCTGCCTCAGGTTGCCCATGAAGAGCTGCAGGCCAATCAGGGCGAAGACGCTGAGACAGAAAACGGTGAGGATCATGACGTCGGAGAGCTTCTTGACCGACTGGATCAGAGCGCCCACGATGGTCTTTAGTCCTGCAAGGGAGGGACGACGCACAGTCCTGGTTAACAGCTCCAACTGATTAATAGAACAGATACATAAAACAGTATAGAAATATAGTATAGAAATGCTAAGGTATATAGAAATGCTTCAGCCCCCAATGATAGCTAGCAAGCAGCATAGGAGATCCATATGTCAAGTTTCTGTATGGCATTCATACAGGAGCCAGTTGAGGTATAGGCTGATAATTTTTACTCATGGATCTCTCCAGAGATGGTGTTGTTGGTGTTAAGATTACCCAGCTCATAACACACTTAGATTAACCCCTAGCAAACTATCTACACAGAAAGTCTGTTTGCTGATAATCAAATTCTCTTTCCGAATAGACTCAGATCACTACAGATATCGTATCATATTCATATCATTACTTAGTGATCTGTACAGCAATGTAATAATGACGTAATGGACAAATTGCGATCATTCAGTTTGATAGGGACCAAGTGTGTTGGGGTTTTAGTGATGCTAAGCAGATGCTAAGCTACAAGACTGTTTTCTGTGATCACGCTCTCCGCAGCCGATGTAAGACCTTTAATCAGGTCAACAATCACAAGGCCGCAGGGCCAGACGGATTACCAGGACGTGTACTCCGAGCATGCGCTGACCAACTGGCAAGTGTATTCACTGACATTTTCAACCTCCCCTGTCTGAATCTGTAATACCAACATGTTTCAAGCAGACCACCAAAGTCCCTGTGCCCAAGAACACTAAGGTAACTTGCCTAAATGACTACCGACCCATAGCACTTACGTCTGTAGCCATGAAGTGCTTTGAAAGGCTGGTCATGGCTCATATCAACATCATTATCCCAGAAACTCTAGACCCACTCCAATTTGCATACCGCCCCAACAGATCTACAGATGATGCAATCTCACTGCCCTTTCACACCTGGACAAAAGGAACACCTATGTGAGGATGCTATTCATTGACTACAGCTCAGCGTTCAACACCATAGTGCCCTCGAAGCTCATCACTAAGCTAAGGACCCTGGGACTAAACACCTCCCTCTACAACTGGATCCTGGACTTCCTGACGGGTCGCCCCCAGGTGGTAAGGGTAGGTAACAACACATCCACCACGCTGATCCTCAACATGGGGGCCCCTCAGGGGTGCGTGCTCAGTCCCCTCCTGTGCTCCCTGTTCACTCATGACTGCATGGCCAGGCATGACTCCAACACCATCATTAAGTTTTCAGATGACACAACAGTGGTAGGCCTGATTACCGACAATGACGAGACAGCCTATAGGGAAGAGGTCAGAGACCTGGCCATGTGGTGCCAGGACAACAACCTCTCCCTCAACATGATCAAGACAAAGGAGATGATTGTGAACTACAGGAAAAGGAGGACCGAGCAGGAACACATCACCAACAAACTAACATGGTCCAAGCACACCAAGACAGTTGTGAAGAGGGCATGACAGAACTTATTCCCCCTCAATAGACTGAAAATATTTGGAATGGGTCCTCAGATCCTCAAAAGGTTCTACAGCTGCACCATCGAGAGCATCCTGACGGGTTGCATCACTGCCTGGTATGGCAACTGCTCAGCCTCCGACCGTAAGGCACTACAGAGGGCAAAGCTTCCTGCCATCCAGGACCTCTATATCAGTTGGTGTCAGAGGAAGGCCCTACAAATTGTCAAAGACTCCAGCCACCCTAGTCATAGACTGTTCTCTCTGCTACAGCATGGCAAGCGGTACCAGAGCGCCAAGTCTAGGTCCAAGAGGCTTCTAAACAGCTTCTACCCCCAAGCCATAAGACTCCTGAACATATAATCAAATAGCTACCCAGAATATTTGCATTTCCCCCCCCCTATTTTACACTGCTGCTACTCTCTGTTGTTATCTATGCATAGTCACTTTAATACCTCTGCCTACATGTACATATTACCTCAATTACCTCGACACCGGTGCCTCTGTACCGGTACCAATCGTATACAGCCTCGCTATTGTTATTTTACTGCTGCTCTTTAATTATTTGGTATTTTTCTTAAAACTGCATTGTTGGTTAGGGGCTTGTAAGTAAGCATTTCAATGTAAGGTCTACCTGTTGTATTCGGCACATGTGACAAATAACATTTGATTTGATTGGATTTGATTTGAATGAGGGCTGATGTAGGTTGAAGATAGAGACCCCCAATAATCATGGGGTCAATGATTGGTTGGTCCATGAAACCGAGAGATGACAACTTTGTGAGAGTGTGTGTCATGGCATTGCCTAGCATCACTCTAGTACAGCCCTATTCAACAACCACTATACACAGTGAACAAGACATACATGCACCCTAGAACAAGGACAGAGGGGGAACCCTAGACACAAATGCTCACCCCACAAATTGGCTTTTGCAATGTCTCATGCATAAAAAAGCTAACAAATAATAAATATTCTACCTAATTTCCCCAAAGGGCAAGATAACAAAGAAAGAGAATTACAGGAAGAAAATGAAAGTAACGTAATGTGTCTAAAAGCGTGGAATCGTTTCCATCTCAATGGAGTGGGCCCGGATTCCTGCTTTTACTGGCCTGTGGAAAGGCAGCGTGACAGAGGCAACAATGCTAGGCTAAGCTAACGTGAGATGAGCAGTTACTGCATCTCAGATGGAGCGAATTAGCCATTAGCCGTTAGCTTATAGCCTTGTTGCTAGCATTTAAGCATTTAACCTTTAACCTCTGACCTGGGCTCTCTCACCTGGGATGACTGATATAGTTTTGAGGGCTCGGAGAACCCTGAAGGTTCTGAGGGCCGAGACATTACCCAGGTCCACAAACTCTGTCACATATCTGTAAGGGAAGGCAGCAGGGGGAGGTTTGGGGGAGGGAGGAGGAGCGAGGGAAGGAAGGGGGAAGTCACACAAACGGACAGGACAGACACCATGACAACACAAGGGGGTTGGGGGGGGGGGGGGGGGGGTCGACACACGTCACAAACAAAAGACATCTTGGCTGACGGGTGAGAGAGCAGACACAGGTTCTTACCTGGGATTACCGAGATAGTTTTCAAAGCTCGCAATACTCTGAAAGTGCGCAGAGCTGAAACATTGCCTAGGTTTACAAACTCTGTTACATACCTGCAGGATTAAATGCACAGTTAAAAATCAGCGTTGTACCCTGACATACTTGCAAATGCACACACACACACACACACACACACACACACACACACACACACACACACACACACACACACACACACACACACACACACACACACACACACACACACACACACACACACACACACACACACACACGTACAGGCGCAGGTACACACATACGCGCATATGAATACACATCAAGTACACACGTTCACAGTAGAATTAATTTGATCAAATGCACTACACCATAAACATAGGAGATACATTATATCATATATACAGTATATACGTTTTCGAGAAAGATCATTTGAAAAATACAATTTTATTGAGTAAATGTAATTAATGGATTCTTTTCATTTTAAAGAGAGATTAAAATGTAATGAATTGATGGCCCTTTGTTAATGTAAAAATAGAGACGTAACAAACTAAGATTGCGCCATTAGATTAGGGGTGGGGTTGCGAGAACAAAATAAACGGGGTCCCCAGAAATTCTGGCAAAAGAAATGGGGTCCTCGCTGAAAAAGTTTGAATGCCCCCAGTCTAGAGGGATGAGTGTGGTGACACTGCTCTAATCTCTGTGTCCTGACAGACCTGACAGACCTCTGTGTCCACACTTTTCAAACCAGTCTTTCCAGTTACATGGCAGAATCAGAATATACACTGACTGTACAAACATTAAGGACACCTGCTCTCTCCATGACATAGACTGAACAGGTGATTCCAGGTGAAAAGCTATGATCTCCTATTGAAGTCACTTGTAAAATCCACTTCAGGCAGTGTAGATGAAGGGGTGGAGACAGGTTAGAGAAAGATGTTTAAGCCTCGAGACAATTGAGACATGGATTGTGTATGTGTGCCATTCAGGGGGTGAATGGGCGAGACAAAAGATTTAAGTGCCTTTGAACGGGGTGTGGTAGTAGGTGCCAGGCACACCGGTTTGTGTCATGAACTGCAATGCTGCTGGGTTTTCCACGCTCAACATGGGCCAGCATTTTGAGCGGGGGTGGGGGTGGACGGGAGCAACTGAAGGTGTTCCTAATGTTTGGTATAGTCAGTGTATATTGATATTTGGATTAGTGACATGAGCAGCAGTTTTGTAGTGAAGTGTTATATGAATTATACTTTTTTAATTTTTTTTATCTACACTGGTTAGGAGGAATACATACATCAGTCCTAGATAATAATGCATCAATGCCTCATAATATCCTATTCTATTGATCAAAGCTGGAAATATAAGTCATACGTGGTAATACTTACGCCATGGAGATTACCATGAAGTCTAACCAGTTCCATGGATCCCTGAGGAAGGTGAACTTCCCCACACAGAACCCCCTCGCCAAGATTTTAATGAGAGACTCGAATGTGTAAATCCCTGTGAATGTGTACCTGATCAAACCAAGACAGAAAGGCATTATGATGGTTGCTATGGAAGTCAACAACAACAGTCCTATTCAATCAAAACCTTATGCCTGTTTTCCGGGGCTAGACCAAAACAACACTATTTGTCCTGTGCCAGTGTAGGCTCTGTTCCAATTGTGATACCAAGATAACAAGTGTAAGTGTTATGCTAGTGTGGATATCAGTGGAGGCTGCTGAGGGGAGAACGGCTTATAATAATGGCTGGAACGGAGCGGATGGAATGGCACAAAACCATGTGTTTGATGTATTTGATACCATTCCACCAATTCCTCCAGTCATTACCACCAGCCCGTCCTCCCCAATTAAGGTGCCGCCAACCTCCTGTGGTGGATACTGGAGCATAGCCAATGTTTGAATTGTCATGCTAATTCGTTTCTTTTGGTTTCTCTCAGTAAAAATTCCTGAGATTACTTGAGCCCAAACGCAAACACGCATTCTCACACTGGAAACAGAATTGTATCTTTGTCTTACCAAGGAGGCTATAAAAACGGGTGTCAATTGAATAGGGTAACAGCCAATAATAAGTAACCTACAGGAATTAAATCTAGAATATAAGTTACTTACTCAACATTCTTGGCCCAGTCCGGGGGGTTGCTCAGAGTCATAAAAGCACAGTTGGTCAAAATGGTGAACATGATTAACATGCTGAACAACGTACAGAGATACAAGTCAAGGAAAGAACCCAACATGTTCAGAGACACATGTAAAGCAATGTGACATCAAGGCTAACTAATAACGAGGCCTAGGCCCCGAGTGTTCCGTGACCATAGGCCTTTACCAGGAAAAACTCCATGCCCTATACAGCCTAGAAATATCGACCCAGAGTTTTTTCTTGGTCAGGTCACATGGTCACGAACCACTCAAGGAACCCTCTACCATAACATATTTTCAAAGTCAACATACAATTTAGTCACATTTCTCTCACATACATGCTCCATATGACACCAAACTAGGCCATAATTATATCAAACCTTGATATAGATGTGAAAGGATATGAGTGTACTAAAACTGCAATTGCTATTCTCCGTAGAGGATTGAAGGGGCTTAGGATGTAACAGGCAGGAGTGGCGTTGAAACGGAATATTGCCTTGCCGCGATTCAATACTATAAATGTCTGAAAGTGGAAGAGAGAATGAGAGAGAGAAAGAGAAAGAGAGACAGAAAGAGACAAAGAGAGAAAGAGAGAGCGAGACAGAGAGAGACAGAGAGCGAGACAGAGAGCGAGACAGAGAGCGAGTCAGAGAGCGAGACACAGAGCGAGTCAGAGAGAGCGAGACAGAGAGCGAGTCAGAGAGAGAGCGAGTGAAAGAGAGAGTCAGAGAGAGACAGAGACAGAGAGAGAGACAGAGAGAGAGACAGAGAGAGACAGAGAGAGAGACAGAGAGAGAGACAGAGAGAGAGACAGAGAGAGAGACAGAGACAGAGAGACAGAGACAGAGAGACAGAGAGAGAGAGAGAGAGAGAGAGAGAGAGAGAGAGAGAGAGAGAGAGAGAGAGAGAGAGAGAGAGAGAGAGAGAGAGAGAGAGAGAGAGAGAGAGAGAGAGAGAGAGAGAGAGAGAGAGAGAGAGAGAGAGAGAGAGAGAGTGAAGAAGAGTTGAGTTGTCCAACTGACATGAGATAATAAGTAGAACATCTTTGACTGACTATGGAACTAAGACTACAACAAGTGACTGTGGCTGTGAAACACACCCATCCCAGCTGTGCACACCACCACAGCACCAAGGCAAGGCCAAGACATTGTCCTCCACTGTTGATGGTGTGCTGAGGCTGTGGTCCTGTTACTATTGGTGTTGTTCCTTCTGTCTGGCACGCTCAAACCCCCAGAGGACAGGAGAGCAGCCAGGCAGTCCCTCTCTCTCTCTCAGATGGACTCATGATGCGTGTGTGTGTGTGTATCCGTGCAAGTGTGACTTTCTATGGGTTTGTATGTGTACACACGTGTGCAGGGTGTGAGGGGTGTGTGTGTTTACCCATGCAAGTGTAACTCTGTGTGCATGTATGTCTGTATGTGTGTTTCTGTCTAAGTGTGTTTGTGTGTTTCCGTCTATGTGGGTGTGTGTGTGTGTGATCAAGGCAGTGTGAAAGTGTTAGGTAGGCCCTGTAAACAACCATCCTACAGAAGGGACTTCTACAGTACACTGTGTCTGGATGACTACATCAAAGACTCAGCTGAGGCCACAGTTCAGCTCAGTTCCTGTCACCTGTGTGTTGGCTGCTAGTTACCCTTGGCACCATCTGAGGAGGACCCTAGAGTGTGGCTGCTAGTTAGCCTTGGCACCATCTGAGGAGGACCCTAGAGTGTGATGACATGACTGAGTGCTCAGAAACAGTGCCTCAAATGTAATTTGGTCTGTTTTTGTTATTCTTTGAAGATGCATCACTGATTGCACCAGTTAATACATAAATGACACAACATGGCACATGAAGGCAGCATGAGGACACGGCACCATGTTGCCGCTTTGGAGCACGGTATGCTAGCTTTGCTTAAAATTCAGAACATTCTGTGAACTCCTATGTGTCATTATTGGCCAGCAGGGGATAACGTGAATGCCAATGAATTTTGCAATGTCTTGTGAATGTACCATCATAATTTGGGGGTGAAAAATAGACCAAACCTTAAACGTTGTGGGTGTGGTTTAGCCTGTCTACCATATGACATGAAATAGGAGTTGGCAAGACAGCACAAACAGATCTGGAACTTAGGCTAGGTGTGGGTGTGTCCAGTACCTTCTGATTGGAGTAGAAGGGGTCCAGGTCCTCCAGAGGGGTGGAGACAAAGCCTCGGGGGACGTCACCGTAGATGAAGGGGAGGGACTTCCCCGCCTCCAGGTCACTGTTGGGCTTGGGTCCGTTGTCATCACTGTCGCTACAGCGGTCAACGCGGGGTCTCCGGGTCTCCTCCTCGGCAACGCGCCTTTCGATGGCGGCAAGCGAGTCGGGACAGAAGTGGCAGAAGCTATCAGGTCCGGGCGGTACAAGCAGCTGTGCCATCTTGTCATGGTGCTCCTTCACAGGGACGCTTGGGGCTCCGCCAGGGCAGGGGGCTGGGGATAGAGGAAGGGAGATCAGGAAGGCCCAGCTACAACATTCAGCCTATAGCACATGGTGTGCATGACAAGTGGCCAGGGATACACCCAGTACTCTACTGTATGTTTAGACAAATTACTCCCCCCTCCCCCTAAGACGAATGTCAAATACGTATTGGGAGGACACAACTGAAACAGCATGAATGGCAATATAATCTCAATTTCCCCTGACGTCTACTGTATCTTACTGTACTGTAGCACCATGTTCAGATATACTAGTACATCATCATATGCAGAGACCTAGTTTCAGCCCTTTTGTTTATATGAAACAATACACACTCTTTTTCTGCTGAGAAGGGAAGCGGTCACCAAGTTAAAACCGAGATATAGGTGACCACAGAGACTATTTTAAGCTTCTTAAATGTAATTCTACGTAGGTGACCTTCAATATGTCCCCATGGTTGTCACTGCCACTGTGGCTGTTTTAAAAACAGCCAACTGCTGTAGATAGATCACCCTCATTGTGGATGCATCTGTGATGGAAATAACCACTCATTTTCTCTCTCACCATGGCCCGATTCTCCATCAACATCAATCAACGCCCACACACACCTTCCTCTCCCCCTCCCTGCTCCCCCGTTTCTCTTTCTCTCCCTCTCTCCAAAGGCCGACCCTGTTTCCTCCAGAGGCCCAGGGAGAGATACAAACAAGCACTCCCTTAAAACCCAAGTGGGCCATTAGAACAAAGCATGTACCTTGAAGACAACACATATTCAGAGGCCAGTGAGGGCAGTGGGGCCTCCCTGTCTGGGAGCAGGGGCCAGAGAATAGGACTGTGATCCCCCCACCGGCTCCTCTCTCATCACATCTTTCACACTTTGATCCTCGTTACAGAATGGCACTACTGACAAAGCCTTCATTGTCAGTCTTTACTGTAATATTTCTGAAACAATGACGGAGCTGCAGTTGTGTCACCAAGGAACCCTAATATTGTCTGACTTATGAGGAATGGCAACCCTATATTGTCTGACTACTGACAACTGGCACATACAAAACAGTGACACAGCACCCAGCATACACTTCCATGGGGCTCCTAGGCCAGCCGAGGAGGGATCTCATTTGCATTCATCAGGTCAGCACCATTTGGTTTCTGATTGTTTCTGATTGCCGTTTGAGCTACTGACACCAAAGTAGTAATTCAACTAACCATCTACTAACCCTAACCCTAACGCTTATCCTAACCCTAAACTTAACTGTTACCCTTATCCTAGCACTAACCCTTACCCTATAACCCTTATTCTAAACCTAACCGTGATCTTAGCAACCAGTTGCTTATCAACAGATAGTTTGTTGATAGTATGACCATCGTTTGAGCATCTACAGATGCACTATCAGGACTATCTAAATAAAGTGTGCCCGAAAACACATTTATTTCTAATTAATGGCATGGAATAGGCATATAAATGGGGAATTACAGTGACCTCATACAGTTGAAGTCGGAAGTTTACATACACCTTAGCCAAATACATTTAAACTCAGTTTTTCACAATTCCTGACCTTTAATCCTAGTAAAGATTCCCTGTCTTAGGTCAGGTAGGATCACCACTTTATTTTATTTTAAGAATGTGAAATGTCAGAATAATAGTAGAAAGAATTATTTATTTCTGCCTTTATTTCTTTCATCACATTCCCAGTGGGCAAGACATTTACATACACTCAATTAGTATTTGGTAGCATTGCCTTTAAATTGCTTAACTTCAGTCAAATGTTTCGGGTAGCCTTCCACAAGCTTCCCACAATAATTTGGGTGAATTTTGGCCCATCCCTCCTGACAGAGTGTAACTGAGTCAGGTTTGTAGGCCTCTTTGCTCGGAACAAACACTTTTTCAGTTCTGCCCACAAATTTTCTATAGGATTGAGGTCAGGGTTTTGTGATGGCCACTCCAATACCTTGACTTTGTTGTCCTTAAGCCATTTTGCCACAACTTTGGAAGTATGCTTGGGGTCATTGTTCATTTGGAAGACCCATTTGCGACCAAGCTTTAACTTCCTGACTGATGTCTTGAGATGTCGCTTCAATATATCCACATCATTTTCCATCCTCATGATGCCATCTATTTTGCCAAGTGCACCAGCCCTCCTGCAGCAAAGCACCCCCACAACATGATGGGGCCACCCCGTGCTTCACCGTTGGGATGGTGTTCATCGGCTTGCAAGCCTCCCCCTTTTTCCTCCAAACATAACGATGGTCATTATAGCCAAACAGTTCTATTTTTGTTTCATCAGACCAGAGCACATTTCTCCAAAAAAGTACGATCTTTGTCCCCATGTGCAGTTGCAAAACGTAGTCTGGCTTTTTTATGGCGGTTTTGGAGCAGTAGCTTCTTCCTTGCTGAGTGGCCTTTCAGGTTATGTCGATATAGGACTCGTTTTACTGTGGTTATAGATACTTTTTTGCCCGTTTCCTCCAGCATCTTCACAAGGTCGTTTGCTGTTGTTCTGGGATTGATTTGCACTTTTCGCACCAAAGTACGTTCATCTCTAGGAGACAGAACGCGTCTCCTTCCTGAGCGGTATGACGACTGCGTGGTCCCATGGTGTTTATACTTGCGTACTTTTGTTTGTACAGATGAACGTGGTACCTTCAGGCGTTTGGAAATTGCTCCCAAGGATGAACCAGACTTGTGGAGGACTACAATTATTTTTCTGAGGTCTTGGCTGATGTCTTTTGATTTCCCCATGATGTCAAGCAAAGAGGCACTGAGTTTTAAGGTAGGCCTTGAAATACATCCACAGGTGCACCTCCATTTGACTCAAATGACGTCAATTAGCCTTTCAGAAGCTTCTAAAGCCATGACATAATTTTCTGGAATTTTTCAAGCTGTTTAAAGGCACAGTCAACTTAGTGTATGTAAACTTCTGACCCACTGGAATTGTGATACAGTGATTTATAAGTGAAATAATCTGTCTGTAAACAATTGTTGGAAAAATGACTTGTGTCATGCACAAAGTAGATGTCCTAATCGACTTGCCAAAACTCTAGTTTGTTAACAAGAAATTTGTGGAGTAGTTGAAAAACGAGTTTTAATGACTACAACCTAAGTGTATGTAAACTTCTGACTTCAACTGTATATCCTATGGTTCTTTGTATTTTAGCCGATATCTGTGTCACTGTGTCCTAGCTACCTTTCCCATGGGGAACTTCATAAACACATCTGCTTGTGTTCTAATGACAGCTTGGGGATCCACTGCTCTGATGTGTGAGTTAGTCGACATCACGTCATCTAAGAGCCCTATGAGAGGTTTGCTAGACCCTATGCTAGTACACACGCCCACAACTGAACCAGTCTCTGACGGCTTGTTTTGCCTGGAGTCAAACAACACCGCAGACACTGATTATTTCTATACTCTAACGATGAATGCAATGGTATCTCCAGTTCTAGCATGCATTGGTAGCTATACTTTCTGGCACGTTAGGGTTTTGAACGGACATGACATTTCCAAAGACATTTCAAATCAAAAGGTAGTCCTGGGTGGACGGCATTTATCCAAAGAATGTTTCAAATGTCGACCTCCACATTTAAAAAGGTTGTTTTAATATTATGATGTCTGTCTGTGATAGGGATAAAGAAGCTTCGGGAATATCATACTCAGCATGTGATCGATATCACAGCTGGAATTTGTCAGATCTGTTCACAGACACACGAATCCCTCGAGACTTTATGTAGGCTGTTATCAACAAAAGTATGTACTCAAGACATATATTAAATCAATACATACAGTTATTATATGAATACATTAAATGTGACATATGAGTTGTAGTAACCGTTCATATTAGTACGCATTGCTGCGTTGCCTAATTTTCTCTGAACACGTCTGCTGTCCATGGTGCTGAAATGTGAAACAACACGGAAAACACCAATTTGTGGCTCATACGCCAAACGGCAGACATAAACCAAATGGTAAGCTACTAACAGAGACACAGGTAACCACACCATACAGCCGTTTTGTCACCATGAAACGCATAGCCAAACACATTAAGGTGTGAAACAAGTTAGGAATCGATTGATGGCTAATACATCCGTCTGGACAAGTTCAGTGGTTTGCTTTTAAATACATTTATGTAGCCTTATCACCAACAATAAGCACAGGCTACAGGTATAATCTGAAAGAGAAGGTGAGGCTAGTAGCCATACCTTAATTGTCGTGGATTCAAAACGAGCAGGGGAGGCGGCAGCTGTCGCCATATTGACGTATCCGTGTATTTCCTCGAATTTACCGCTTCTCAGTTGTAACATCTCCGCCTTGCCACCACCATCTGACACGCACACAAGTCTCCAAAAACCGAGGGACTCAGATCGTAGTTGGAAAGAGCGAGAAACATTAAGGAACAACAGTGGCCATCTCTCTCAATCACCACAATTCCCGAAAACAGTGACGTGAGTGACAAAATCTGTTCCCAAGCGCGCGTCACCGTCAACCACCCAACTGAATGGGTGTGAATGGATCTCTTAACAGGGCGTTCCCTTACCCATACCAGTTGTCTATTCCTTGTAATGGATCCACTATAGATCCTGTTAGCTGAAATATGGATAAACGTTTGTATTTTGCCACTACATTCTCTATGTAGCAGTGTTTCATCTATAGCCATGAACATATCTTATGGCATTGACACTAGAGTCATCTATCCTAAGTTATAGCCTAAGAAGCAGTTTTGCCATCTATTTTTACATTATCGAGACATGACCGCAAATGACTCAAGCTTTTTGAACAATATCGATGGAAAGTATTATCGTGTTCAACGTCTGCTCTATGCGTTCGTGTGTCTGAGTAACACACATTTAGAGACAACAACATCCCTACCAATTTTGATAAATACATTGCTAGATGTGTATATGTCAATTTAAGGCAAATCTGTTAAACAATAGGCTCCTTGTCATTGATATGTATTGCAACAAATTAAATGATCTAATTGCGACACCCACGTATAAAAAAAAGTTAAGCCATTATTTGGAGATTATAAGAAAGAAGCATAGGAAGGTAGCCTAAAAAATAATTGATTGTCATTAATTGTCTATGTCAGGGGTTCCCAAACCTTTTCACTCGAGCCCCCAATGGGAACACCCCGCGCTCCCCCTGTGCGCAAGCGCCACGTCCATGTCTATGGGCACAAGCACTGTTCATGACAAATCAACATCTTGAACCCCATTAAAAACCTGTGGTTTGAGTTGAAGAGGTCAGTCCATTAGAGCAGACGAAGGATATCAAGTATCTGGAAAGCGTATGTCTGGAGGAATTGTCTAAGATCCCTCCCAACGTGTTCTCCAATCTCATACAACATTTTACAAAAAAACTCAGTGTCAGTATCCTGGCAAGGGGAGGTTGCTAGAGTATTGAAAACAGGGGTGTTCCTCTTTTTTGCTCATCTTTTTTCAAGGGTGCCAATAATTATGGATCTGGCTTATTGCCAATGATATCTCTAGATGTCTGAAAGGGAGCGCTGTTTTAAAGCCACAGCACAGCCATTTTGGTACTCCCCTCTGTTGTAATTTTTTTTAATGCATTTATTAATGTCTACATTCGATTTTGACAAGTATGTTCTACAGACACCTTAATGCACACTTTGAAATTATATTAAGTGAACTTAAAATGATTTTATTTCATATATATAAAACATATTCCTGAAGAAAAACACATTTGACAGTGCTAATGATACTTTGCCCACTACAACAACAAAAAAATACTTAAATACATGCAATTTTGTCATTTTATTGACATACTGTAGAATTTCTTTCATTCGTATGGAGGACTGCTCTTTCTGGGGAGTGCCAATATGGTGGCCGGTGGCTTCAAAGCCTCTCATTGGCCATTACATAACATCAACCATCCAGGTTATCATTGATTATTGTCTTGTATTGTTTGTGTGAATGTTTTATGAAATCAAGTGAAACAAATTTATAAAAAAAAATATTTGTAAGTCTGAGCTAGACTCTATTAAATAGACCACTAGCCTACCTCTCAGCTGCTGCTCAGTCACTCCATGACTCCGCCTTCCGCTTGTTCACGAGACGCTTTGAAGAAACGGAAATCTGTTGTAACAGTAGGCTATTGCAAAAATACGCACAACACAAACAGGTTGTCTAGCAATTTCGTTTTTTTTCAGGAGGGGAGTTACATGCAGACATTTAGGCAAGCTATATGTAGCCTACACAGCATATCCTGGCATACCATACAAGTGAGTCACAGACAGATAGTCATTAGCGAATTTAATGTTCAAACTTTTTTTTTGCATCTTTGCAAACATTAAAGTGGAGGCAGACTGCTAACTATATGGCAGCATAACTACAAAAATTACATCACCACACAAAACGGTAATTGTTTTTGCCCCAATGCAATGTGTAGACTGCTTCTTGCTTGTGCTACGGCAATGTCCGTTACAACAGACCGACGGTTGTATGTAGACTTCATATACAGTGAGCTGCGAAAGTATTGGGACAGTGACGCTTTTTTGTTGTTTTTTTGGCTCTGTACTCCAGCACTTTGGATTTGAAATGATACAATGTCTGTGAGGTTAAAGTGCACTGTCAACTTTAACTTGAGGGTATTTTCATCCATATCAGGTGAACGTTTTGAAATTACACCACTTTTTGTACATAGTTCCCCCCATTTTAGGGGACCAAAAGTATTGGGGCAAATTCACTTCTATGTGTATTAAAGTAGTCATGTGTAGTATTTGGTCCCATATTCCTAGCACGCAATGATTACATCAAGCTTGTGACTCAACAAACTGGTTGGATGGTGGGACTATGTTAAAAAAGTGCTGTAATTTCTAAACGGTACACCTGAAATGAAAGCTGTCAGTCTGCACTCATTGTATTATTTACAATCCAAAACTACAAAAAAAATGTGTCACTGTCCCAATACTTTTGGAGCTCGCTGTATATTTTTGGAACGTTCGTTAAAGTCGCAGCTGTTCCCGAAATATGAGGCAGAGACATAGGCTACATCATCATATCGATCTAATCGGTTGAGGCTTCAGAAGAGGGTGAGTAAAGAGAGAAACATGAATGTGTGTGAATAACACATGCACAGTATGGGATTTGGATCCTTAGATTTGAGAAAGAAGTTTCCAGAAGGGGAGGGACGGGAGCGAAAACTGTATTCGTAGCCTCGGCCGCAAAATAAACTCCAGCACACTGGTGATCTTGATCCTCCACAACTGCACCAATCTGAAAACACCAAATATAATGGCAGAAATCATATTAGATGATTTTGCTTCCACCTATCCAGCTGTTTCATTTCGATCAATGCAGAAGACGAAGGGTAGGACACAAGGTCAGGGTGCCACTGTAGACTCTTGGGACGCAGGCTCTCTGTCAGATGGGCTGTAGTGTAGCGTGGGTGAAACAGGCTACTGATCTGTCTTAGCACGAGCCATACTTGAGCATTCTAAAGAACTACACTGCGAACTAAAGGGCGACGTGTTCTTTCTGAAGTGGCACTCAGGGAGAACCGGCAAGCTGTGTGTGTGTGTGTGTGTGTGTGTGTGTGTGTGTGTGTGTGTGTGTGTGTGTGTGTGTAGGGATAGCATGTCTATACCATTTTGCCACCCTGTGATTCTTGCAGGTCCCTGCCCTCTGCTGGTGAATGTGCATTTTTACAACAAGCCAAGAAAGCACATCTCCATCAAATACACTCTAACCCCTCTAATGCCAAAATATACCTGAATTTAACACAGAACATGACATTTTCGTTTTTCAATTCTGTCATCGTGAGTAAAAGGCTGTAGTGTTGCTGTTGTGGAGTGTCTGACTATTTGACATTCACCTGGCTCCTCATCAAGGGAAGTTCCTGAAGCTGCCTGTCATCATGGTTACACTGTTCTCCTCTCATTACCGTCTCAGTGATGAAAGTAATACGTGTGAGTTTCTGTCACATACACACGCACACAGACACAAAAACACACACACCTATACACATACATTCACACAGTGCCTGTAGAAAGCGCTAATTGTTTTTACTTTACCCCTCTACTTTTCCCACATTTTATTATGCAAAAGGATTACTCTAAAATTGATTAAATGAAATGTTTCCATCATGAATCTACATGCAATACCCCATAATGACAAAGCGAAAATAGTTTTTTTGAAATGTTAGCAAATTTATTTAAAAAAAAACAGAAATACCATATTTACATAAGGGGAATACCTAGTCAGTTGTACAACTGAATGCATTCAACTGAAATGTGTCTTCCGCATTTAACCCAACCCCTCTGAATCAGAGAGGTGCGGAGGGCTGCCTTAATCAACATCCAGAAATTTGGAACCACCAAGACTCTACGTAGAGCTGGCCAAACTGAGCAATTGGGGAAGAAGGGCCTTGTACAGGGGGGTGACCAAGAACCCGATGGCCACTCTGACAGAGCTCCAGAGTTCCTCGGTGGAGATGGAAGAACCATCCAGAAGGACAACCATCTCTGCAGCACTCCACCAATCAGGCCTTTATGGTAGAGTGGCCAGACGGAAGCCACTCCTCAGTTAAAGGCACATGACAGCCCACTTGGAGTTTGCCAAAAGGCACCTAAAGGACTATCAGACCATGAGAAACAAGATTTTCTGGTCTGATGAAACCAAGATTGAACTATTTGGCCTGAATGCCAAGCGTCACGTCTGGAGGAAACCCGGCACCATCCCTATGGTGAAGCATAGTGGTGGCAGCATCATGCTGTGGGGATGTTTTTCAGCAGCAGGGACTGGGAGACTAGTCAGGATCGAGGGAAAGATGAACGGAGCAAAGTACAGAGAGATCCTTGCTGAAAACCTGCTCCAGGGTGCTCAGGACCTCAGACTGGGTCAAACATTCACCTTCCAAAAGGACAACAACCCTAAGCACACAGCCAAGACATTGCAGGAGTGGCTTCGGGACAAGTCTCTGAATGTCCTTGAGTGGCCCAGCCAGAGCCCGGACTTGAACCCGATTGAACATCTCTGGAGAGACCTGAAAATAGCTGTGCAGCGATGCACCCCATCCAACCTGACAGAGCTCGAAAGGATCTGCAGAAAAGAATGGGAGAAACTCCCCAAATACAGGTGTGCCAAGCTTGTAGCGTCATACTCAAGAAGTCTTGAGGTTGTAATCGCTGCCAAAGGTGCTTACTTATGTAAATGTGATAATACCGTTTTTTATGTTTAACATATTTGCAAAATATGGGGTATTGCGGGGTATTGTGTGTAGTTTGATGAGGAAAAAAACATTTATTCCATTTTAGAATAAGGCTGTAACACAACAAAATGTGGAAAAAGTCAAAGGGTCCGAAAACTTTCCGAATGCACTGTACACTTGCAGCACGCACACACACACACACACACACACACACACACACACACACACACACACACACACACACACACACACACACACACACACACACACACACACACACACACACACACACACACACACACACACACACACACACACACACACACACACACACACGTGAACACACACATACATAATCTCACGATCAATGGTCACTCCATCGACAGACACACCCAAGACTCCAGCTTAGCATGACTTTCCAAGAAGAACAAACTCGGGTTTCTCCCAAACACCATATTTTTAAGCCTCAAGGTATCTAATCAAACTATTGATCAAGCACTGATCTAAACCTGGACCTGCCATTCAAAGTGACCACAGGCATATGCAAAAAAAAAAAAATATTAAAAGAAATTGTCACACTGTTACATTCCAGACACTTTACATTCTACTCGAGTAGAAGAAGACAGTTGAAGGTGTCTGGGATGTCATATTGTGACAATCTTTAGTTGTTTATCAGGCTGGCAGGGCATTGGACTGACCTCACTGTGCTCCTGAAACAATGTCCGCTATGTAACTGAGGTGGAGCTCATGGCTCCTGTCCCCTCTTGACATTTGGCTGTGACTCTGCTAACGTTTTCATTAGAGGGCTAGTGGTGAATGTGAGTGCCTTGCAACAGCTTGACCCTTACAGCTCTGTGGTATTTAGGGTTATATCATGCCATAGTACTCAGGGAGGGGATGTTGGGAGTTAGTTAGCCACTCAATACACTGTAAATCTACTGCACTTCCTGATTATTCCAAGACTGAAAAAATTGTCAGAACTGGATAGTGAAAATTCTGAATGAATTGCCTAAATTGTGCTTGCTTCGGTCAAATGTTGATTTATTTATAACTGTTAATTTAGTCAGATGGTAATGTTTTCTGACTAACCTCCATTTTGCTGGTGGACATGTGATCAGGGGATTGTACAGGACAGGAAACCAGTAGGAGTCTAGGGGCTACACACACAAGCCAGAGTCAAAACTTCCAGAGTTACCTCTGACCTATTCAATAAAGCGTCTCGAGTAAATAGTGCATTGAGATAAAAAAAGGCATGCAGAAAAACAGAGGAGGAAAATGAGTTCAAATCAGGGGCTTTATACTTACTGACTCTATTTCGTCACCTATAGGTAAGACTATTCACTATGGGGTCAGGATGCAACGTTTTTCAGAAATGTTAATCAACATGGCCGCCACTGTTTAAAGATGGATAAGTTTAGATCTGTGTGCGTAGGCTGTAATAGTAGGGGAAATGCTGATTATTATTCCAAGACAGCCATTTAAAAATGATAGTGTGAGTGTCCATCTTACAAATTTCAGTATATAAACATTAGTGCACACCAGATAAGTGATACGCGATTTGTAACAATGAAATGAGCCAATGCAACACATTTACATAAGTATATATTTACTAACTAACTGGTGCAGGGAATCTCCACTGTTTAACCACCAAAGAAGATTACACGATTACATTTAATGTGGACGTGTTCCTGGGCTTAATTTGATTAAACTCCAACTTGGTGAGTGACTGCTACTGTGTAAATTAAACTTTAGTATAGGGACAATGTCCATCGCCTGCCATAGTCCAGTCTGACCTTGTGTGATAGTGTTGAACCAAGCGGAGCCTCCAAACAGTAGATTTCTACTCCCAGGCAAGGGTGTGTGTATTCATTAGTTGCATTCCGTTGCAAAACCTTTCGTCTGTTGCATAATGCTTTGCAAATAAACTGTTTACCATCTCCTGTAGGTGTGATGGTGTGGGGGTGCTTTGCTGGTGATGTTGTCTGTGATTTATTTAGATATCTTGTCCAGCATGGCTACCACAGCATTCTGCAGCGATACGCCATCCCATCTACACTGCTCAAAAAAATAAAGGGAACACTTAAACAATACAATGTAACTCCAAGTCAATCACACTTCTGTGAAATCAAACTGTCCAATTAGGAAGCAACACTGATTGACAATAAATTTCACATGCTGTTGTGCAAATGGAATAGACAAAAGGTGGAAATTATAGGTAATTAGCAAGACACCCCCAAAAAAGGAGTGATTCTGCAGGTGGTGACCACAGACAACTTCTCAGTTCCTATGCTACCTGGCTTATGTTTTGGTCACTTTTGAATGCTGGCGGTGCTCTCACTCTAGTGGTAGCATGAGACGGAGTCTACAACCCACACAAGTGGCTCAGGTAGTGCAGTTCATCCAGGATGGCACATCAATGCGAGCTGTGGCAAAAAGGTTTGTTGTGTCTGTCAGCGTAGTGTCCAGAGCATGGAGGCGCTACCAGGAGACAGGCCAGTACATCAGGAGACGTGGAGGAGGCCGTAGGAGGGCAACAACCCAGCAGCAGGACCGCTACCTCCGCCTTTGTGCCAGGAGGTGCACTGCCAGAGCCCTGCAAAATGACCTCCAGCAGGCCAGGTCGAGAGCATGTATGTAGAACATAGTAAAAAATAAAGAAAAACTCTTGAATGAGTAGGTGTGTCCAAACTTTTGACGGGTACTGTACGTGAATTTGTACAATACAAACTCTTGTTTCCATTTGGAGTAAAGGGTTTTGTTGCAGAACGTTTTGCAACAGACGAAACGTTTTGCAATGGAATCTGACTAATGAATACACCCCAGATCAGTCCTCCCCATTGATGTGAATGCATTGTAGACACAGAAATCGGAATGGGTTACCTTCAGTATAGTATCACCACACAGGACAACATGACTGACGACGCAAAGATGGCAGCACACAGAACTATAAGGCATACTGTATAGTCTCTAGTCCGAGCAGGATGAAAAGGATACAGCAACTACGAAACTAAGAAACTAAGGATACAGCAACTAAGGATACAGCTTGGAGAGCACTAATCCCTCCTGCTCTTGGAGGAGTAAAGCCTATTCTGGTTTGCATTAGCCAGTTGACCAACATGGCCCAGGCAGGGTTGCATTTCATTATGTGCTTGGTCTATTGAGTATATTTGCTCTTTTTTTAAAGAGACAAAAAAATAAGTGAATTTAAGTTGTGTTTAAGTGTTTAACCTATTCAATAAGGTGCTTTGATTACCACCAACATTCAGTTGTGTATTTAGTAGAGGCAAGAATAAAACGTGTTTTGGTTATGTCATTTAGATGTTCACAGAAGCCCCCAGCATATTCTTCCACATTGAGTGGAGCGCAGGTACCCCCAAACTGTTGGGAGTCCAACAGCTATAAAGCTTACTAGCAACGCATTCCAGAGAGCAAGCACTCACGCTTTGCGGTAGAGGAACGTGGTGACGAACAGTTTGCCCAGAGCTGCTGAGGAAGGCGTGCATTGTTGAACTCACTTCTTTAAATACTCTGGGGATGTCTGATATAGACCAGGGGTTTGACACTTTGCATGCTGGTGCTCCGTTGTGTCAACCACGCGTGTCCCAAAACGTTGAACAATACGTTTGTGTGCGTCGCGATTGGTGCGTGAATATTACAGTGGGTCTCCCTTATTTGACGAGTCCATAAAAGCCGTTTCGATGTTGTCTCGTAAGTAGGTTCATGTTGTTGTAGTTTGTATAACTTTTAAACGAGAAGTATTATAAATGTACTTGGCAGTGACATTAAAACATTTAATTTAGAACTAGTGTGCCAAATGCACACACAGTCAAAATCCAGTAATTGCCAGGTGGTCAAGTCTGGTGACAATTTCAAATGAAAACAATTTAAATGTAGTTACTCTTGCTGAGTAAGTCTTGTAGGATACGTCCATGTTTTTATCTGAGAAAAGGAGGATGACTGTTTTACGGTCTGTGATAGACTATATATGCAAAAGTATGTGGACACCCCCTTCAAATTAGTGGAGTTGGCTTTTTCAGGCACACCTGTTGCTGACAGGTGTATAAAATCGAGCAAGCAGCCATGCAATCTCCATAAACAAACATTGGCAGTAGAAGGGCCTTACTGAAGAACTCAGTGACTTTCAACATGGCACCTTCATGGGATGCCACCTTTCCAACAAGTCAGTTCATCACATTTCTGGCCTGCTATTTTTATTATTTTTTTATTTTTAATTTCACCTTTATTTAAACAGGTAGGCTAGTTGAGAACAAGTTCTCATTTACAACTGCGACCTGGCCAAGATAAAGCATAGCAGTGTGAACAGACAACAACACAGAGTTACACATGGAGTAAACAATAAACAAGTCTATAACACAGTAGGAAAAAAAACAAAATGAGTCTATATACATTGTGTGCAAAAGGCATGAGGTAGGCAATAAATAGGCCATAGGAGCGAATAATTACACTTTAGCAGATTAACACTGGAGTGATAAATCATCAGATGATCATGAGCAAGTAGAGATACTGGTGTGCAAAAGAGCAGAAAGTAAATAAATAAAAACAGTAAGGGGATGAGGTAGGTAAATTGGGTGGGCTGTTTACAGATGGACTATGTACAGCTGCAGCGATCGGTTAGCTGCTCAGATAGCAGATGTTTAAAGTTGGTGAGGGAAATAAAAGTCTAGAGCTGCCCTGGTCAACTTTAAGTGCTGTTATTGTGAAGTGGAAACATCTAGGAGCAACAACGGCTCAGCAGTGAAGTGGCAGGCCACAGAAGTTTACAGAATGGGATTGATAAGTCTGTCCTCGGTTGTAACCGAGGAATCTGGGTTTGGCGGATGCCAGGAGATGGCTACTTGCCCCAATGCATAGTTCCAGCTGTAATGTTTGGTGGAGGAGGACTAATGGTCTGGGGCTGTTTTTCATTCCAGTGAAGGGAAAACTAAACGCTACAGCATACAATGATGTTCTAGAAGATGTGCTTCCAACCTTGTGGCAACAGTTTGGGGAAGGCCCTTTCCTGTTTCAGCATGACAATGACCCCGTGCACCAAGCGTTGTCCATACAGAAATGGTTTGTTGAGATCGGTGTGGAAAAACTTGACTGGCCTGCACAGAGCCCTGACCTCAACCCCATCGAACACCTTTGGGATGAATTGGAACGCCGACTGCGAGCCAGGCCTAATCGCCCAACATCAGTGCCCGATCTCACTAATGCTCTTGTAGCTGAATGGAAGCAAGTCCTCGCAGCAATGTTCCAACATCAAGTGGAAAGCCGTTCTCAGAAGAGTGGAGGCTGTTATAGCAGCAAAGGCGGACCAACTCCATATTAATGCCCATGATTTTGTAATGAGATGTTTTATGAGCAGGTGTCCACATGCTTTTGGTCATGCAGTGTAAGTCATGTATTATACTAACACTTTTAGTTGACTGTGACATCAGCTTCTCACAGGATGTCATCTCCTCTCCTTATGTTGACATTGTCCCTCTCTGTTAGGAGATTCAGTCAAGTCTCCCGACTCTGGTCGCGTCTAGACCCCTGGGGAGGCTCCATGGAGGAGAGCCTGCTGGAGAGGGAGCATACTCTAGCAGTGGTTCTACCAGGAGGCCTGGAGAAAATGGCCACGGTGCATGGGAGGTAAGAGGCATACAGACAGAATGTTTTGTTGGAGCCATACGAAATCATACTGTGTATTTGAAATGGATTGACTGAGTACGAAAAAGGTATGAAAATGTATGCAGTGTGTTACAGTGTGTTTTGTAGCCTTAAAGCGAGTTTACCCAGGATTGGATCCACTCTGTGCGTCTGTGGACTACAACTCTCCGTTGGTTTTCGTGGCCTTTTCTCCGCTGGAGATCTGTTGGCGGATTGTCTGACTGACCGACTGACTACAACTTTTTGTACACGGTATTTCATTTGTTTGGGGTGATGTATACTGTGATTTATGTAGTTGTGAGGACATTATTATTTGGTTAGTCTTTGATACGCTTTATAGTTGTGTTGCAAAATAAGTGTTATTTTGAGTGTATGAATATACTGTGTTTACGCTACGGACAAACGTTGCGTGACTAAGGTCACTTGAGTCACTGAACTTGTTTACCGGGCTGGACTCTTTTTATGCCCGAGGTACAGGACATTTCTAAATGAACATAAGTGCATTAATTGTTATATTGTTGTGTGTGATCATTTATGTTGTTAATACAACCACGCAAAATAATGCACTTGTTTGAAGTTCTTTCCAATGTTTTACGGGGTTTATGAGAAGTATATTTCCATCCTTTTACATAAGTCCTTTGTATTGGTGTGACTTGACGGACCAGATGGGACTCATTCCCTCCCAAACTAAAAGGAGAAACCAATGCTTTCTCTGGTAGGCTCAACCTACCTGGCACCCCTAGAAATAACCTCAAGTCAAAACCGTTACAGTACGTGTCAGAGGTAAATACTAACAAAATGCATCTGTACACACTAGCCAATCTCCAACCTAGGTCAGTTTATGTACTGAAGGGATACTGTTTCCTATAGGTCACTGTACGTCTGCTAATCAATTACAAGAAGAACCATAAGGCTGTTGTGAGGGTCAACCCTAGAGTCCCTCTGGAGCAGCTCCTGCCTGCAGTGTGTGTGAGTTTGACCTGGAGTCCACCATTTTACTGAGAGCCAACGACTCTGAAGGACCTTTAAACCTGAGCAGGTCCCTCGATGACTAAGGGAACTATACGCCAGGGACATGGCAGGTGAGATGTTTTTATGTAACTCTGCTTTTGAGTTTTGGTGGCACTGGTAGTGATGACGTACTTGTTTCATACGCAAACTGTGTTTTGGAGACTGTCTACAGTATATTATTTACCCACTGAGTGCATAGTGTCTATATACTGTACATTTTGAAAATGCTAACATGGATGTCTATTTCTAATCCTGAACAGCTGTCAGTCCTGAAGTGGTTATCACACTACCTCCCCCCTAAGGTACAAAACTTAACAAATGTCTGAAAATGCCCCAAAATTTTGGCAATTAACACATTTCATTAGAATACCAGTTCTCGACCATCTGTCGTTGCTATTTCCTTCTCCTTGAAGCACCTGTAGAACCCCCCCCCCCCCCCCCCCCCCCCCACCAAATAAAGAGAAGAAACAGAAGGAGAAAGAGAACAGAGGATTGTTCGGCTTATTCAGGAGAATTAAGAAGAAACCTGAAAGCTACTTTATTTTACTCTCCCACAGCTTAGCTTTACCATCGTACGCAAGCATTGTGTAAGAAATAGATTTTAGACTTTGACTAGATCTGTGAATGCAGTTTTATTTCTCAGCTGTACTAGATTTGAGTGTGTGGTAGGATTTCAGTGTACACTGATAAAGCTTTGTGATATGTGGTCTTCTAAAGGGTCTCTCAGTGAGTGTCCCGACCTCACGTGGTCTGAAAAACCAGCGGGTGGCAAGCATCAGAATGAACTCCCTGGGTGTCCACTCCTCCAACACCCTGCCCATGGACAACACCATGGCCATGAAAAGACGGGCACCCATGCCCCCCATGGCAGGCTCCCAAAGCGCCCCTGCCAACCTCAACGTCCAGCCGTTTAGGGAGTAGGATTTAGGGCTGTGTCTCGATACTCTTTCGTGGTTTTCTTTGCTTGTCTGCTTTGTTAAGCCTTTACGAAACACAGCCCTTATTTTAAGTGTTTCTAAAATCCCCTATTAGAAAAATGAATGGTGGAAAAACGATTGGAACCATTTCCTTGTTTGTCCGCTAGGTTTTTATGGGTATTATTACACAACCACTGTGGGGCTCTATAGGTGAAAGGACAGGGGAGGCTTCCACCATGTTGACTTCACCTGATCTGATTGCCTGACTATGCCCATGCGAGTTTAGTGGTTATAGAGAAAAGGAAGCATGTCAATACTATTGAGTCTCAGCCGTAGACTTTAGACCTAAACTATTGGTTCCAAATCCTTGTTCCCTGACCACAGTGAGAATGTATGGTGGATTTGGAGGATCCTGGGTTAAACCGGTATTTGTTTCTGGTGTTTTCCAGTTGACCTCTAGGAAGAAGAGGATAGCCCCCCCCACCACCTCCCTGTGCCCCCACCACCATCATCCTCCTGTGTTAACACCCACAACGGACCACCCCAGGACACTGAGATCAAAGTTCAGTCATTTTGAATCACTAGTTGACTTGAAATTTGAATGGACTCTCAGGGTTGTAATATTGAGTGAGATCAGGAATTGGCAACTTTGATGGGGGGAAGGGGGGGGGGGGCACAAAAAAACAGAACTTATCATGAGGGGCTGCAGTGGCTCATGGGACTGCATACCTAAATCATACACTTGACCATCCCTGAGTTAGAGGGTGGGCTCATGTAGAATCGTATACTGCATATGGTGTCTCACCTGTCTGCTAGTGGTCAATATGTTAGTGGGCTCTTTCCGTTGACTCCTATTTCCCTGTCTGACGGGTTGTCCTGCTTGACTGTTGGTTCTCCTTGGCAGCGCTGTTCATCTGTAGGCTGTTAATAACAGATTAGGGCTCCATGTCGGCACTACTTCTCAATCCTGGCACCTGAGCAGGATTGTAGACCACTGTTCCAAGCAGTGTCCCTTCTTTCTCCCCTGCAGACGGCGACCGGGAGCTGCGTCCTCCTTTCCTCTTCCTCTGTGCTACTCCTTCTGTTCCACTCTCCTCTTGTCCCCGTGGTGAACGATTCCTGCTCTCCTCCATGTTGGGTTTTGGACTGTCATGTTTATCACTCGGTCGTCTTCTTTATAAGCTCTTATTTATTTAATGTGTTTAATTTGTTAGTGTTTTGTGCTTTTACCGCCTGTGTAACCTTTTGTTTAGTTTCTCTGGGTTTAGATGATAGGTTACTCAGTACAGTAACACATTGCTTTATTTCCTGCAATATCATAACTGTGCCTTCTAAAGAGACTCATCATACAATACACACCTCCGTCTAAATGACGTATATTACTTCACAAGTTCACTTTTGAATGAAACCATGAAGGGATTGGGTTTTATTGTCTCCAACTTGTCTTTTCTGTTTTCTTTGTTTTTCTGCTCCTCAATTTCTACCATTCACCTCTTTCTTTTCAGTCATAGTTTAAACTACATCTGTTGAGGAGAACACGTTGATATTCCTTGTGCAAATGTATTCATTCGATTTTAATGAAGTGCTTTGATTAACTTGTTTTGTCAGAAACTGGGCTGTGTCTGTATTGTGTCTAAAATTAGTTATAACCACCTAAGTATTCATTTCAATCACAATCTAATCTACAATCCTCTTTGCACCCTTATTTCCTATATTGCAATCCTCAGTTACTCAAACCACCAGCCATTTATCTATTCTAGATGAACTTAACAGTTTCTCTGTCTTTACAGGGAATGGACAGTCACTTCACACACTTAAGGAGAAGATGGGAGAGTGTGAGGGGGACCTGGACTCCCCATCCTCATCCCCAAACATCTCCAGCCCTTTGGTTCAGCCTCAGCCTCGAGTGCCCCCCACTCCCCCTTCTACCCCCTTCACTACCTCTCGTCCCTCTAGCAGATTTCTACCCTCCAATCCCTACCACCCCTCTCCTCGCTGCCTTCCCTCCCCTCCCACCCTAGGGGAGATACTAACCCCTTTCCTGCCTTGTCAAACCCGGGCCAACCTCAAGCATCCTTCGTTCCCAACCCCAAGACCCGTCAACTCCACCAATGGAGGCTCACCTGGGTTCTTGACACAGTCGGGTGGAAGTAAGGGACTCAGTCCCCTCTTTACTCCAACTCAAGACCAAGGCCCCTGGTGAGGCTTTGAGGAGTCCTGATATGATGGAGGGGATGACCCCATTTACTGTGGTGACCCTAGGGCAGTCCCTGACGGAGCAGAAAGTCTTGGAGGTGGACCTGACCCAGGCCTTAGACCCAGCACAAACCATTGATGAACCCTCCAATGGTGTTGCTGAACCTGGGTTGGAGCACCACCAGACAAGGAAGAAGACACCGGTATCACTGGAGAGGTTGAGGGATCCACCCCAGAGCCTGATATAGATTATAAACTTTCTCCTCCAGGGTTTCCAGAAGGTTCTACTGACTTGGTCTTCAGTCCTCCAACCGTGTCTAGTCCTAGCGAGCTTTACCAGACCGCACCAAATTCACCAGTGGTAGTCAAGCAGGAGAGTTCAGAGATCGAGGCCCACGAGGAGTCCGAATCACCCACAGACAGTCTAGATTCAGAACTAGAGAAAAGTCTAGAGGTAGAAGTCCCAGAGGAGTCAGATTCACTCTCAGAGATACCCAACCCATACGCAGCTGACCTGTTGGCCCACACCAATGGAATACCTGGAGATGAGGTGACCTCAACTACTACAGAGCAGGGGATTGTTCTGGAAGTCCAGTCTTGTGATAGAGACAGAAGAGGACCGTTTCTGTTTCCCTCCTCCCCCTGCCTCTGTGTGCTATGATAAGGAGGTGGAGGAGACGGAGCCGACACAGTTACGCGTGAGGCCTCCTGGGGGAAGAAATCACCGTCCTCCCTCTTATCCTCCCCCTTCTCTTCCTACGCTGAGTCATACCATCTGTGAATCAGCGGAGGGAGACAATCGGACTGATGCCTCTTCTTCACCCAAACCGAACATGATTCATTTGACTTCACCCAAACCATACGTGCCTGCAGCCCTGGCCAGGAAAACTGCCATCCCCTCCTGCTTTACCCAGACTGTGGCTCTAGCCGTCCGTAAGTCCCAGTCCTCCTGTCCCCGAAGGCCAGCACCAGACTTGCTTTCCTCCCTCTCCGGCTCCTCACGCTCCACTGCTTTACTGCTAACCAATGAGGTGAGTGTTGATTTTGACCTGCACTGACACGGTGATGACATGCAAATTTTGCCATTGTAGCAACTGGATTAGACCCAAAACTGAACCATTGGTTACCCCTATCATACTACGATGTGCTTGCTTCTATACATAAAGTTGCCATTCTTAACTTTCATGATCTCTCTGTGAACCTCACATGTTCCACAAGTGAACTCTTTACACCAGTGGAGGCTGGTGGGAGGAGCCATAGGAGGATGGGCTCATTGGAATGGCTGGGATGGAATAAATGGAACGGTGTCAAACATGGTTTCCATGTGTTGGATTCCATTCCAGACATTCCATTGAGCCTGTCCTCATACAGCTCATCCCACCAGCCTCCACGGCTTTACACAGGAACGAAGGGAAGGGCATATCTTTATATGAGTGTGTACATTCTACAGTGGGATTTTTTTTCTCTCTCTGGAAAGACGCCATTTGTTACATTAAATGGCGACCATATGCCTTTCTAAACAATCCTGGCAGGCTGGTATTCTTCTGAGACACCTTAGTGTGTGTCTGTTATCTTCATGTGTATGTGCAAAATGTGGTATATGGCCCTGTAGAATACCTCTATGGACATGCTCACACTCTGTGTGACCTGGTGGAGGAAGGACCTAATCTAAACTGGAGATATTTGTGTCTCTTGTCCTACAGGGGCCATAATGGCTTCATAGTAAATCTGTGAAATGGAAGTTCCTGTTTAGGGTGAGGCAACTGCAGTGAAGTAGAGCCGGCCACCACATAGTCACATCCAAATGGACCCCACTTAGAGGTCGACTGACAAATTCCAAAGAAGTCCAGGCCACTGTTTTGCACTGGGAGTCAGCACGTTACATAAACAACATTTATCCTAGACTTCATCCAAGAGTTTGATTAGTGTACAGGTCATTTTATGTTCACTGAATATTTGTATAAATGCTACCTGAATTAATTGGAGGCAGTGCTGCCTTTACTTATGTTATTAAGATATTTGACTATTATGCGAAGAAGTATTTATTTGACCTTGGTAGTACAGTATTTATGGGATCTACATTTTTGTACTTGGAGTCTCATTAGTGTTGAAATGTGCCAAAACCGAGATTAAATAATACGTCATCTCTCCTCATTATCTCTTTTTGTTTGTCAAGGACAGAACTCTGAAATAAGATGACTTAAAATGTTACATTTCATTCTGTACATGTCACACCTTTCTGAGTGAATTATTCTCTAGATTATTTTCCAGACATGTATCATTACTATAAGTAAATGATACGCCATAATCAACTAGTGTGTTGCTTTCTTTTGCCACCGGAGGGCAGGAGCACACTTCACAAATATCTCATGTACAGAACCACTGAGTGAGCTGTTTTGTGATCCACACTTGATCAATTATTAGCATTGACATATCCAGATATTAAAGAAGAGCATCAATTATCATTCATCTTCTTTGTCTTTACTGGTTGTACTTTTTTATAATGCATTAGTGTGTTTTATTTCAGGCCTTGTTATCTTGTCCATTATTGAGTTATGGTTGGTATTTCACAAGGATATTCTACAGGGTGCCATGTTTAGAACATTGCAGGAAGATAAGTAATATTAAATGTGAAATAAATAATGTTCTTGCTATGCATTGTTGTACAGAGTGCAACACATTACTGAATAAACTGAGATGTACAGTGTTAAATCTTGTACTGTTGACATACTGTACCCCTGCCCGAAGGCTGCACCGTGTAACAGTGTGCATGGGTGCTGAGTGCATCCACAGTATATTGATTCAGCTCTGGCCTTAGAGACAGCCAGCAAGCAGCCGCTACATACAGTCAGACCTAGCCAGAGCAGATGCAGCCTGTGGTTAAAGCCTCTTACTACCAGACCAGGGCAGAGCGCTGGGATACACTCCTCTCCTCTAGCTTGTGAGGTGACCTCTGACCCTATCGTGTTTCCACGGTGATCCCCCCCCCCGGAGGATGTGTCCTGGCCCTCAAGGGCAGCGGCGATGTCATGTGGCCGTTGTCATGGAGAATGCCATTATCGCCCCTAAGGGAGAGTCACGTCTCGAAGCTAGAGGAGAGACACACACCCACACACTGAAGCTACCTAAAGATATCCAGTACAAGTGACAACTCTGGCATTCTCCTTCTTGTGATGAAAGGTTGCATTTCAACCTGGGCTATGATGTTATACACCATATGACCAAAGTATGTGGACAACTGCTTGTTGGACATCTCATTCCAAACTCATGGGCATTAATATGGCGTTGGCCTCTCCCTTTGCTATAACAGCCTCCACTCTTCTGGGAAGGCTTTGCACTAGATGTTGGAACATTGCTGCGGGGACTTGCTTCAATTCAGCCATGAGCATTAGTGAGATCGGGCACTGATGTTGGACGATTAGGCCTGGCTCGCAGTCGGCGTTCCAATTCATCCCAAAGGTGTTCGATGGGGTTGAGGTCAGGGCTCTGTGCAGGCCAGTCAAGTTCTTCCACACCGATCTCAACAAAACAATTCTGTACAGAACTCGCTTTGCGCACGGGGGCATTGTCATGCAGGAACGGGCTTTCCCCAAACTGTTGCTAGAAAGTTGGAAGCACAGAATCGTGTAGAATGTCATTGTATGCTGTAGCATTAAGATTTCCCTTCACTGGAACTAAGTGGCCTAGCTCAAACCATGAAAAACAGCTCCAGACCATTATTCCTCCTTCACCAAATTTTACAGTTGGCGCTATGCATTCGGGCAGGTAGCGTTCTCCTGGCATCCGCAAAACTCAGATTCGTCTGTCGGACTGCCAGATGGTTAACCGTGATTCAACACTCCAGAGAACGTGTTTCTACTGCTCCAGAGTTCAAGGGCGATGAGCTTTACACCGCTTCAGCCGACGCTTGGCATTGCGATTTTAGGCTTTTGTGCGGCTCCTCCGCCATGGAAACCCATTTCATGATGCTCCCGACGAACAGTTCTTCTGCTGACGTTGCTTCCAGAGGCAGTTTGGAACTAGGTAGTGAGTGTTGCAACCAAGGACAGACGATTTGTTACGCGCTAGCGCTTCAGCACTCTGCGGCCCCGTTCTGTGAGCTTATGTGGCCTACCACTTCGCGGCTGAGCCGTTGTTGCTCCTAGACGCTTCCAATTCACAATAACAGCACTTACAGTTGACCAGGGCAGCTCTAGCAGGGCAGAAATTTGACAAACTGATTTATTGGAAAGGTGGCATCCTATGACGGTGCCACGTTGAAAGTCACTGAGCTCTTCAGTAAGGCCATTCTACTGCCAATGTTTGTTTATGGAGATTGCACGGCTGTGTGCTTGATTTTATACACCTGTCACCAACGGGTGTGGCTGAAGTAGATGATTCCACTACTTTTAAAGGGTGTCCACATACGTTTGTATATATAGTGTATCTTGTCAGATGATTATGCAGATGTTCAAAGCATGAGGGAAACCTTTGAGATTACAACATACTGTAAATGTAGGATCATATTGTGTCCGTCACATTAGAGCTTTAATTAATAAAGCCTTTGATTAAGCAGGGCCTTTTAGATCAAATTAAATCAAGCTTTATTTATACAGCACATTTCAGACATAAATGCAACACTGCACTTCACAGGGAAAACAATTCATAAAAAGCGATGAAAATGAAAACTGAAATAAGAGGATCAAAAAAAGAATAACAAAGACTGAACAACTAAAAAGCACACTTAGGAAAAGCAAAACTTAAAAGATCTCTTTTAAATGATGTCCACAGTTTCAGCCCCCCTCAGGTTCTCTGGCAGGCTATTCCAGAGGTTGGGGACATAACTAAAGGCTGCCTCTCCCTACTTCTTGGTCCTAGGCTTTGGGGACAGAGGACCTGAGGGACTTACTGGGTACATAACTTAAAAGCATGTCTGACATGTATTGGGGTGCACAATTGCTGATTGATTTAAACATCTATGTAATAATGTTAAAATGAATTCTGAAACTCACAGGCAGCCAGTACAGAGACCTTAAACCTGATGTAATGTGTGCTCTACGTCTGGTCTTGGTCAGTACCCGTGCTGCAGCATTCTGTATGTTTTGCAGTTGACCAATGGCTTTCTTGGGTAGACCAGACAGGAGAGCATTGCAGTAGTCAAGCCTGCTTGTAATAAAAGCATGGAAAAAGTTTCTCTGTACCAGCCTGAGAGAGAAACAGCCACACCTTGGAAATATTCCTCAGGTGGTAAAAAGCTATTTTGGTCACATTCCTAATGTGTGTTTTGAAGTTGAGTTCAGAATATAAAATGACACCTAGGTTTTGTACCTGGTACTGCCTGTAAATTAAAATGTGAGCCAAATTCTCTGTAATAATTGGCTCCAATAATAAGTACCTCAGTCTTGTCTTGATTTAGCTGGAGGAAGTTGTGAGCCATCCAAGTATTTAAATCACTAATACAGTCTAAGAATTTATCTGTGGAGCTCAAATACTCTGGTGACACAGAAATGTAAAGTTGCTGTGCGTAGCAGTGAAAATCAATTATGTGCTTTCTGATAACGCTGCCAAGGGGTTACATATACTGTATAAACTGAAGAGTACCAGACCCAAAACCAAACCTTTTGGAACACCACATGTGATATCTTTTGTCTCTGAGTTATGTTCACCAAGAGCGACAAAGATGAAGAGGCTGTTGAGTGTTGATGCGGAGGCCTTACTGTGGGGCGGTAGCGGCAGAGCCAGACACAGCCTGTTTAATGTCAACCTCAGACTGCCTTGAACACCACTACTAGGTCAAGCACCATTGCTGTGTTACCAGTTCACACTTTGATTTGGTTCCTGGTTAAAGAGGGGTCTGGACTTCTTATCATGTCCATCAACATATGAATGTAACAACCTTTTACATTTTCAAATCAAATAAATCATTCATTTTTATGATTATTATGATCTTATTTTCCTTTGCCTCTGCAATTCTCACTGTCAAAAATACAAGGAAAAACCTGGATGGAGTGAAGGAGTCGCTTTGCATCAATGATAGAAATAATCGGTCTTATTTATCGATCTCAAACTCACACCAGAGTGCTCCCTTCACATAGGGAAGAGCAGGAAGCCACTGAAGGTGCTGTAGTTACTCGACTTTTCATCATAGAGCTCCTGATTTACTGGGAGACGCATGTAAACCACATCCCCGGCCTCCAGCTCTAGAGTCAACGCATTAGACAAGAACCTATTATGTCCGTTGTCATTGTTCTGGTGATTGAACATGACACTCTTGTCGTTGTGGTAAATATAGGCACCTATGGACTGTGGACCCTTGAGACCCACGGCAGTGAATCTGATGTAGTAGAGTCCTCTCACTGGTGCTGTGAAGACACCTGCATCAGAGGAGAGTAAAATAAGTTAATAGACTGTCACAGACACTGTTAGCAATGTTGGAATAGTTGGTTGTCTGCATGTTTTTATATGGGATAAAGATGACACAATCACAATGCATGTGTACACCTGTCTGATAGCAGATGTCTAATGTGAACATGATCTGATCCCAGGTCACATTTGAATACAAGGTGAAAAGGGGGTCTTAGTGTGTTCAGTACCTGTATTTGGGTTGTAGGCCTTGCCGATGTTGGTGATGACCCTTCTGTATACTAGTATGGTGATACTATTAAAGGGTCCTACATATCCATTATTAGTCAAACCAGCAGAGAAGGCCACCTTTGGTCTGTCTATGAACACAGAGGAGGGAATTCAAATTCACTGATTAAAGACAAAAACAAACGATGTTAAATGCATAATATGAGCCTGATGAAGACAAAATTCACCTAAAAAAACATGGAAATTAAATCCTGATGAAAGGTTTAAGGGAAAAGCAAAGATGCAATCTGCAACATTTATCATATTACAAACGCATTCGGCAATGAAGAAAAAAATAACACTGCCAACAGCCCAACAGCCATTCCATTAGATTACAAGCATGTGCAATTGCAGCCCTACAGTATATTCACCATGGAGTTTAGCTGCATTCACTCTCCTCAGCTCCTCCACCATCCCCTCGCTGGCATTCAGTCTGGCCTCTAAGGCTACCATTACAAAAAGACAGATTAGTAAACTGAAGCTCAAACTCTCTGTTTTAAGCAGAATGATTTCATATATGTGACTGAACTCAGGAAGGTGAGCTTATGTCCAATTTTCAAGATTGTCTTTCTTTTACATTTTATAAAAGCACAGACTCAGCTTTAAAACGGCATATAATATGATATAATTAAGTTATGCTTCTTGGAAATTTGATAAACCTGTTATTAAATTTTGGAGACAAGTAGGAGGAAAAAAAGACCTTGAATAATTTTCACACTTTCTAGAGGGCTCTTTGTTTACGCCCATTCAGCATCATTCACACCCTCTTAATCCTTCGCCCCACTCATCTTTTTAGGAATTCACATGGAAACGAAAGAGTCAGCATGGCATCGTCCTCCAGGAAATAGTCTCTCTCTATTATCCCCCTCCATTATCTCAAACATGGGATCCTGCCTTTCTCCCTACATAGCTCAGTCCTTTCTCCTTGGCAAAACTAGCGTCATCATTTAACAGATCCCCAACACGTTCGTAATATGAAAGTTCTGAGGAGTAGGAAATGGCAACAAACGCCTACGATCCGGGAATCCGGTCCTTTACCTGTGTTTCCATTCTCACTGTCTGTCACTCTGGCCTCCAGGGCTAAAATGGCATGGGAAACAGCCATTAAAAGTGAGTTCATATGAGAAACACGCATAAATAACTGTCTATAAACAATTTCATAGACAATTTTACAAATATAGTTTTATTCATTACCCTTTCTTTCTAACAAGAAACAACTGATGTTGGTGGACAAATTACATTACCTGCATTCATTCTCTTCAGCTCCTCCACCTCCCTTTCACTGGCACTCAGTCTGGTACCCATGGCTAGAATTATGGGAAAAAAGTAAGTTCATGATCCTCCTCTGAACTGACCTCATTATAACAAATTAATTTATATTACAAAACAGCCCCTCTACCTGTATTCTGTTCTTTCAAGTCCTCTACCTCCCTCTCGATGACACTCAGTCTGGCCCCCATAGCTGGATTTATGGAAACAAAACAATTCTCAAAAACATGTTGATCCTCCACTGAAATTACTTTTAAATGAACCAAATTCCATAAATACTAGCATTCTCACTCTCCAGTCTGGCCTCAGATCCTCTCTGCCATTTTTCTCTCCACCTTCTTTCCATCTTCTTCTCCATGTTCCTCATCTTCTCTCTCTGCTCCAAAATCATGGTTCCCAGGTTATCCACCATGTCTCTAAGCTCTTCTACCTCACCCCAGATATCAGGCGTTGTGATGGTCTGGCCGGTCGTGTGTTTGCTAGTCAACTCTGTATCTTCAGTCCCGTGGCTCTCCACCAAAATCTCTCTATCCCCTCCACTCTCTCCCTGAGCCCATGCCCCAGACCGACAGAACAGCAACACCAGCAGAGCTACAGCACCCCTCATTCTGAAACGACACCTCTTCAGAAATAACGCACCCTGTGAGGCTCACTCCAGGCAGAAAAGTAGTGAAGCACTGCCTGAGAAGTGTTTCACATGTTTCTGACGTGGTGTTTTACAAAATAACCTCAAGGATCCTGCTGAAGAATTCAAGGTAAGCTGACTGCCTTTTAATCTAAGACACTGCAAGGTTGTGGGAGAACCTGTTATTTGGTTGAAGGTTTTTCTTTATCTCCATAAGGTACAGTGTGTTGATGTTTGTGTTTATCTGTTCACATAATACTAATACTGTGACAGATCACACACAGTGAATGAACACATACCGTAGACACACAGATTAACTGATTACACATTCACGAGTAACACAATCACATAATAATGACATTTCTTCTACAGATATGCACACACACACACACACACACACACACACACACACACACACACACACACACACACACACACACACACACACACACACACACACACACACACACACACACACACACACACACACACACACACACACACACACAAACTGTTGCATGCTGTCGAATCAATTGAGCAGCCCACAGAACAACCAGTAATCAGTACTTCCCATTAATTTATTCAGTCATCTGTTCATTCGTTTTTTATCTATATATTCTACCATTAAATGTATAGATTTAGGATTTTTTTCAAGGAGCCTCACAGCAGGTATACATACTGAAATAGTAGGATGATATGCTCATCATAAATAAGCCTATAGGTGTGCTTGCGGTTGGAGTGTGTGTGTGTGTGTGTGTGTGTGTGTGTGTGTGTGTGTGTGTGTGTGTGTGTGCGTGCGCGTGTGTGTGCGTGCGCGTGTGTTTGTGTGTGTGTGTGTGTGTGTGTGTGTGTGTGTGTATGTGTCCACTCGTTTGTACGTGTGTGTGCTCGTGTGTGTGTGTGTTCATGGAGTAGCTTTCGCTAGGATTGAAATAGGCAATCGATGAATAACCCAAAGCGTTGTTCTCCTGGACACACTGACTGACTAGCTGGTGGGGCTGAACAGTACTCGACAGCTCCACCTGGGGACTGACAGCCCCCCCACAGTCCGATAGAGATGCAGGAAAGAGAACGTTAGCAGCGCCTGAGGGGCTGTTGTGTTGGGAAACAAAATGCGGGGGAGACAATATTTGACCTTTGACCTGGACCATGTATTCAGCTGATCTCTTCTACTTTGGAAGAATGGGAAATCAGTGGGTTCCATGTAATTGATATTGTCATATTCTTGTAGTGGTGCTTTTTGTATGAGGATATGTGGTAACCTGGTTAAATGTTAGGGATATGATACTGGTGATTGTTTTTTATGATGTGGCAAATAGCCAGGGCAAACAAAGACAGAGCAAGAGAGATGTGCTTGTGTTCAAAATTACCATTTATTTGAGTTTTGTCAGATTGATGCCAACTATATAACTGTAAAAGAGAGAGAGAGAGAAAGTGTGTGCATGTATTCTGTAAGCAAAACTTTACAGCTAAACACAGCAGCATTTTTTTCAGTAATTTTGTCAGTATCAAGGTCATTCAATTAGATATTTTAAACAGGAGAATACTAATAGCATGATTTTTTAAGTATATTTTTTATTTACCAGTTGGCTATAGTGAGTGTAATAATACAGTAGTGAATAGGAGATGAACAAGGCTACTGAACAAGGCTACTGAACAAGTCTACTGAACAAGGCTACTGAACAAGGCTACTGAACAAGGCTACTGAACAAGGCTACTGAACAAGTCTACTGAACAAGGCTACTGAACAAGGCTACTGAACAAGGTTTCTGAACAACGCTACTGAACAAGGCTACTGAACAAGGCTACTGAACAAGGTTACTGAACAAGGCTACTGAACAAGGCTACTGAACAAGGCTACTGAACAAGGTTACTGAACAAGGCTACTGAACAAGGCTACTGAACAAGGTTACTGAACAAGGCTACTGAACAAGGCTACTGAACAAGGCTACTGAACAAGGTTACTGAACAAGGCTACTGAACAAGGCTACTGAACAAGGTTACTGAACAAGGCTACTGAACAAAGATACTGAATGAAGTTCCTGAACAAGGTTAATGAACAAGGCTACTGAACAAGGCTACTGAACAAGGTTACTGAACAAGGCTACTGTTTGTATAATCACTTTTCTGATTTATTTTGATACGACACAAATAGTATACTCTTATTTAGATTGGTCTGAGGTTCTGCACAAATCAATGACTGCATCATACATTTCAACAATTATATTATTTTATACATATCAAATATGTGGATGTTTGGTATGAATGTACAAGTGATCTGGTAAAACAGAAAGTATGTTTATAAATCACATTCATTTGTTTCGTGTGTGTAGATGACATAACAAACCAGAACTGACAACACCCTCTTCCGGGGGGCCGGAACTGATTGAATTGGCCCGGAATCGGGTGTCGGACTCGGCCCGGAATCAAAATGAATGACTGCCCAGAATCAGCCCAAGTACATCGGGCCGGTTCTGTCTACCGGAATTCAGCCGACTTTGCCGGCATCTTACCAGAATCCCCCCAGAAGCGGCCCAATGCAACTTTAATAAATGTATACAAATTACCCGATTTAGTAATCTTAAATATTACTATTATACATTTTATACATACAATTATACCCATCCAAAAAAAAAAACATTTTGGGTCGGAGGAAACACCATACACCTGGTGACCGTGTCAGCGTGCATGCACCTGGCCCGCCACGGGAGTCGCTACAGCGCGATGGGACAAGGACATCCTGGCCGGCCAAACCCTCGCCTACTCGAACGACGCTGGGCCAATTGTAAGTCGCCTCATGGGACTACCGGTCGCGGACGGCACGGATCTCAAACCAGCATCTGTAGCAACGCAGTTTGCACTACGATGCAATGTTTTAGACCGCTGCGCCACTCGGGAAGCTCCATCCACAAAGTTTGAATGGTTATCAATTGCCTTGCACAAAGTATCTGTCACGCCCTGACCATAGAGAGCTTTTATTCTCTATGTTGGTTAGGCCGGGGTGTGATTTAAGGGTGGGTTATCTAGGTGAATTATTTTTCTATGTTGGAATAATAAATAAAGGTATACTCTTTAAAAAAAGTATGTATGTCTATGTAGGTAAGTGTATGTATATATGTGTATATGTATGCATACGTGAATGGATATATATACACTGCTCAAAAAAATAAAGGGAACACTTAAACAACACAATGTAACTCCAAGTCAATCACACTTCTGTGAAATCAAACTGTCCACTTAGGAAGCAACACTGATTGACAATAAATTTCACATGCTGTTGTGCAAATGGAATAGACAAAAGGTGGAAATTATAGGCAATTAGCAAGACACCCCCCAAAAAGGAGTGATTCTGCAGGTGGTGACCACAGACCACTTCTCAGTTCCTATGCTTCCTGGCTGATGTTTTGGTCACTTTTGAATGCTGGCGGTGCTCTCACTCTAGTGGTAACATGAGACGGAGTCTACAACCCACACAAGTGACTCAGGTAGTGCAGCTCATCCAGGATGGCACGTCAATGCAATCTGTGGCAAGAAGGTTTGCTGTGTCTGTCAGCGTAGTGTCCAGAGCATGGAGGCGCTACCAGGAGACATGCCAGTACATCAGGAGACGTGGAGGAGGACGTAGGAGGGCAACAACCCAGCAGCAGGACCGCTACCTCCGCCTTTGTGCAAGGAGTAGCACTGCCAGAGCCCTGCAAAATGACCTCCAGCAGGCCACAAATGTGCATGTGTCTGCTCAAACGGTCAGAAACAGACTCCATGAGGGTGGTATGAGGGCCCGACGTCCACAGGTGGGGGTTGTGCTTACAGCCCAACACCGTGCAGGACGTTTGGCATTTGCCAGAGAACACCAGATTGGCAAATTCGCCACTGGCGCCCTGTGCTCTTCACAGATGAAAGCAGGTTCACACTGAGCACATGAGCACATGTGATAGACGTGACAGAGTCTGGAGACGCCGTGGAGAACGTTCTGCTGCCTGCAACATCCTCCAGCATGACCGGTTTGGCGGTGGGTCAGTCATGGTGTGGGGTGGAATTTCTTTGTGGGGCCGCACAGCCCTCCATGTGCTCGCCAGAGGTAATCTGACTGCCATTAGGTACCGAGATGAGATCCTCAGAGCCCTTGTGAGACCATATGCTGACACATGCACATTTGTGGCCTGCTGGAGGTCCGTCTCATGCTACCACTAGAGTGAGAGCACCGCCAGCATTCAAAAGTGACCAAAACATCAGCCAGGAAGCATAGGAACTGAGAAGTGGTCTGTGGTCACCACCTGCAGAATCACTCCTTTTTGGGGGGTGTCTTGCTAATTGCCTATAATTTCCACCTTTTGTCTATTCCATTTGCACAACAGCATGTGACATTTATTGTCAATCAGTGTTGCTTCCTATGTGGACAGTTTGATTTCACAGAAGTGTGATTGACTTGGAGTTACATTGTGTTGTTTAAGTGTTCCCTTTATTTTTTTGAGCAGTGTATTTACCCCAAAAAATATGGGGGATTGGAAATGATGCAGACAATTACATTGGAAGCAACATTCTTTCCGCAATATTAAGCTGATCCACCCCCAATTTAAAAAATAAAAAAATAAAAAAATAAATAAAACAAAAAAACATACCACGCTGCATCTTGGTCTACTCCTTATGACAAACGTGAGAGAAGATCCCACCACAAATGGACCAAGCAGCGTGGCCAGGAGGTAAAGACATCCTGGACTTAGGAGGAGATAATGGCAGGAGACGAAAGCCTTCCATGGAAGCAGACGCAGGAGGATCAACGCTGACTCCGAAGTTCACGACCACGACAGAAGCCCGAGAGGCAGGGGGGGGGGGGGGGGGGGCGAACGGGATGGTCGGCAAATCCGAGGGGCGAGTCTGAGAGCGAAGAGGAATATTGGGATAGACTGAGCGAGAAGTAATGTGAGATAGTTGAGGGGAGTGATGAGGTAGAGTGGATGTTTTTGTGTCTGGAGCAAGACAGTCGCCGTGAGGAGCGTGGGACCAGTCAGGCACCATGTTTTGTGGAGATACGGAATGTGTCTCCAGTGCGCAGTATTCTCTATGTTGGTTAGGTCGGGGTGTGATTTAAGGGTGGGTTATCTAGGTGAATTATATTTCTATGTTGGCCTAGTATGGTTCCCAATCAGAGGCAGCTGTTTATCGTTGTCTCTGATTGGGGATCATATTTAGGTAGCCATTTCCCCATTGTGCTTTGTGGGATCTTGTCTATGTTTAGTTGCCTGTGAGCATTATTATAGCGTCACGTTTCGTTTGTTCGTTTTGTTATTTTGTTCTTTGAAGTTTTCTATTCCATAATAAAGGATGGAAACGTACCACGCTGCATCTTGGTCTACTCCTTATGACAAACGTGACAGTATCAAAATACTACACAGTAGTATACTACACAAAATACTTACATTTTTTTAGTTAAATGTTAATTGTATTTTTTGATCACAGAAACAATGGGAAAATATGGAATAATAAATAATGAAATGTTAATTATATAAAGCAGCCCGTGTAATCATCTGCCAGAGAGTAGCCCCAATCTGCCCGAGGCCTAAGTAATCATTTCGGGCCAGATAACTCACACCGGAATCAGCCGGAGCTCAATCTCCGCATCCTATCCATAAGTAATACTCGGCCACATGACGTAGGCCGAGTCTGACTCTCAGCCTAGTGCCCCGACTCTCAGCCGGAATCTGCCCAGATCCACTGTGCTAGCTGGGTAACCACCAACACAAGTACAGCCTTGATAGAATGATGGTTATCTGCTTACTGCCACTACAACCAATAATCATTACATAACAACCATACAATACGGTTTGATAGATCGCGACAAGCCGTTTCAGCCTGTCATTTTCTTCATTTTGCAAGTCTCCGAGACTCTGAGTGAAAAATGTATTTTTCTGACAAATGCTTTGTGTCAAATTCTCCAAATTTAATTCGCTGACAAATTGACACAATTTCCCCTATGCATTTTTCATTGGCCTTTTCTTTGATTTAATACCGGCCTCTAAAATAGTCAGATTATGTAGATGATCAGATGAGGAAATTATTCAATCCATCCTGGTTTCACACAGAAAGTCATTTGATCTGTCACTAACTGTATACTTGGAGTCATTATAGTGGAATTATTCATAAACATATTGTCTGTGATATTCATTCTGTCTAAACGTCTTAAATTATAGTGCAGTATTATTCTATAACCAGTAGGGGGCACAGTAATCACTATTTAATAGTCATGGTTGTGGAACAACACTCAAGAGATTGTTGACTGGGATATAAAGGAAGAACCTCATAATCATGACAGCACAGTTGGATATCTTCATCACTGTTTAGTATCATATTGATGATGGTCAGTATCTGTGTCCTCAACACTCACCTCAAAGAAGATGTTGGTGTAAGCGGTTTTATTATTGCTGGAGTAGACTAAATTAAAATGTGTTTATTGGGATTTGATGGAATGATATTTCATTTATTTATGATATTACATTAGATGTGTAGTTAGTGTTTATTTTTTCAACATTTTGTTGTTATCAATTTGATTCATTAAAAGCCAGATTGAAGTGTAGCAGCAAACACAAAATGTGCTATGTCAATGTGCAAATTACAAATGTTACTGTAACGTTTGTCGTCTGAAGATGAGGAATCATCGGACCAAAGCGCAGCGTGGTAAGTGTTCATGTTAATTTATTAAAACAGAACACTAAACAAAATAACAAAGAGAATGAAACGAAACGAAATGAAACAGTCCTGTCTGGTACAGACATAAAGACAGAAAACAACTACCCACAAAACACAGGTAGGAAAAGGATACCTAAGTATGGTTCTCAATCAGAGACAACGATAGACAGCTGCCTCTGATTGAGAACCAAACACATAGAAATAGAAAACATAGAACAGAAACATAGAATGCCCACCACAACTGACCAAATCAAAATAGAGACATAACAAAGGAACTAAGGTCAGGGCGTGACACTTACGGTATGTGTATACCTCTAATGGCGGAATTTAAGATGGCTAAAGTTATTATCTCCATGACTTTACCTACGACTGCTCTCCTTGTTGTTCACCTGGAAGTTCCTATTACAATATCACATCAATATTTTGTAACCATATTCAAAGCAACACAATTTTGCTCACCAGAGAAAACACACCAAAAATGTATTTTACATTTGACAACTGTAGAAAAACTTCATCATCCCACTTCATCCCTACCATTGACAGAAATGATGGACGACAGGTAAAATATGCCAAATACAAAACATCTCATAAATATCTGACTGCTACTATTAATAATTCATTTCCTTTTTTGATACTAAAAAAACAAAACAACAAGCGTAACAACAACAGGGATAATATATGCAGTAAAAAGCTCATTGTCTGACGGAGGAGTGAAGAGACCAGTGAAATGTGCACTGGAGTGAAACACGAGAGGGCCCCGAAAGGGTGAGGCTCAATGTCACTCTGCACGGAGCACAGGCAGCGCAGGCAGCACAGACAGGCAGCGCAGGCAGCGCAGACAGGCAGACAAACAGGAAGCAGGAAGCAGGAAGCATAACAAACCTCCCCCCAGATGAGCAGCTCAGTTAGAAGCATGATGACTGTGTTATGAGATCATGAAGAAACAATACTTTGGCCAGGTGAAGATTTGCTCCATAGAAAGATACGTCATAAGCCTTGTTAAAAGATAATCATAAAGGATGCTTATAACAAGTTATAAAGCATTATACCTGTCTGCTTTAAGTAAAGTGTTACACATTTCCCCCATGGTTAAAAAGCAATAATCCAATGTATTTTCTTGAAGTGTGTTTGAGAGCGTATTGGAGTGAAAATGTACAAGGTTACTTTGTGTTTCTTTGTGTTGTATGTACAGATGTGTTTATTCTATTTGCTGCATTTGTCCTTTGTATACCTGGGCTGTCGGTTGCTAAACATCTTTCAATCCTAAACAAGTTGAGGCACAATACCTCCTTGCTTTAGATGTCTCTCTTTGGCCAGACCTTGTGATGCTTACCAAAAGGGTGTCCTTCGTCTGAAAGATTTATAGAAGAATCAATGCCAACTTATTCTGTTCAATAAAGAAGAAGCACAACACATTACTTACTGCCTTAGACCCTTAGACCATCCTACTCACTCATTCAATCTGAAGATATACCATTAACCAACTGAAACACATTGGTTTCTGGGAAATAAAGAGTGAAAACATGGAGCTGCCATGAAAACCCTTTCACCTTTTCACTTCCTTCTTTAGAATTACAATATGGTTGAAGCACAGCATTAACCTCTGTTTTTCCAACAGCAAACATGTTAGTTGTTTACCTTGCTTCCCTGCAAGGCTTTCTCTCTCAAGGCTAAAACCGAAGCATACCTCAAGACCATGTCTTGGTTCCATGCTGTTGTGTAGCCAAAATTCCTCACCTTGGCCCTTGTTATAAGACAGGGTAATTGCATTAGGGCTCTCTCCATCTAGATGTGCCCTGGGATGGAGTCTCACAAGAGACAGGGCAGGTGTGACAGAACAACATTATAGTCCTATTGATGATCAGAATGCACTGGCCAGAGGGTGTGAGAAGCAGGCAGCATGTAGCTTTGAACTTAGCTTTGAACGCTGTCAGTCCGTGTTACCTTTGTGCATGCATTTCATTGTGCAGATAGGCACTAGTCGTATCTTTCATCTTCGCCGCCGTGCTCTTTGAGGTTGTAGTTAGTGGCAAAGGATGCGTGTGTGAGTGTGAGGAGACCAGTCTTTTTCCCATTAGCAGGTGTAGTCTGTTGGCCTGCCCTGCTCAGACTCTTTGTAAGAGCATCACTGCTAGTTTAACCCTATCAATCGGGGTAAAGCAACTCGGGTATTTGCCATAATCACAGTTGACTCGCCCGTTATATCCGACTCCGTTTGACGGCACCAATCTGTGGAGGATGTTGTGTTTGTGGATGGCGCAAAACCTTACGTCTTTCACCCTAGTTTTGTTGTCCACCGTTCTTATCAAAGCACACAACATGCTTGTAGCTGCAACAGTAGAAGTAAAGTAGTGTTAACACTGCTGCTGTTGTGATGACTCCAGGTTGAAGGTTGTTCGGAGGAAAGGAAGTGGAGCCCTTCGCTTCCTCTACTTGTTTACGTGAGAGGGAAATAATGTATGAATAGGATCGTTTCGGAGCTTCAGCTCACCACTGCTGTGATTACTGTGGCACTGTTTCAGACAGCGTTTCAGTTACCGACCGAAAGAAAGCTCTTCATAATGAGACCACGTCATTTGTACATGTTTGTTTGAGGGCAGAGATTGACTTGTGGCACTTGAGTGATTTGTTTTACTTGTTGATTTGTGTGATTATATATACCATATCTTGCTACTCAGTGAGTTGTGTTAGACTTGTGTTTTCTCCCTGAGTTAATACATAGGCTCAGTGGGCTAGCACGGTCTGAGAGCACACATACAACCTGAGTTTAATAGTGTGTCAGTCACAGTGAGGAAAACTTGATCCTCACTGTCCTGTTCTCACGTTGTTGTAATTTAATGTATACCTTATTGTGGCTGTAGTTCTAGGTTATTTCAGAGGTGTTCCTTATACTCTGTCACGATTCAGGTTAGTGCTTGTATACCACATTGTCGTCTTTGTTCTCGCTTCTATTCCGTATTTTATTGTGCGTCCAATAAGCTTACACAATCCACATTCAAGGCAACAAACGCCTAAAGCACATTTTCAACGTACCTGGTTTCAGGTTCCAAGGCTAGGTGATATCCAAGATGTATTAGGTATTGTAGGTCAAGGTACAGTATGTGCTGTATGGACTATTTATGGAATTGTTGATGTATTGCAACAAACATTCATGGATTGAGTATGTCATGCAATGTGGGAATGTACTATTTTATACACAGTATGTTCGCAAACACTTCTATTCAACCTGGTTCTTTGCTGGTTCTGGGGAAAAAAAGGTGAAAAATATTAATTCAAGGCATGATGCCTGGGTGTTATTAATTCAGAGCCACAGTGACAACTGAATAATAGAATTTAATGAAATTTTTACATGGACTAAAAGTCAGAGTCTTTCCCTCATTAATTTTTAAGTCACTCTCGGGACTCAGGCTTTCCACAGTAATGACACCGGACACCTTTCCACGGGGCTGCATAGGAACATAGCACCCCCTCTCATGTTCATATCATACGATCATAGACTTGAGGAAGCATCTCTTTATTTAGTTTTCAATATGGTTAAATCCTGAAATGCATTTTTTTCTCTCTCAATGAATAGGCAAGGTAGCCTACAGTATATGCCAATGGTTAAAGTAACGTTCAGTTTTAAAAAGAATTGGAATGATATATTTTTTATTTATTTGAGGGGTGACCTGAGTATACAAAACATTAACAACACCTGCTATCTCCATGACATAGACTGACAGGTGAATCCAGGTGAAAGCTATGATCCTTTACTGATGTCACTTGTTAAATCCACTTCAATCAGTGTAGATGAAGGGGAGGAGACAGGTTAAAGAAGGATTTTTAAGCGTGCCATTCAGAGGGTGGAACGCTTTCGACACCTTGTAGGGGGGAGGGTGCGACTCAATAGTAGGAAGGTGTTTTTAATGTTTTGTACCCTCTGTGAATATGACAGACATAATCTAATCCTACACTTACAGTATGTTGTAATCTCCAAGGAGGTTTCCCTCATGTGTGACTGATGTTCTGTATACTCACTGTATTTCCATTCTACTTATCTATTTGTAACATGAGAATGCAATTATGCGAGCACTGATAATGGCATTACCAAGAGAAAGACATTTATGTTAATTGTTGAAAAACGAAGCTATTACACGTCTGGCCTAAAAATGGTGTTGTCATGGTTTACTTCCCCCCACTGGCTTTGGTCTAGGAGTTTAACAATGAGTTTACCTCTGCCCAGATGGCTCATAGCAACACACAGAGAAAGAAAAGGGACAAAGTGATCACTTTTCACCAAAACTCTGAGGATTACCAGGACAGACTTTCTACCCCTCCCCCCAAACTCTTTCTCTCTCTCTCTGTCTCTCTCACTCTCTCTCACACACCCCCACTCTCATTCATTTTCACTTTTTCACTCTCTCTTTCTCTCTCTCTCTTGCTGGGCATCGCTAGTCAATAAAACACTAACTAGAAAAGAGGTCACTGATGGGAGGATCAATCCACCGAGCCCCCCTGTGGCTTCCCCATCTCTCCTTGGTTTCCTGCGTTGTCTCCATTGTGGCCCAGGCCCAGTATGTAGCATAGTCTAAGCTGAGTGAAAGAAGCCCCAATGTGCTGTGACCCTGGTAGAGAATGGATCCGTGGAGGTAGAGGGGCAGTAATCGAGGTAGTGTATGGACAGTATCCTCTGTGGTATTGTGTGTCCTATGTGTGCTTTTCAAACACCGTCATCAAGAAGTTCAGACTCAGGTAATGATGGAAGATACTCATTGAATTGACATCCTTAGAACATTTGATGATTGTCGCACCATGTAAGGTGTTGAAGGCTTTTGCTCGACAACAATGACAAAGGAAAAGACATTTCAACAAATGAATTGCGGTGAAGGGGACAGTTTTAATGTATCATATTATTGGAAGGCAAAGGGATGACATGCTTACTGATAAATTATTTTGTGTCACTCAGTTCCTGTCGTGAGACAATATGCACCAGGTGAAATAACGTGTCTGTTCTTTGGCCACATCCCGCCAGGCGTACTGTTCTTTGGCATCATCCTCGCATCTCCTACGATTCAGCGTCCTGACATGTTTCGAGCTAAATGCATCCCAACGCTTTACAAATACATCCAATTCTGCGGCAGGACATTTTTGTTTTCCATTCAGTGTCACAACCGTCAAGTGAAGTTGCCATATAAATATGTCATAAAACGATCAAAGATTTCGCACCTGTCCATTTGTGTAAGAGAAAATATGCTCTGGAGTTGTTTTCCTGCACATTTTGACACATATCAAAAACAAACAAACAAAAAGGATGTCTGTGTAAAAGCATTTGAATTCTTAAGGATACAAATTTTGCCCTTCGTCACCAAAATAGAGGTGTTTGCTATAATAAAGGAAATGTCTCCAGCTGCTACTCATAGGCCCACTCATATCATGTAAGAACCTGCTATTCCTTTACACAGAATTAACTTTTTCTAAGTATCCATACCACAGTAAATGTAATTGCATTTGAATGCTTGAGAAGTTGGAGATGGCGTAGTCCTGGCCGTCCTCCCTTGGTTTCTAAATGTATGACTATTTCACATCAGTGGAGATCTCTCCGTCTGTTGGGGTGATTGACATAAGCCCATATTAGGAGGGGGTTTTTGGAAAGAAGTCCGTGGAGACGAGGCGGACCCAGGCTGCAGAAGGAGGAGAGCGAGCGCTAGTCTCCTGGAGGAGCCGTGCCTTCTTAACCCCGCTCATTGGTATGCTGATGCATACACGTTGAGGCACACTCTCAATGGCTGAGCCTTCCAGACTCTCTTCCCCCCCCCGACACAGCGCGGGCCAGACATGATCCCGCTGAGGCCCGGCGACGATATGCAGCGCGGAATACAGAATCATAGAACGAACCCAATTAATAATCACGTAGTTAGTTCATATTTTAGACACTGTCTGTGCAGTGTGCAGCCGCAGCGTTGCTCGTCTTGTCAAAGTTTTCAATTGGAAAAGTTGAGATATAGGGTTGAAAGTGTTTTTATTTCTTGATATAGGCCTCCCTGACAGGCCTATGTTTCTGGTCACATGTGACAGACGCATGGGGTTTTAACTTAAGACATATGAGCTTCTGTCATCATTCCCATAAGTGAAAAAACACACACAAAATCATGTTACATTTTCTTTTGTTTCCGATCACACTCCCAGTCCCAGAATTAGAAGAACAACATGTCAGCCAGAGACATATCTGCTGTCAAGTGAGAAGATAGAATATCACGTTACCCTATTGTGACTTTGAACTGTAAGACAGTTATAGACAGATTGTTTTTGTCATATAACGAAGTGACCCTGAACCATACCACTCTCCTTTCAAACTATTCCGTAAAACTTCTGAAAAAAATCCCTTCAGAAAAAGACTGTTGGAATTTGGTAGACCTTAATGTCATTGTTAAGGAATATTTACCAAAAACATACATATTTTTATCTTTATCGTTCTGAGGGACTTATCATTGAGCAGGCTTCGAGGTGCAAGGTTATGTTCGACTCTTTGAACATGCTTAATGAAAGGCAATATGAAAGGTGCATCATCTGTTGTTTTATACCATTTTGTTTTGTTTCTCGCTATACTACACATGCTGCCACTAATTATACAAGCTAGGTAGTCCCCATACAGTCAGAAATGAAAACTCGACCGTTACTGACATATTCATTTTAAGTTTCTAATCAGATTTAAATATGCAAAGCAGGTCCCGATGGGTTTCCTTTGATATGCAAATAGAGAGTGCAAACAAAGGTGGAGGCGATGTAGATTTTTCCATGTAAGAAAATCTCAAAGGTGGGCTCGTCGTCACATCTTGTTAGAAAGGGAGGGGAAAAAAACGTCATATTTGCATAATATAGCATTTAAGAGAAATGTCTTATATTTTCCATGCAGTACAAAATACTTAAACAGAAAGTGATATGATATGATAATTAGTCAGACAGTGTGCTTCAGAGTACTCATAATAGCTGTAATCCCATGAGTAGGATACTGCATGCTCTCCAGTCATGCACACAGTAGTTGTGACTCCTATTCATATATCAAAGCCATATCTGATATGGATCTACTGTTTGCCGTCCAGCTGTATCATTGCATGTAAACAAGCCTGACATGGTGCCTTTCTGTGGGGCGTGTCCCAACTGCAGCTTACTGGCCAGTGATCAGTTTGATGGAATGCAAAGGGAAGGTCAGTGTTTCCATAATTCACTCTTACCATAAATCATATCATATGATCTGGATCCACATAGCTATCGGCGCTCTCTTACTGCTCGGAGAATGGCAGCAGTATTTTGTTAAGGCATTTTGGCCCTCGGATTGTGGAGGTCGCTATGGGTAAAAAAAAAGATTTATAAAAAGAAGAAGCTCATTTAAGTACAGACAAAAACAATGTGATCTTTAAAATAGAAGACACAAACAGTTTTGTTGCAGAATACACTGCAAGCCGTCCTAATATGGAGACCATAACCGATGGTTTTATTGACATGATGTACTTTGTCGTATATTGCGTAGGTAAAGACACAAAAGCAGTTATGTGCGTAAACACACGCAGGCTTTCTTAATATGGACAATAACATTTTATGGACATACAGCACTTTGTAGGCAACAATTTATTCTGAATAGTGGTCAGAACACTATCACCTCTACATACATTCATGTTCTTTGCATAGCATCCAGTCAAATTCTGTTGCATGGTGTCTACAGCTACTGTATCAGTTAGCACCAACGTGAACAGAATAGACAGTAAGTAATACATGGTCAGCGAAGTGGAGCAATGGAGGAAAGCTGACTTTTATTGACATCAGAATGGGGATGGTCTGACCTTCATTTCCAATTTCAGCCCACAGATTGGAAAACCCTGACTGCACTCTCCAGTGTCCCAAGCGCCATTTTCTGACTCCATGGTGTGGAAAACATGATTTCCCTTACTGAAATTAAACAGGCTTTGGGCAAAATGTTTTGGCAAATTTGCGGCGACTTGTGAACTTATGGCAAACAATTGTTGGAAACGTGGCGAATATTCTACTGTTCGCTGCAAATTTGCCGCAAATTCCGTATGACTACACTAATTAGATCAGGTTTTGGGTTACTGGGTGTTAACAACATTGAAATGGTGTATCCACATAAACCAAATGACATATAACTTTAAATGAACTTGCTTCTCACAGAGAAAATGAAACTTAACATACTAAATTGACAAAATATACTAAACAACATGTATTCAACAACAGATAGAAATGCAGTGCATTCGGAAAGTATTCAGACCCCTTGACTTTTCCCACATTTTGTTACGTTACAGCCTTATTCGAAAATGGGTAAAAAAAACTAAAATTGCTCATCAATCAATCTACAATACCACATAATGACAACGCAAAAACAGTTTTTCTAAAAATATAAACAGAATACCTTATTTACATAGGTATTCAGACCCTTTGCTATATTCAGACCCTCTTTCCATTGATCATCCTTGAGATGTTTCTACAACTTGATTGGAGTCCACAGGTAGTAAATTCAATTGATTAGACATGATTTGGAAAGGCACACACATGTCTATATACAGTGGCTTGTGAAAGTATTCACCTCCTTGGCATTTTTCCTATTTTATTGCCTTACAACCTGGAAATAAAATAGATTTTGGGGGGTTTGTATCATTTGATTTACACAACATGCCTACCACTTTGAAGATGCTAAATATCTTTTATTGTGAAACAAACAAGAAATATGACAAAAAAAACAGAACACTTGAGCTTGCTAAACTATTCACCCCCAAAGCCAACACTTTTTAGAGCCACCTTTTGCAGCAATTACAGCTGCTAGTCTGTTGGGGTATGTCTCTATAAGCTTGGCACATCTAGCCACTGGGATTTTTGCCCATTCTTCAAGGCAAAACTGCTCCAGCTCCTTCAAGTTAGATGGGTTCCGCTGGTGTACAGCAATCTTTAAGTCATACCACAGATTCTCAATTGGGTTGAGGTCTGGGCTTTGACTAGGCCATTCCAAGACATTTAAATGTTTCCCCTTAAATCACTCGAGTGTTGCTTTAGCGGTATGCTTAGGGTCATTGTCCTGCTGGAAGGTGAACCTCTGTCCCAGTCTCAAATCTTTGGAAGACTGAAACAGGTTTCCCTCAAGAATTTCCTCGTATTTAGTGCCTTCCATAATTCCTTCAATTCTGTAAATTATTTTTTAACTTATTATGTACATAATGTTGTTGCTACTGTCGCTTACGCCCGAAAATAACTTCGGGAACATCGGAAAAGCGATTACTCACCACGGACTGGAAGAAACTTTTACCTTTAATGAGTCCGACGAGAAGGATATCTTGTTCTCACTGTAAGCCACTCTTCAGTAAAATGCACATGACAGACTGCTTGAGGTTTGCCAAAAGGCTGTTGGTGGCATCATCATGCTGTGGGGATGTTGTTCAGTGGCAAGGACTGGGAGATTAGTCAGGATCGAGGGAAAGTTGAACGGAGCAAAGCACAGGGAGATCCTTGATGAAAACCTGCTCGAGAGCGCTCAGGACCTCAGAGTGGGACGAAGGTTCACCTTCCAACAGGACAACGACCCTAAGCACACAGCCAAGACAACGCAGGAGTGGCTTTGGGACAAGTCTCTGAATGTCCTTGAGTGGCCCAGCCAGAGCCCAGACTTGAACCCGATCGAACATCTCTGGAGAGACATGAAAATAGCTGTGCAGTAACGCTCCCCATCCAACCTGACAGCTTGAGAGGATCTGCAGAGAAGAATGGGAGATACTCCCCAAATACAGGTGTGCCAAGCTTATAGCGTCATACCCAGGAAGACTCAAGGCTGTAATCGCTGCCAAAGGTGCTTCAACAAAGTACAGAGTAAAGTGTCTTAATACTTATGTAAATGTGATATTTCAGTTACATTTTTTTAATACATTTGCAAACATTTCTAAAAACCTGTTTTTGTTTTGTCATTATGTGGTATTGTGTGTAGATGGATGAGGGGATGATTTAATCAATTTTAGAATAAGGCTGTAACGTAACAAAATTTGTAAAAATTCAAGGGGTTGGAATACTTTCTGAATGCACTCTATGTATTACTTGTGCTGAGAAAATATACTATGCAGGCCTACTTTCAGTATTTGTCATGATATAGAGAAAAGAAGATGTCCACATAGGCCTATCTCAGGATATCTAATAACTCGATATCATGACTCAACACCATATCATGTATGATATCCCAAAATGATTTGTGCATGAAAGAAAAATGTGGATTTCATATTTGTCAAATGATTGACCATGTGCTGAAAACTCAGAAATGCATCAGAAATCGTATTTTCAGCACATCAAGATCCAGATATGGACCTTAGCCAAGAAAAGCATATCTGGAATCAATACATTCATCTTGAATGTGCTGAGAAAACACAGATATGTGATATATACAGTCAGTATTTTGTCAACATGAAGAGAGAAAATAGGATGTCACATATCTCAAGATAGTGAATTGGTCCATATTCGGAAATAGGAAATGTCCACGTGTGATATTCCAGCATCATATATGTCTAAAAGACACATCTGGATTCAGAATTTGTCCGGATATGGTGCAAATCCACAAATGGTCTGTGTTCTCTAGAATTTCAAAAACGTGTGAAGCAAAGATATCCCCTGATAAGGAACGTCTTTGTCCAGTGCTTGCAACGTCTACATCGAAATTGGAATCATTGCACATTGAGTAAGGCTATGTTTGTTTTAGCAGTAAGTTTTAGCAGTAAGTTACAGCTGGTGCTGTCTGCCACACTCTGTTATCCCTTTCGTCCATGTGTGTGTGTGTGTGTGTGTGTGTGTGTGTGTGTGTGTGTGTGTGTGTGTGTGTGTGTGTGTGTGTGTGTGTGTGTGTGTGTGTGTGTGTGTGTGTGTGTGTGTGTGTGTGTCAAAGACGTTAGTCCTTCTAAGTGCTATCAAGGCATGCAGCATTCTGCCTCTTCTCGTTTGAATATTCAAAACTGAATACTCAAAAGCTGCAAAATACAAAAAGTGTCAAACAGTGCATGGTCATGGCAATGAAAGCCTTTTTGTCCCGTCAAGATCAAACCAATTGAAGACACTTTTTAATAGGCTTTGTGTAGGGCCCTATGTAGCACTGTGAAAGGTTCTTCCATCAGTATAGAGGTATTGTGTCAGTGGTTATAGGTGTATTGAGGATGTGTCTTGTCCATGACTTAGCTTAGAGAGGTCGATAGCATTTACCCCTGACGGTATTTACTTATTTGTTATTATTTATAATGTTTTTACACCATTCAATTGTAACTTTTCATTCCCTTTTCTTGAGCCTGAAAATACACATTGAAATTGTGAATGGATGAAGTACAAAACAACTACATGAACGTTTGCTTTATGACATTTGTTTCTTTTTCAGACTCTAACTAACTTGCTGAACGATATTGTTATATAAGGGATATACTACATGTCATGCCAAAACATTACTGTACTGTAGGGAACAAACACATAGCCTATGCAGTGGATAAAGAGCATTGCGACATACCAGGAAACTGACAACACAAAAAAATGAGTGAAATGTATTAACCCATAGTAAAGTTCATCCCAATAGGAGCTAGCATTACACAGGAGCTATACCTGACCTTTCTGACAGCCAAAAATGTCATTGAAGGTTTAAGGCAAAGAAATCCAGTCATATTTAACCAAGCCTTCAGAATCTTTGACATTTTCTCTGATGTTGCCACTGGATGGCACCCTGAATACTCTGACTGCATCCCAAATGGCACCCTATTCCCTGTATAGTGCACTACTTCTGATCAGGCCTATAGGATTCTATTATACAAAGAATAGATTTTGGACGTACACTCTGCAGTGTTGGCCTTCCCTCGTAGCCTTTAAAGACATACAATCATCACAGGTGTTGGCAGAGCTCTCAGTACACTCAGAAACACCTCTGAAAGGAGGGGATGGTGACAGCTCAGATAAATCCCGGGTCCCGTCTTGTGCTGTAAGTATTGCAGTCAACACAACAAAGATGGATACAGTTGAAATCCGGGGGGAAACACTTCACTGCAACACACATAATGATATCAAAATAGGTGATTATTTAGCGGCAAAAACCACCTCTGGTTATCTATGACTTTATTTAAAAAATGAAGAAAACTGTTTCTCCATTACCATGGTATGCACACAAGCACACTCGCACACACAAGTACTTAACCCTAAACTTAACCCTAACCCTAAAACCTAACCCTAAAACTAACCCTAGCTCCTAACCATAACCCTTAATGTAATTCTAACCCTAATACTAATTCTAAACTTAACCCTAAACCCCCTAGAAATAGCATTTGACCTTGTGGGGACTAACAAAATGTCCCCAGTCGATAAAATGTTTGTTTGTTTACTATTCTAACATGTCCACAAGCACTCACGCGCACGCGCATGCGTGCACACACACACACACACACACACACACACACACACACACACACACACACACACACACACACACACACACACACACACACACACACACACACACACACACACACACACACACACACGCACACACACACACAAAACACACACACACACACACACACACACACACACACAGACATCTTCGCTGCCATTCATCTCATCATCATCTCCAGAGGGAGAATCATAGGGGATCATGGGAAGAGAGGGTCTGAAAACACTCCAACACCGCTGGAGACCGCCATTCCACCAGTTGGCCCATTCACATTCCTTAATTCCAGTTGGCAACCCCTCACACAAGCATGCACACACACAAACACAAACACACACACACACACACCACCCCCACAATTAATTTCTGTCAGTCTTTCAGACTGAAGAGCATAGCTTCCCCTATGGACTAAACATTGGTGATGATTGGGAAGGGAGGAAGGCTTGACGCAAAGACAGACTGCAGTCCTTTACACCTGCTGAGTGCTCTAAATAAACTGTACCAGGAAGAAAGATACACTGTCATTGTTGGTCCATGTTTATTGTTGACTCATGTGTGTGTTGTCTATGACTCTCTCTTCTGTTCACTGCTCTCTCTCTCTCTCTCTCTCTCTCTCTCTCTCTCTCTCTCTCTCTCTCTCTCTCTCTCTCTCTCTCTCTCTCTCTCTCTCTCTCTCTCTCTCTCTCTCTCTCTCTCCTGGGTGCCATTCTCTGCTACATGTGGTGATGTGACACCTCCATGCCTGACCAGGAGAGCTCATGAGACATGCACACACCCCACACCCCTGCCCTCTGGAGTGTTCCTGAGATATTCCCTGCTGGGAGAGATGACAGGGAAACAGAGGTCTAGAGACCTGTGTCCGTCATTTCACATTCACAACCTTTCAGGATATTCTAATACTTGGGAACTCGGACTTCCATCAGCATACTACACAACAGCCTGAATGTTACAGTAGTAGAAGATACACACCTGTGTTAAGTGTTAACCTGTAACCATTAAACTACTGGCATGCAACAAATTGCATCTCACTATTGTGTGTATTGTGTGTGTGTGTGTGTGTGTGTGTGTGTGTGTGTGTGTGTGTGTGTGTGTGTGTGTGTGTGTGTGTGTACACACACGTGCGTATGTGTCCTTTTCATGAAAACAATCAATGTTACCTTTCTGCTCATGGCCATTTAGAGAGAGAAAGACTTTGTAAATGAATTAATTACAAATGATTCTAAATGTCAAGTGTAGATAAAGCTTAATACCCTGGCTCCTCCTCGCTGCAGCAAAGAAGCTTTTAAATGGCTCGCTGCCAGTCTCTATCTGCCAAACGACACCAAGGTTACCGGCAAAAGCTGAAATATTCATAATATATGCAAAACCGTCCGGCGGTACCCATGGACGGTGTTCATTTGAATTCAAGAGCTGATCTCAAACCTTTGACAACTGCTTAAGTAATTAGTTGGACTAAATGTTATGCTGGAGACTAAAAAAAACAGACTAGAGAATATTTTTCACGTTTTATCTTTGGCTTTTGATTCTATTTGAATGCGTTTGGGAACGTTCAGGTTTGATCTTATGGGCTGTACACATAGAGAGAGGAAGTGATATCATTTGTTTTTACTTTTAGCAGATAAATAGTGCATAGTTCTATGAGAAGACTGCTTCTTCAGCAAGTATTGCACCCCTCGTTTTCACGTGTCTATTCTAATTCAGTAACGATCGATATTTGATAATCAACCACAGGAGGTTGGTGGAACCTTAATTAAGGAGGACGGGCTCGTGGTAATGACTGGAACGGAATCGGTGGAATGGTATCAAATACATGGTTTCCATGTGTTTGATGCCATTCCATTTGTGCCGTTCCAGCTGTTATTATGAGCCGTCCTCCCCTCAGCAGCCTCCACTGTAATCAACATAGAGTATGCAACAAATCAACATTGCTCTAGGTTTCTCCATTTTCCTAGCAGGAGAAAAGCAGCTTTGAGTACAGTAACATTGACTTGCAGATTTTGGCCAATGCATAATTAATATTTGACAACACAACATCCTGTTTTGTTGTAAACAAAAGCCAAGCTCAGTGTCGGACACAGGATAGTGCTGTTATTCTATTGTTTTTTACTGTGCAGGCCTGTTCACAATGGTATTGTTAGCGTCTGCCCATATCTCCCAGGTTGGGTGTCACAGTCCTATAATGAGAATCATATTCCGACTACTTGGAACTAGGCCAGAACCCATTGAAAGCCACCGTCCATGCCTAACACATTACCGCAGTGTATTAATCTAAAGAGACGCTGTGTTTGTGTTTACCGAGCTTGATTCACTTCCAATTAGAGGGAAATAATTACACTCCACAGGACAAGGGATGCAGCCGTGTGACAAAATGGGGAAGGGACGAGAGGTTGCTTGTGACACATTGAGATGGAAAAAACAGAAAGCAGGACTTTAACAATTCGATTAGATTAAAAGGGGAGCGTTTAAACACTATGTTCTGGGAGTGCATTTTCTTTGACACTTAAATATTAATTGATTACAAAAATATATATATTATTTATTATTAGTTTGGGGATATCCAGGAGAATTGGTGGTTAGTTGTCTTTTTATGTACTCAATATATTAAAAAATATATAATTTACATTTTAATTATTTAGCAGACGCTCTAATCCACAGCGATTTACAGTAGTGAGTGCCCAGATTTTCATGCTGGTCCCCTCAACCCTGGTATTGCAAGCACCATGCTCTACCAATTGAGCTACACGCGACATCGTAGTTCATATTTATAAGAAACACACATGAATAAACAAATATCAGCACTTTTTATCGACAACACTATGATAGCAGTATTACATGACATTTGAATGCCCTTGGGAATACTCAGTTTAGAAAAGCACCATGGCTAACACCTAACACAACCCCACAGGGACCCCAGCCACGAGCTGCCCACTCCCTTACCGTCGGGCAGACGCTATCGGAGCATGAGGTCTGATACCAACAGGTTCAGAGACAGTTTCTATCTACAAGTCTTCAGATTGCTGAACACTTGAACTGGACTGACCACCTGCTCTGATTCTCCACATCTTAGCACACATGCACTCACTCATGCACACCCACACCCACACACACACACACACACACACACACACACACACACACACACACACACACACACACACACACACACACACACACACACACACACACACACACACACACTCACCCACCCACCCACACACAGACCCACCCACCCACCCACCCACCTACACACACACACACACACACACACACACACACACACACACACACACACACACACACACACACACACACACACACACACACACACACACACACACACACACACAATCCCCTCTTCCACAAAACATGTGTAAATATTGGATTATAAATTGTGCCTTCCTGTACTATACTTGTGCTAAAATGTTTATTCTATTCTACTGAATCATTTACTTTGTTTGTATTCTTATATTTTATTATTTATTGTTGTTGCATTGTTCTGAAGGAACCTGCAAGTAAGCATTTCTTTGGACAGTGTATATGATGTGTATCCTGTACATATGACTATTAAAACGTGAAAGTTTTTATTTTCAGACTGAATGTATGCTGGCTTCAACAGATAACTCTCTAAGGAGAGAACATACACCAACTCAAGGTATATGGAATGTGCCTTGTTAACATTGCAAAGACATAACAATGTAAAGATTCATACAGTGCCTTGCAAAAGTATTCATACCACCTGGCGTTTTTCCTATTTTGTTGCATTACAATCTGTAATTTAAATTGATTTTATTTGGATGTCATGTAATGGACATACACAAAATAGTCAAAATTGGTGAAGTGAAATGAAAAAAGTAACTTAGTCAAAAAAAAACTGATAAATTGAAAACAGAAAAGTGATGCGTGCATATGTATTCACCCTCTTTGCTATGAAGCCCCTAAATAAGATCTGGTGCAACCAATTACCTTCAGAAGTCACATAATTAGTTAAATAAAGTCCACCTGTGTGTAATCTAAGTGTCACATGATCTGTCACATGATCTCAGTATATACACCTGTTCTGAAAGGCCCCAGAGTCTGCAACACGACTAAGCAAGGGGTACCGCCAACCAAGCGGCACCATGAAGACCAAGGAGCTCTCCAAACAGGTCAGGGACAAAGTTGTGGAGAAGTACAACATTGAAAGAATATGGCACCACAACAAACCTGCCAGAGAGGGCCGTCCACCAAAACTCACGGACCAGGCAAGGAAGGCATTAATCAGAGAGGCAACAAAGAGACCAACGATAACCCTGAAGGAGCTGCAAAGCTCCACAGTGGAGATTGGAATATCTGTCCATAGGACCACTTTAAGCCGTACCCTCCACAGAGCTGGGCTTTACGGAAGAGTGACAAGAAAAAAGCCATTGCTTCAAGAAAAAAATGAGCAAGCACGTTTGCTAAAGCAACACTCAAGTGGTTTAAGGGGAACATTTAAATGTCTTGAAATGACTTAGTCAAAGCCCAGACCTCAATCCAATTGAGAATCTGTGATATGACTAAAAGATTGCTGTACACCAGCGGAACCCATCCAACTTGAAGGAGCTGGAGCAGTTTTGCTTTGAAGAATGGGCAAAAATCCCAGTGGCTAGATGTGCCAAGCTTATAGAGACATACCCCAAGAGACTTGCAGCTGTAATTGCTGCAAAAGGTGGCTCTACAAAGTATTGACTTTGGGGGGATTAATAATTATGCACGCTCAAGTTTTCAGTTTTTTTGTCATATTTCTTGTTTGTTTCACAATAAAACATATTTTGTATCTTCAGAGTGGTAGGCATGTTATGTAAATCAAATGATACAAACCCCCCAAAAATCTATTTTATTTCCAGGTTGTAAGACAACAAAATAGGAAAATTGCCAAGGAGGTGAATACTTTCGCAAGCCACTGTATATAGACAGATAAGTCACCCACAAGATAATATACAGTAGCTAAAGGTATGATAATATGCTTGACTAACATGGGTCTAACATGCACTATTTGTAAATATGTGTGTGATTGTATCAACCCTTTTTAGAGCTCAAGTGTCTTTGTCCTTGGGACACCAAGGGCCTCGTGTACTTCCTCTCCAGCTACGCTAGCTCATCCTGGATGGCCATTCATTCCTATCTCCTTCTGTAATAACATTTCCATCACAAACTGAGCTAGGCTGGAAAAACCTACACATTTCTGCCTCTGATTTTTAAACAGGTTGTGTATTGCAGCAAACGCTATTTAAAAAGCCTTGCACAAGTCAATGCAGAGAGAGGGAGAGACCAGATGTGTACGGATGCCGGTGTAAAAAATGCACACTGGACTTTCAAACTGTGACAGCTCAAGGGAAGTGGAGCTGTTTACATATTCTGAATGGTCAGTAGCAAGGCCAGTGCTCCGATCCGTCTTTGGATCCACCCAGTGGAGGCTGACAAGGTTGGCTTCTATTTGATTCTGGGACGGCAGCGCGAAGATGAGGAGGCAACATACTGTAACATTCATCTGGACTCCCTTTTCCTGTAGAAAAGCAGCTTTGGAAACCAAACAGATACAGAGTTAGATGGACCAACGTTCTGAAATTGAGAGCTATGGAGAAAAAGATACAGACGGACAGACATACATCTATATTGGGATGCTACACACACACACATGCACACACACACACATGGCGCTGATTGCGCTGTGTTGTGATAGCAGCCTTCTCTCTCCTCACACACACCTGGGGCTCCTATGAGGTTGCTACGGGGTTGCTACGGCGTAGCTGTCATGGCCGGTCGCCATGGCGAGCGATTGATGACACCCATTGGCTGCTGAAGATGTATACATCATGTCTGTCTAGGGCTGCAGTAAACAGATGGACCCTGACCATCCATTCTCTGTCAGGGACACAGCTGCCCTGCTCCGCCCAAACCTCCTCCCTCTTGGGGTACTAACAAGTCTTCACTGCTCCGTAGGAAGGTGGCAGGGATATATATAGTGTGGGATATAAGGGTGGAGGGGGATGAGGGGGTGAAAGCATGCAAACTCAATCACAAGGTTTTCTGGGGAAGATGAGGCAATGTCTATCATAGTGGAGATTCTTTGCTACCAGGATTCTGGCTTGGCCAGGTCAGCTTTACAAAAGTAGCCTTTATTTGTGTTTTTTCCTTTTCAAACAGCAAATGTGGATAAACAGTATCAATTGTGTAATGTACTTTCCAAGGTTTTGGGCTTTTTGAGTGAATACTCAGAAGAGAGAAATAATCTGATGATTCATTTTATACTATTTCGTCAGCTACATCTTCCCCCAATGGCAGTTTTAAGACAGAGACCTTTCCCTTTGTTTGACAATGACAAACTGTAGTGTTCAGAGAAGGAATGCTTGCAGAAATATTCTCCAATATCCAATATTATAGTTTTTGTGTTATATATATTTGAATTAAAATGACACATTTGGTTATATCCCAATGTATTTGATGTATCATGATAAGTGCAAACAGAGCATAATGTCGATGTATGTGTGTGTGTACATGTGTGTTGTTGTGTGTGTGTGTGTGTGTGTGTGTGTGTGTGTGTGTGTGTGTGTGTGTGTGTGTGTGTGTGTGTGTGTGTGTGTGTGTGTGTGTGTGTGTGTGTGTGTGTGTGTGTGTGTGTGTGTGTGTGTGTGTGTGTGTGTGTGTGTGTGTGTGCATATGGGTCTACACAGCTGTGTGTTTGTGTCTGTGTTTACATCTGCCCCCCTGGGTATATGCGTGTGTACATATGTGAGTGTGTGTGTTTGTGTGTTCATGTCTTGCAGGTGAGGGTTAGCGCATCTCCCGCCCGAGTTCATTAGTGCCCCCTGTGAGGAGCGGAACGAGATCTCTAGATCTCTTAACACAGTGAGGAGTTCTTCCCTGTCCACCCACTCCATTATAATAGTCTAGCTTAGTGTGACTGACAGAGCCTCTCTGTGCTGTGATTGAGTGTATCGATCTCCACCGCCGACCGCACTACTCCGGACACCGCAGAGGAGGAGACCAACAATCAGATCCTTCACTCGCGGAAAAAGCCTTCCTCATCTTCCTTAATCATTCCGTCAATGATTAGCGGCAGGCTACTGAGGGCTCTGACAAAGACATCTCCCACAGAAAGGGTTTCTATTATGTTTTACTTCCATTTCTCGACTATGTGTGTGCCCCCTTTTTTTCATTGGTCTTTTTCTGTAGGAAGGGTGTGTGTGTGTGTGTGTGTGTGTGTGTGTGTGTGTGTGTGTGTGTGTGTGTGTGTGTGTGTGTGTGTGTGTGTGTGTGTGTGTGTGTGTGTGTGTGTGTGTGTGTAGGAAGGGAGGGGGGTTTAGAGATGGGGCCCCTCCTCCTCACCGAATAACCCCACCCAGTTGTCTGCCAATCGCCAATACCAAACTGCCCCTTCCTTCCGCCACACCCCATTGTGCGACACTCAATGAACTGGCAGCGGTCCAAGTCCATTCCCTCCACATTGCTCAGTCAAAGCTGTTTATCAGACAATGATCCTCCCTTTTATCTGTAGTATTAGAGCTTATGTTTGTGGAAGCAAGATATTGTGACTGATTAAGAGATGTGGACAGAGTGGGATTTCGATTATATTGTTATCGGATTATTACAGATCTTGTGGGATCTTGTTTGAGGAATAAACAGGGCAGTTTAGTTTAAACCCTACGGTATAGGATTATTACAGATCTTGTGGGATCTTGTTTGAGGAATAAACAGGGCAGTTTAGTTTAAACCCTACGGTATAGGATTATTACAGATCTTGTGGGATCTTGTTTGAGGAATAAACAGGGCAGTTTAGTTTAAACCCTACGGTATAGGATTATTACAGATCTTGTGGGATCTTGTTTGAGGAATAAACAGGGCAGTTTAGTTTAAACCCTACGGTATAGGATTATTACAGATCTTGTGGGATCTGTGGGAATAAACAGGGCATACACACATGGACATGCAGTCAACCCTACAGTTAACTGCATGAATCCCATTGGAAATCTATCTCTTGCTCTCAGTCCTTCGCAAGGCCTGCGTTTACACTCCTTATTCAACAGGATAAAATAGCATCACTTTCTCCTTCTGTTTACCAACTTATTGACCATATGAATATCTCTCACTGGTCTTTTTGGTGCCCTTTCATTTTACTCAGGAATATGGTTCTACATTTTTCACCAACTTTTTGGCGAAAATGTCCACAAATATTTTGGTACATCATTTCCTTCAAGCTTATACGTGGCGGTTACAAATGACTAAACATCTATTCAATGGCTTATCAAGTTGCTGCGATTTATAGTGCGGACATACCATTGTACCACTGTTATGAAAAGCAGCTGAGAGGACTCCTATTGTGTGTCAACACAATCCCTCTCTCCTGAGTAGCTCTCCTAACACGACAATAGGCTCTTCTCTCTCCACATCAGCCAGGGCATTCCTCCACTCATTCACTTATTTTATTCACTCTTCGCTGATAGAATTGGACATTTGTCTCACTTTGGGGGGAAACTCAAGGTTGCAGCTCCTCTCGCCCACCTAACTTAGGTTTGCTGAATACCCATTATCGCCCCACACTCTAACCACGCGCTGTCTGAAGGCTGCGGAGGGGAGAAGATAAAAAAGAAAGCAGAAAGGTTTAGCTATAGCTGCTACAGCACTTGTGAGATCTCGCTGCATCTTAATTCCTCTCTTCCCCCGAGTCTGTTGAATAGGGAGATTCAGAGGCAGCGACTACAGAGGGAAACGGAGACAGAGGAAGAGCACTGGTCAAGTTAATTAACTGATTGGTTAAGTCGGTGGCTCAGTGACCGGAGTACGTCGCACTGCTCACTGTTCAATCCTCTATTATTCTTAGTTTATGGGCTGTAAGGTCCAAAGTTTTTCCTGGTCAGGCCCAATCATAATGACACCAACAGCTATGTGAAACCATGGCCAATTTAACCATTTGGATGACTACATGGTAATGATTAGTAGTCTAACACAAACACTCTATAGGGGACACACAGAAATATAAAATGCATTTGAATAATTCCGCCATTGTCGCACCCCCTATTACCAGCCTGTTCAACCTCTCCTTCGTATCATCTGAGATCCCCAAGGATTGGAAAGCTGCCGCTGTCATCCCCCTCTTCAAAGGGGGAGACACCCTGGACCCAAACTGTTACAGACCTATATCCATCCTGCCCTGCCTAGCTAAGATCTTCGAAAGCCAAGTCAATAAACAGATCACTGACCATCTCGAATCCCACCGTACCTTCTCCGCTGTGCAATCCGGTTTCCGAGCCGGTCAAGGGTGCACCTCAGCCACGCTCAAGGTACTAAATGATATCATAACCGCCATCGATAAAAGACATTACTGTGCAGCCGTCTTCATCGACCTGGCCAAGGCATTCGACTCTGTCAATCACCATATTCTTATCGGCAGACTCAATAGCCTCGGTTTTTCTAATGACTGCCTTGCCTGGTTCACCAACTACTTTGCAGACAGAGTTCAGTGTGTCAAATCGGAGGGCATGTTGTCCGGTCCTCTGGCAGTCTCTATGGGGGTACCACAGGGTTCAATTCTCGGGCCGACTCTTTTCTCTGTATACATCAATGATGTTGCTCTTGCTGCGGGCGATTCCCTGATCCACCTCTACGCAGACGACACCATTCTGTATACTTCCGGCCCTTCCCTGGACACTGTGCTATCTAACCTCCAAACGAGCTTCAATGCCATACAACACTCCTTCCGTGGCCTCCAACTGCTCTTAAACGCTAGTAAAACCAAATGCATGCTTTTCAACCGTTCGCTGCCTGCACCCGCACGCCCGACTAGCATCACCACCCTGGACGGTTCCGACCTAGAATATGTGGACATCTATAAGTACCTAGGTGTCTGGCTAGACTGCAAACTCTCCTTCCAGACTCATATCAAACATCTCCAATCCAAAATCAAATCTAGAGTCGGCTTTCTATTCCGGAACAAAGCCTCCTTCACTCACGCCGCCAAACTTACCCTAGTAAAACTGACTATCCTACCGATCCTCGACTTCGGCGATGTCATCTACAAAATAGCTTCCAATACTCTACTCAGCAAACTGGATGCAGTTTATCACAGTGCCATCCGTTTTGTTACTAAAGCACCTTATACGACCCACCACTGCTACCTGTATGCCCTAGTCGGCTGGCCCTCGCTACATGTTCGTCGTCAGACCCACTGGCTCCAGGTCATCTACAAGGCTATGCTAGGTAAAGTGCCGCCTTATCTCAGTTCACTGGTCACGATGGCTACACCCACCCGTAGCACGCGCTCCAGCAGGTGTATCTCACTGATCATCCCTAAAGCCAAAACCTCATTTGGACGCCTTTCCTTCCAGTTCTCTGCTGCCTGCGACTGGAACGAATTGCAAAAATCTCTGAAGTTCGAGACTTTTATCTCCCTCAACAACTTTAAAAATCTGCTGTCCGAGCAGCTAACCGATCGCTGCAGCTGTACATAGTCCATCTGTAAACTACCCACCCAATTTACCTACCTCACCCCCATACTGATTTTATTTATTTACTTTTCTGCTCTTTTGCACACCAGTATCTCTTCTTGCACATGATCATCTGATGATTTATCACTCCAGTGTTAATTTGCTAAATTGTAATTATTCGATTTATTGCCTACCTCATGCCTTTTGCACACATTGTATATAGATTCTCTTTTTCCTACCATGTTATTGACTTGTTTATTGTTTACTCCATGTGTAACTCTGTGTTGTTGTCTGTTCACACTGCTATGCTTTATCTTGGCCAGGTCGCAGTTGCAAATGAGAACTTGTTCTCAACTAGCCTACCTGGTTAAATAAAGGTGAAAAAAAAATAAAAAATAAAAAAATAGCGATGTCATACTCAAGAATAGTCTTTGTTAGGCTATCATTGTCTGTCATTGTTTTCCCTTTTTTCTTTCCATATACAATTTTTCAGATAGGTGTGATATTATTCTTTTCCAATGTGCATTTAGATCTAGACGCGGAATAAGAGCACTTGTTTGGCTGACTGAAGCCGTTCCCTGGTTCGTCACGATAGGAAGTCTAGCACATGATTACACCATGGCCATTCATCCAGGAGGAGAACACTAGTCGACAGCCCAAAAGTGCCCATTTTCAATTACCTCCTATTAGGAATTTCAATATCAACACGCACTACAAGAGGAGTCTCAAGCCCACCCTCTAACCTACACACACACTCAATACAGACCCCAAATGGGCCACTACGAGCCACATCGAGCCCGTAAAAACATGGCCGACATTGAAACGATACAGTTATGTAATTTTGGAGACGGGTAATTGAGTGGTACTCTTATCAGAGGAGGACCTGGCTTCGTTCCCTCTCGAGGAGTAGTGGGAGAAGATAGAGGAAGGTAATCACTGCTTTCACAAGCTCCACTTCTTACGGATGGAGGCTGGTCCTTGTCTTTGGTGAAAGCAGCTCTTCAACTTCCTCCTTCAGAAACAATGTATTACCAGCAAAGGTATATCGTCATGTTAGAGTCATCCTCCATAGTTTCTATTTTGCTTCAACGGTGTGACCCTATAAGTCGGTTTGGTTTGGTTTTGGAGGGCTGAGGGGGAGTGTCATTGCAAGTGCATAATCAAATAAGAGGAAGGAACATATATACAGTACGTGTATTTTTAAGGCTTATATTTGCATGCATAATTTTGAGCAGATGAGTACAGTACTGTCGAGTATACTTTGTGTTTTGGACAAGTTACCATGATGAGCAAAAAATACTGCAAAATTACAAAATGGTTGTAGGACTAGGCTAATGTTATTAGGGGTTTTCCCTGGATATATTGAAAACAGGTTGAACTAACAAACCAACCAGTAACCAGACTGTGTGAGTGAGTAAACTGTGTAAGTACATAATGAGTGGCATCAGTCTTCACTAATGTCCTGCCGCCAGTCTATTCAGAGTGACACCAGACAATGGCACCTTTCTCTGGGAAACCAGGGTGCATTACAAATATCACCATATTCCCTATATAGTGCACCACTTTTGACTAGGGCCCATAGGGCTCTCGTCAAAAGTAGTGCACTATATAGGGAATAGGGTGCCATTTGGGACTCATGACAGGTTCTTCAGGAAGAAGAGTGGTCAAAGAGATGCTGATTTTATTTCTGTCTATCTTTTCTCATGACAAACAAGAGGCAAGGGATCCAATTAAATTCAATTTTTGAAGATTTTCTCCTCAACCCGGGAGAGTGTAACTTTTCCTCTAGGATGACTTGTGTTCAACTACGTTGCCTCTGTTTGTTTGTCAGTGGATTAATTAATGAACAGTTGTTGCAGTGGGTTGTCACTAGGGAGGGGTTTGTGGGAAGAATATTATTGATTCGTTAATTTATTGTATGTATATGTACTGTGTGTGTGTGTGCGTGTGTGTGTGTGTGTGTGTGTGTGTGTGTGTGTGTGTGTGTGTGTGTGTGTGTGTGTGTGTGTGTGTGTGTGTGTGTGTGTGTGTGTGTGTGTGTGTGTGTGTGTGTGTGTGTGTGTGTGTGTGTGTGTGTGTGTGTGTGTGTGTGTGTGTGTGTGTGTGTGTGTGTGTGTGTGTGTGTGTGTGTGTGTGCCCTTTTGAGAAGTGTAACTTGGTATAAAAAACGGGTGGATTTGACCTCATTTAAACATGCTGTCGTAAAGATCACATGTTCAACCTAATAAAAAACATCCCATCTCAAGAGGTTACATTTAAAAGAATACTGCAGTAGGTGCCTACTAAGTACCAAATGAAGTAACAGTGTTGACTGTAACAGGGTTGACGATTTCATCAGAAGTCAGCCATGAATCCCCTTGTGACAGGAGGAATGGAAACTTGTTGTGTGCAACAGGGAGGGGGAAATGAATGCTTCACAAAAAAAAATGTATTGTTAAAAGTCAGAAATGACTTTGTCAAAGCAACAACAAAAAAACTAGAACTTTGCGATGATGGTGAAAACTTGGAGACACGTGGGTTAAGATCTTCCTAAAAGTCATAGAGGGTGCACGGAGAGACTTGTTGAATGTCAGAATGTTGAATTTTGACATTTTAGCAAGCCTTTATCCATATAAAAAAAATGGAATTATTGAATTCTCCATGCGGTCTATATTAATGGGCACTTAATTAATTATAACAGGCTTTTACAGTTCAATATTTGTGCAAAATTCTACTTAAACTATTACAGGGCGCAAAAGGCACTCATTTCAGGGAACGACACAGATATTTCTATCCTGCATGTATCCTTGTACAGTATGAAATACACGATTTAGTAATAGCTGTTAACTCAGGTCCTGAGCAGTTCATTTTTGTTAAGAATATAACAGACTTGTTGGCAACATTGTTTAAATGGCACATCACATATGGTAGAGGAGCTGTGAGACCCACTGTTGAATGTGATGGATAGTGAAAAGGCCTTTAGGCTAGTATCACTTTTCAGGCAGTGTCTCTACTTATCCATGATTCATCTCCCCTCTCTCTCTCTCGCTCTCTCTTTCTCTCTCTCTGCTTCTCTCCCATCTCTCTCTCTCTCTCTCTCTCTCTCTCTCTCTCTCTCTCTCTCTTTCTCTCTCTCTCTCTCATTATTTCTCGCTCTCTCTCTCTCTCATCTCTCTCTCTCTCTCTCTCTCTCTCTCTCTCTCTCTCTCTCTCTCTCTCTCTCATATCTCTCTCTCTCTCTCTCTCATATCTCTCTCTCTCTCTCTCTCTCTCTCTCTCTCTCTCTCTCTCTCTCTCTCTCTCTCTCTCTCTCTCTCTCTCGCTCTCTCTCTCTATCTCTCTCTCATACAGTACGAGTCTCTAGCTCTCTCGCTCTCTCTTTGCCCATCACTCTCTCTCTCTGCTTCTCTCTCGCTCTTTATATTAATGCAACAACTACATTGGTGGGGAATGAGATGTGAAATAACAGGTAAAATATAGATTAAAACGTTCAGATGCATTACAATATACCCTGACACATTCTCTGATATTTCTATACAACCTGTGGATCAGCTGTGCATCTGCCTTGAAAGCTGGAACATATACAGAATGAAACTCTCCAAACTTGGCCTATTGGAAATTATTGGAGTCTCACAGTGTTCCAGAATGCATGAGAAGGAGGCAGGTCTCATGTTCATGTCACGCAGGTTCCTAAAGGACGTAGTCACGTCCACTCAGATTCCCCCCCCCACACTGATGACAGACCAGCATGCTGCTTCACATATTCTGCACGGGAATGAAAGGAAAAAGAGGAGGAGGATGGTGGAGAGAAGAGGAGGGTAGAAGGAAGTAGAGAGTGATGGAAGGAGGAGGGGAATGAGGTGGAGGATGAGGGGACGAGGAAAGTATACAGGTGAAGAGGAGGATGAGGATAAGTGAATGAACAGCAGCAAGAGGAGGGAGAAGAAGAGGAATAGGAGGAGGGAGAAAAAGGGTAGAGAGTGGGGTCTGGAGTTTTGATGACAGTGCCTTCAGGCTCCTCCAGGCGATAAGAATCCCTGTCTTCTGAGAAGTCCCCAACGTCCTCGCTTAGCTCGGGCCCCTGGAGCGGAGAGGAAGAGAGGGGGCCCGCAGGCCGCTCTGTGATCATTAGGATTCACACTGGCTTTGGCAGCAGGTCTCCCTAGCCACGGACACTGCATATTTAGACCCAGGGATGGCTCCCTCTCCCCCCTGCTTGTTGTGAGGGAGGGCTGGGGAGACGGGAGCCATGCAACTGGACTGAGGAGCAAAGGGCTCAGACGGAGAGTTGGATTTCAACTACATTTACATCGACATTCACTATACTATACACTTCTCTGTGTAAGAGCGCTGCTTGGAATGTGCTGTTGTTATTGCGTCAGACATTTGTTCTGTTGTTACTGTATGATATGATATATGTTGTTTTCTCAGAAGATGACGTTGGTGATTCATTCTGTATGATTCAGCCCTATTCAGATGAGTCTCAAGGCCTTTTATTGCTGTTTTGAATAATAAATATGCATTGACCAGTAACTGGTTATCATTGTGTGTTTAAACAAATGGCATAAATACAGGATGGGGTTCTTGTCTTCCACGTGATGTAAGTGGCTCAGGTGGTTAAAAAAAGGACACCCCAAAACATCCCTCACCTCCCTCACCTTCCCCCCTCCACCTCCAGCTACACAGCTGTTGTGCTGGTATCGATTTCTCCGGCCCCACTCTTTCCCCAGCATCGTTATATAGGCCAGGGGAACGACCATCGGGCCCAGCCAACAGCCTAGCAGATGGACAAACCTTTACCCGGCTCCTTCAGAACAGCAGTAGATGGATGGAACACTCCTTCTATGCCCGGAGAGAGAGAGACCCAGAGAGAGACTCAGAGAGACAGTGTAGCTGTTTTAATTGTTTGTGGTGTTAGTTGGCCTGGCGCTGTAGACTCCACGCTGCAGGCTTACTCTCAGGGGACCGGCACCCGGATGCAGGTCGTGACCCCGGTGCTAGCGGTGGAGCCTGACACACGGCAGGATCGAACTCAGGTACATATCAATTAACTCCCCAATTAACAGACACAAACAGAGATGCTGGGCCCAGATAGTGAAGGGACAGGACAGGAAGCTGGGTAGCAGGAGAACAACACTGACCTGTTTGTCTACATGGAACCAGTATGTTATTAAGGGCTGTTCAGCTCTAGCCGAGGTGGCATTGATTGGGAATGGAGCATTGGTCTGGAGAGGGCAGGTACATGAAGGTTAAGAGATAGACTCAATCTGGCCATTAGGAAATATATGCTACAGCTAGTGTTGCAGAAGTTTTTTTTGTCAAAGAACGGCCAATAGATTTAGCCGACATATTGATCAGAGCTTGTAGTCTACAGCCTATAAAGGACAATGTTGCTATGCTAAAAGCTGAAACATTGTTTACCATGTGAAGATGCTCTTTAAAATACAATCTATTCACTTTATAGTCACTCTATGTGACAGGAGGTTGAGTACTCAGTGAAGAAGCACTGCCATTTCTGTGAGACATTCAATGCCCACGTCTGTTGTTTGGAAAGGCCTGTCTGTCAGGGAAGCACATCTCCTGGTACAGAGGAGAGGGTCATGTGGCTGACAGTGCTCAACTAGTAGTTATGGCAGCCCTGCCACGGCTCACTGACTCCACACAGTCGCAAGGAAGGAGATGAGAGTCATCAACTGTGTCCTCTTCTGTGCCACACACACAGGCACGGGCGTGCGTGGCACACACACACACACAGAGACAGACATGCATGGACGGATGCACGTCCCACCCAAACACACACATACTAACAGACACGCACCCAGACATATGCACCCAAGTAACCCACAGGCAAAAACGCAAACACCTTTACTTTGCCTATCAAAATACAAATAAAAATGGCTTGAAATACCTCATCAATATGCCATAATGAATCAGAAGTATTTAACTTGTACTTTTGCCATTTTCACGGTAAATCACTACACTTTTAAGGCCTTTATATTTATTCAATTGTTTAAGCCAGGCTGTGGCGTAGTCGGCAGACTGCTATCAGACTGAAAATATGTCTCACCCCATGAGTGAATGCCCCAGTTATTAAGAAAAGCCAACAGTCCTTTAATCTCCTTTACTACTTAATGCTCCCACCTAAACGCTCCAGTGTGGAAGGCAGCGAAGCCTTCAAGTATGAAACATGAATATCTGCACTCAGGGGTTGGCCAATAAACTCTATTATAATGCATCAGGATCTATCTGGGGACCACTTTGCACATGGTTCTAAATGTATCATATCATCGCCGTTCGAGACATGACTTCACAATCTTGTGATGTAAGTATTATTGCAATTCATGAAATTCAAATACTTACATTGGGCCGTTAATTTGAACTGTAAGCCGCAGGGAGAGAGATTTACAACTGGATGCTGTGTGGAGTTGAGGGCCGTTTTAATTTTCTTCCATTAAAGGAGTCAGTAGAAAGAGGGAGAGAAAACGGGAGAGGACTGAGCCGGTGCGAGGTGAGACTGCCTGTCTTACTCTGAACTTCCCTATCCATGTCACTGAGGCATTTACTTACATCTGTTTCAATTGCAAAGGTCAAATTCTCACACATTTACATGTAGTTGTTATAACGTAGCTATCCTAGTTAAGGCAGGCTTCTCCTGGCCTCCTGGTGTAGCTTGCTCTGTAGCAAAGCACTGCATTCTGCATGAGCATATAGCCCCTGGAATTCTATAGTATGGGTTTCCTGATACTTCCTGAAGGCATCGCGCTACACACACTCTCATGCCGGATAAGATGTGTGTCCTTGTAAGACATTAGAACAGGAACACACAGTGTCCTGAGGGTCAAGACAAACAGACAAAGTTCTCTGTTTCAAACTGGCATCAGCCACTAGATTCAAGAACCGACAGTGGAAGCTCACGGGTGTTGTGGCCAGCCTATCACAAAACCACATGTCTCCTCAAATCAACCAATCACAGACGATTTCACCCTTGTTAGGGGTACAAATTATTGTTTGAAGGTTTTAGCCGCTGTTACTGTTGCATTCACAAAGTGCGGCGAGAAAACACATGAAGGGCAACATCGTCTGTCAAATTCGTTTGTGCTGCAGAAGTTTTACGGTATCTTTTCACAGATCTGCGCTCTTCTGCGTGATGAAAACGTCCCCCTCAGTGATTGCCTTGCAGACAAATCAGCTCATTCTATACCTGTACTGCACCTCCCATTCAAGCCATGCACATCCTCCAAAACATTGTCTGGGCGGGGATTTCCCGACGGCCTCACCTTAACCCACAATAATCTCCCATAAGTGGCCTGTGATCTCACATTAGCAGTCATTTGTCAGATGACGCGGGCCAATGCTACGGGTTCAAACTGAAATTGGAAATGCCTCAGTGCAGCCCAACAGCCCAGCTATAGCATCTCTTTACTCTCTGTAACCCAGGCCAAGATACCATTATCTTCAAGGTATTCTAGGAGAAATGCCTTCTGAATCTTTTGGTCATTTCAACTGTTTTGGTGAGCTCTTTGTTATCTCTCCGAGGTTCTTTCATTCATGTTCAGGCTCTGAGAGGAATGTTTTTAGTGAGCACAGATACAATTCAGAAGTCATTTTGCAGAGAGGTTGGAAAATTAAATGCAGCTGGGTTTTTGAATGTAGTCTCTGGTATCCAATCGCACCATGAAAGAAAGGCTTAGCCTGGGTCCTTTTCTACAGACAGCTTTATGACAGCATGATAATCATCATGAGACTGTAAGTCATTAAAAAATCAGAAACAAATGAAAATAGAATCAACTGGAACACTCTCCACTCATACAAGGAACATATAAACTACAGTTCAAAAGTTTGGGGTCACTTAGAAATGTCCTTGTTTTTGAGGCCAGCATCCCGGAGTCGCCTCTTCACTGTTGACGTTGAGACTGGTGTTTTGCGGGTACTATTGAATGAAGCTGCCAGTTGAGGACTTGTGTCACGGTTGTGTGTAGAGACGGACCAAGGCGCAGCGTGCTCTGAGTTCCACATCTTTATTTATGTGAAACAAAAAGAAACAAACAACGAACCGTAACATAAGAGGTGCTACATGCACTAACTCAAAACAAGATCCCACAAAAAACAGTGGGGAAATGGCTGCCTAAATATGATCCCCAATCAGAGACAACGATAAACAGCTGCCTCTGATTGGGAACCATACCAGGCCAACATAGAAAAACAAAAAGACCAAGCTAGGAACACCCCCCTAGTCACACCCCGACCTAGCCAAAATAGAGAATGAAAAGGCTCTCTATGGTCTTTGCCCCTGCCCAGACCACGGGTACGGCCATGGAGACGGGTAGAACGCCGTGGACGGACTGGGCATCGGCGCAGAGGAGGGCCCCGGCCATGGAGCTGGGTTGGACGCCGCACCCCGACTGGGCATCGGCGCCGAGGAAGACTCCGGCCTTGGAGCGGGACTGCACGCCGTGCCTGGACTAGGCACCGGCGCAGAGGAAGGCTCCTGCCATGGAGCGGGACTGGACGCTGTGCCTGGACTGGACATCGGCGCAGAGGAAGGCTCCTGCCATGGAGCGGGAATGGCCGCCATGCCTGGGCTGGGCACCGGCGCAGAGGAAGGCTCCGGCCCTGGAGCGGGACTGGATGCCGTGCCTGGACTGGACATCGGCGCAGAGGAAGGCTCCGGCCCTGGAGCGGGACTGTACGCCGTGCCTGGACTGGGCACCGGCACAGAGGAAGGCTCCTGCCATGGAGCGGGAATGGCCGTCGTGCCTGGGCTGGGCACCGGCGCAGAGGAAGGCTCCGGCCCTGGAGCGGGAATGGCCGCCGTGCCTGGACTGGGCACCGGCGCAGAGGAAAGCTCCTGCCATGGAGCGGGAATGGCCGCCGTGCCTGGACTGGGCACCGGCGCAGAGGAAAGCTCCTGCCATGGAGCGGGAATGGCCGCCGTGCCTGGACTGGGCACCGGCGCAGAGGAAGGCTCCGGCCCTAGAGCGGGACTGGACGCCGTGCCTGGGCTGGGCACTGGTGCAGAGGAAGGCTCCGAACCTGGAGCGGGACTGGATGCCGTGCCTGGACTGGGCACCGGTACAGAGGAAGGCTCCGGCCCTGGAGCGGGACTGGACGCCGTGCCTGGACTGGGCACCGGCACAGAGGAAGGCTCCGGCCCTGGAGCGGGACTGGACGCCGTGCCTGGACTGGACATCGGCAGAGGAAGGCTTCTTCCATGGAGCGGGACTGTACGCCATGCCTAGACTGGGCACCGGCACAGAGTAAGGCTCCAGCCATGGAGCGGGACTGGACGCCGTGCCTGGACTGGGCACCAGCACAGAAGAAGGCTCCGGCCCTAGAGCTGGACTGGACATCTTGCCTGAAAGTTCCGGACCGTTGACCCTCGCTGGAGGTTCCGTACTGTGGACCGTTATAGGAGGTTCCGGACTGTGGACCGTCGTAGGAGGTTCCGGACTGTGGACCGCGCAGGAGGTTCCGGACTGTGGACCGTCGCCGGAAGCTCCGGACTGTGATCCATCGCCAGAAGCTCCGGACTGGGGGCCGTCGCCGGAAGCTCTGGACTGGTGACATGCACTTCAGGGCGCGTGCGAGGAACAGGCACAGGACGTACTGCACTGGGGAGGCACACTGGAGGCCTGATACGTGGAGCCGGCACAGGTGGCACCGGACTGGTGACACACTCTTCAGGGCGAGTGCGGGGAGCAGACACAGGATATACCGGACTGTGGAGGCGCACTGGAGACCTGGTGCTTGGGGCCGGTACAGGTTGCACCGGACTGGTGACACGCTCTTTAGGGCGAGTGCGGGGAACAGGCACAGGACGTACCGGACTGGGGAGGCGCACTGGAGGCCTGATGCGTGGGGCCGGCACAGGTTGCACCGGACTGGTGACACACTCTTCAGGGCGAGTGCGGGGAGCAGGCACAGGATATCCCGGACTGTGGAGGCGCACTGGAGACCTGGTGCGTGGGGCCGGCACAGGTGGCACCGGACTGTTGACACGCACTTCAGGGCAAGTGCGAGGAGCAGGCACAGGATATACCGGACTGTGGAGGCGCACTGGAGACCTGGTGCGTAGAGCCGGCACAAATTGTACCGGAATGATGACACACTTCGCACGGCGAGTGCGCCTGAGATGGCTCAGGACGTCCTGGGCTGTGGAGGCGCACTGGAGACTTGGTGCGTAGAGCCGGCACACATGGTACTGGACAAATGACACGCTCCTCAAGGCGAGTGAGGAGAGCTGGCACAGGACGTACAGGGCTGTGGTGGCGCACTGGAGACCTGGTGCGTGGACCCGGCACAGTTTTAACCAGACTGCTAGCACGCTCCTCAGGACGAGTATGGAGAGCTGACTCAGGTGGCAGTAAACTGATGACATGCTCCTTAGGGTGAATGTCGTGCATCATACACCAACCCAACAACTCTCTAATTTCTCTCTCCTCCAGTTTCTCCATCAGCTCTCCGAGGGTCTCTGACTCTCTCCGTTCCTTCTCCTCCAGTTTCTCCCTCTTCTCCCAGACTGGATCTGGCTCACTCCTCGGCTCCGCCGACCACCCCGTGTGCCATGAACCCCGGCGTCGTCGCTGTCCTCCCTTCTCTCCTTGCGTCTCCTTCCACGGAAGGCTTTCGTGTCCTGACATGATTTTCTCCCAAGTCCAGGATGTCTTCTCCTCCTTTATCTCCTCCCAAGCCCAGGATACATTCTCTACCTGGGCACGCTGCTTGGTCCTGTTGTGGTGGGATCTTCTCTCACGGTAGTGTGTAGAGACGAACCAAGACGCAGCATGCTCTGAGTTCCACATATTTATTTGTGTGAAACTTACAAAAACAAAAGGAAACAAACAACGAACCGTAACATAAGAGGTGCTACATGCACTAACACAAAACAAGATCCCACAAAACACAGTGGGGAAATGGCTGCCTAAATATGATCCCCAATCAGAGACAATGATAAACAGCTGCCTCTGATTGGGAACCATACCTGGCCAACATAGAAATAAAAACCCCTAGATAGGACCCCCCCCCCCCCCCCCTAGTCACACCCCGACCTAACCAAAATAGAGAATAAAAAGGCTCTCTATGGTCAGGGCGTGACAACTTGTGAGGCGTCTGTTTCTCAAACTAGACACTCTAATGTACTTGTCCTCTTACTCAGGAGTAGTACAGTACACAGCGTTGTACCAGATCTTTAGTTTCTTGGCAATTACCCCACTAGTCTAAAGAAGGACAGTTTTATTGCTTCTTTAATCAGAACAACAGTTTTCAGCTGTGCTAACATAATCACAAATGGGTTTTCTAATGATCAATTAGCCTTTTAAAATGATAAACTTGGATATGTTAACACAACGTGCCATTGGAACACAGGAGTGATGGTTGCTGATTATGGGCCTCTGTACACCTATGTAGATATTCCATTAAAAATCAGCTGTTTCCAGCTACAATAGTCATTTACAACATTAACACTATCTGAAGACCAGGTACCTTCCCGCTGCGGACCTGCAGCAGTGTTGTACTTTAAGCCCCGTTGAACAGCAGCCTTCATTGGGCCTCAGCTATCTGATAGAGTCCATCCAAGTGGAGCGCTATTGAATCAAGAGAGTAAACCTCAGTGACATGGTCTAGCACACCCAGCTATATATATATATATACACTGCTCAAAAAAATAAAGGGAACACTTAAACAACACAATGTAACTCCAAGTCAATTACACTTCTGTGAAATCAAACTGTCCACTTAGGAAGCAACACTGATTGACATTACATTTCACATGCTGTTGTGCAAATGGAATAGACTACAGGTGGAAATTATAGGCAATTAGCAAGACACCCCCAATAAAGGAGTGGTTCTGGAGGTGGTGACCACAGACCACTTCTCAGTTCCTATGCTTCCTGGCTGATGTTTTGGTCACTTTTGAATGCTGGCGGTGCTTTCACTCTAGTGGTAGCATGAGATGGAGTCTACAACCCACACAAGTGGCTCAGGTAGTGCAGCTCATCCAGGATGGCACATCAATGCGAGCTGTGGCAAGAAGGTTTGCTGTGTCTGTCAGCGTAGTGTCCAGAGCATGGAGGCGCTACCAGGAGACAGGCCAGTACATCAGGAGACGTGGAGGAGGCCGTAGGAGGGCAACAACCCAGCAGCAGGACCGCTACCTCCGCCTTTGTGCAAGGAGGAGCACTGCCAGAGCCCTGCAAAATGACCTCCAGCAGGCCACAAATGTGCATGTGTCTGCTCAAACAGTCAGAAACAGACTCCATGAGGGTGGTATGAGGGCCCGACGTCCACAGGTGGGGGTTGTGCTTACAGCCAGGCACTGTGCAGGACGTTTGGCATTTGCCAGAGAACACCAAGATTGGCAAATTTGCCACCGGCACCCTGTGCTCTTCACAGATGAAAGCAGGTTCACACTGAGCACATGAGCACATGTGACAGACGTGACAGAAACTGGAGACGCCATGGAGAATGTTCTGCTGCCTGCAACATCCTCCAGCATGACCGGTTTGGCGGTGGGTCAGTCATGGTGTGGGGTGGCATTTCTTTGGGGGGCCGCACAGCCCTCCATGTGCTCGCCAGAGGTAGCCTGACTGCCATTAGGTACCGAGATGAGATCCTCAGACCCCTTGTGAGACCATATGCTGGTGCGGTTGGCCCTGGGTTCCTCCTAATGCAAGACAATGCTAGACCTCATGTGGCTGGAGTGTGTCAGCAGTTCCTGCAAGAGGAAGGCATTGATGTTATGGACTGGCCCGCCCGTTTCCCAGACCTGAATCCAATTGAGCACATCTGGGACATCATGTCTCGCTCCATCCACCAACGCCACGTTGCACCACAGACTGTCCAGGAGTTGGCGGATGCTTTAGTCCAGGTCTGGCAGGAGATCCCTCAGTTAACCATCCGCCACCTCATCAGGAGCATGCCCAGGCGTTGTAGGGAGGTCATACAGGCACGTGGAGGCCACACACACTACTGAGCCTCATTTTGACTTGTTTTAAGGACATTACATCAAAGTTGGATCAGCCTGTATTGTGGTTTTACACTTTAATTTGAGTGTGACTCCAAATCCAGACCTCCATGGGTTGATAAATTTGATTTCCATTGATCATTTTTGTGTGATTTTGTTGTCAGCACATTCAACTATGTAAAGAAAAAAGTATTTAATAAGAATATTTCATTCATTCAGATCTAGGATGTGTTATTTTAGTGTTCCCTTTATTTTTTTGAGCAGTGTATATATATACACATACATACATATATATACACACACACACACACACACACGCTGAACATACACAGCCCCTTGCTAATTGTGTAGACACATTGGTGACCATGAGATGTTGTGGAGTGTTGCTGTCTGTGCTGCACCAAGCAAAGTAAATATAATACTGTGCTCTCTGTGACCTGTAACCCCCTCACTGTAACAACAGGAGGTACACATTCCCATACTGTATGAGGTAGACCTGCAGTGAACCTGTAATAACCCATCACTGAAATACTCTATCTCTAAGGACCAAGATGCACAATCCTATAATGTACTAGAACGTTACCTAAAAAAGGGTTGAAATTACACATACATTTGGGGCAAGTCAGGATTTGCCCCTAATTGAAAGATTTGAGTGTGATACTATCAAGACAATTGTTCACTCACACATTGTTTTATCCCTTGAGATTTTGACCCATTACCAGGCAGAGAATATACAAGATGCCTACTGTTTCAAAGGACTGCACCACGTCTGCTAAATGCAGCAGGACTGCATCATGTGAAAAGGCCAGGCCAGAGCAGAACTGCATCATGTGAAAAGGCCAGGCCAGAGCAGAACTGCATCATGTGAAAAGGCCTAGATAGGAGTCAGAGAGCCATGGCGGTCAATGACGCCAGCACTCTCCCACTCTCAATTAAGGGCGAACTCAAGAATAGACCTTTCAAGTAGTTAATTAGATGAAGCCAGTCGTTCATTCAGCGGAAGACTACGCCACAAACAATGAGGTGGTTACCAGTCATGAGCGGCGTTAAAAAAAAATACGGCTTATCACCATGGCGATGTGAGTTGGCTTCGATATCCCAACGTAAAAGAGTCGTCAGGTTGAAATGCAGATAGGATGTCATTATAATTTTTGGTGGCCTAATGACGGTCATTATGTGCCAGCCCTGATTGAATTCCATTTGTTAGTTCCACATTTGAGCCGAGTTGGAATAATTACCATTTAAGTGTCTCCATTAAAATTAATGTAAAATTGTTCATGGCCCAGACGTCTCTGGCTTTTTTGAGACTAACATGTTATTCTTTGATTGAGAACTGTTAAGAGGATGTTCTTTAGTTTTAGTTGTGATATAGAATGAAGGAGAATGTGAAATGGACAGGTGATTTTATGTTGATTTAATTCGAATACATTTAAATTATTGCATAGTGTTAAATCAAATATAATATGAATTAATGTAATTTAATCATTAAAGCATACCACATGGAAAACATTAGACTATTTAAAGGTCTACAATGTACAGTGCATTCGGAAAGTATTCAGACCTCCTGACTTTTTCCACATTTTGTTACGTTACAACCTTATTCTAAAATAGATTTTTTTTTATTCCCTCATCATTCTACACACAATACCCCATAATGACAAAGCAAAAACAGGTTTTTAGAAATTTTTGCAAATTTATATTTTTATTTACAGAAATATTACATTTACATAAGTATTCAGACCCTTTACCCTTTACTTTGTTGAAGCACCTTTGTTAGCGATTACAGTCTTCTTGAGTACGACGCTACAAGCTTGGCACACCTCTATTTGGGGAGTTGAAAAACATCACAACAGCATGATGCTGCCACCACCATGCTTCACCGTAGGGATGGTACCAGGTTTGGCATTCAGGCCAAAGAGTTCAATCTTGGTTTCATCATACCAGAGAGTCTTGTTTCTCATGGTCTGAGAGTCCTTTAGATGGCATTTGGCAAACAAAAAGCAGGCTGTCATGTGCCTTTTATCGAGGAGTGGCTTCCGTCTGGCCCCTCTACCTTAAAGGCCTGATTGGTGGAGTGCCGCAGAGATGGTTGTCCTTCTGGAAGGTTCTCCCATCTCCATAGAGTAACTCTGGAGCTTACTTAAATAAGATATTTCTGTTCATTTTTTTTTTTTTTTTTAAATGTGCAAAATGTTTTTTGTTGTTGCTGTGTGTAGATTGATGAGGAAAAAAGTAATTGAATCCATTTTAGAATAAGGCTGGAAGGTAACAAAATGTGGAAAAAGGGAAGCGGTCTGGATACTTTCCGAATGCACTGTATTGACTACCCTATGCATGCTTAACAAGTCTGACCTTATCATGTATGGATTAGACTGCAATCTAATTGACAAACACTTCTCAATGTGATCATCTTTCCACTATGCTCTGAGTGATCCACTGTGCTGTATTGATGCGATGTGCTGTATTATAAATAATCTAATCAACAGCAGTTGATACAATGACACTTATTAGCTACCACCTGAAATCTGACTGACACAACATGTCTGCATGTTTATGGAAAGGACATGTTTTGTCTGGCTGGTTTCGCAGGCCTAAAGCATGTTTCTATTGAGCAGCAATAACAAACAACAGCATGTATGGTGTCCTTGCCCGCTGCAGTGGGAGTCCTCTCATGAGCCTGTCCACCTGAGTGGATGTAAGTGTGTGTTTGTGTAGCAGGCAGCGTTAACACACACGCACACGCACGCACACACACACACATACACACACACTCCCCTAATACAGCCATTCCCTTGCACATTCACACAGCAGCAGCAGCAGCGGGCGGCCAGCCTACCAATGCACTCGGTGAGGGGATTTGGCCAGCACCTAATCAATCAATGACAGATTACCTCGAAAGCCACTTCCACAGCCATTAAGGCAGGACAAATGCAGAAATGCAACTGAACAACTTGGAGTTTTAAGCCAACAGTGGGACTTCCTAGTTATTTGTCAAAGTCACTGCTGCTGAGCCGCATGACTGGCTGCACATAGCGAGTGTGTGGGGCGACTCACGTAGCAGACAGAGGCAAACCAACCAGGCGGGAGAGAGAGAGTGTGTATGTGTGTGTGCCTGAATGTGTGTGTGTGTGTGTGTGTGTGTGTGTGTGTGTGTGTGTGTGTGTGTGTGTGTGTGTGTGTGTGTGTGTGTGTGTGTGTGTGTGTGTGTGTGTGTGTGTGTGTGTGTGTGTGTGTGTGTGTGCGTGCGCTTGTGTGTGAGCCAGCACGCGCGTGTGTGTCCCTATGTGTTTGCGCCTCTACAGCCGTGACTCAGTGGGCCCAGTGGCGTTTACAGTAAATCACATTGCCTTTATTGCCAGATTGAGTTGCTTATTGTCAATAGGCTCCGTTCAATCTAAGCTCCGACCCATCAGGGTCTTAGTCTCAGTCCATAAAGGACAGCAGACCACACACCAGCAGAGACACACAGGCCTTTCAGCCTGCCTACTCAGTCTATTTCCTTCCTGATTCTCTGAACGCTAGGCACATGGAACAGTGACTGGGTTTCATTGTAAATACTCTCATTTTTCTCCCTTAGGCTTTCATTGCTTTTTGAGAGTGTTATTTTTATATCAGTGTTCTCTATTCACTGGGGCTTTCCATGCAGTGTAACTGTACTTGATAAGAGACACCAACACGATCTTATTTCACATAGGTACTATTACCAAGGGAACGAATTGTATTGTAGGGAATTTAGAAAGGTGAGATTTTGATGTTAGATTTCAGCTTCATTCAAATTGTACTTGACATCTTTATCTGTTAATAAATATTGCAGGTAAATGTTTGCATAATGATTTATAAATGAGGAGTACAATTATATCTGTGATTTGAGGATTATAGACATCAAGGAAAGAAAATAGATTTGTATTCTTAATGTATGTAAAACACATTCTCTCAATTTAAATGTTTGATCTGTGTGACAGTTGATAAAACTACTTTGCCTTTATACAAAGCTGCCTGTTTTGAGATGCATCTCAAATTAAGCTTTTTAAGATGTTTTTGGATCCAGCACTTCAGTAGCCTACTAGATAATACATAATTCAATCATAATATGACACCAGACAATGTTTTTCTTTTCATTTTCAGGATGACTGGGAAAAAAACAGAGATTTCTCCTGTAATTGATGTAAAACAAAAGTACAGCTTGTGGTCTTGAAGTGATGAAGGGTGACATCAAAGTCCTCGGGCGGAGAGGCTGTAATCCAGACAGTCACGTGACTAGGAACCCCTTCTCTAACCCCTGTGAGTGTAAGGAAGGAAAAACGTTGTCAACGTCGAGGGTGTGTATGTGTGTGTGCATCACCAAATGTCACATGCATGTGTGTGTCTACAGTGTGTGTGTGGTACGATGGAAACGAGGAGGGTGGAGTTGAACGTCTACTGTGGGTTTAGCATCACTGTACACCCCCTCCTATTCAATTAAGAGCTAAAGCTCATTAGTGGTAGCACCACATCATTACCTCTGAAATGGTTAATGACTTCAAATCCATTTAGATGAATGTAGCAGTAAAATCACGGCTAGGCCTGCTCAAATTCAACAAGGCCATGCTTACACATACAGTACACACACACACACACACACACACACACACACACACACACACACACACACACACACACACACACACACACACACACACACACACACACACACACACACACACACACACACACACACACACACACACACACACACACACACACACACACACACACACAGTTTATCTAGCCTATCCATTACTCTTAGGGAATCATGTTGGTGGTGGCGGACTGAGCTTTCTTGCAAATTCTCTTTCAAATTGGACTTGTGGTTAATTTGAAAACTAAATCCGAATGATAGATGACTTTGGGAGATTCGTACACTAGGTGGTATTTTACAGATTAGTGTCAAATATTTCATGCTACCGTTGAATATTCAGTATCCCTTGAATTGCTGTCTTCACTGCAATTTGCAAATTAGATGCAAATATTCTGCCTACCACAGGAGGGTAATTTATGTGTGGAGCCTACACAGTACTTTCTACATCAAGTCTGAAATACTCTAGGTACTCCACCATTTCCTACAAAAAAAGAATAGTGTAGTGGATCAAACGGAAAGGGACAAAGATATTACGCAAGTAGAGAGAAACCAACAAAATTCTGAAGAAATTCGGAGTGTATGTGAAGTGTGGATATTATACAGAAAGAAAAGGAGACGTCAAAGAAGTCTAATAATTCCATGTGTCCTGCTTGCTGTCACAAGGACAAAATGCCGGACACAAGGTGTGTGTGTCCTTGCGTGCGTATTTTCATGTATGTGTGTGTGCACTGTATGTGTATGCATGTGTTTGTGTATATTTGTGTGTATGCATGTGTGTTTGTATGTGTGTGTATTTGTGTGTGTGTGAGTGTGTGTTTACACACCCACAGCAGCATCAAGAATCACAGCGTGGCTGTATCTCAGAATGACCTCCAAGCCAGTCGGCAGCTGTGTGGACCTCACAGCCACGTAGGTACACCATCACGGTGGCTGGCACACACAAGGCGAGCCAAACCCCCTCCATTCTCAGCCCCCAAACCCTCTGAATGATTCAACCCTCTGTCTCTGTTGCATCACTTTCTATCACCACAGCAATACCACTCCTAGTAGTGTGACTCACATTCAGCTGTGGCCTCCTATCGGCCTCAGTCCAGTTTAGAGTCCAGGTTTCAACATAATGGGGAGGGGGACATTCTCTCAATGTGTCAAGCACTTTTTTGCAACAAAATAGTGAGATTTACTCAGCATGTGAACAAAATATGCAAATACGGTGAGTGTACAAAACATTAAGAACATCTTCCTAATATTGAGTTTCACCTCGCCTTTTGCCCTCAGAACAGACTCAATTTGTCGGGGCATGGACTCTACAAGGTGTCGAAAGCAGTCCATGTTGACTCCAATGCTTCCCACAGTTGTGTCAAGTTGGTTGGATGTCCAACTTGACGTAAAACTGTTGAGCGTGAAAAACCCAGCAGCACTGCAGTTCTTGACACACTCAAACCAGTATATCTGGCACCTACTACCGTACCCCATTCAAAGGCACTTAAATATTTTGTTTTGCCCATTCAACCTCTGAATGGCACACATGCACAATCCATGTCTCAATTGTCTCAAGATCTTTTTCTAACCTGTATCCTTCCCTTCAGCTACACTGAATGAAGTTGATTTAACAGGTGACATTAATAAGGGATCATAGCTTTCAATTGAATTCACCTGGCCAGTCTATGGCATGGAAAGAGTAGGTGTTCCTAATGTTTTGTACACTCAATTTACACTCACTTTGTACAGTGTAAATTGCACCTCTTATTTTTTAGCGTGGAAAATGTCTGTATATCTGCTTGTCTGACGGTCTGTTGGTCTATCTGTTGGTCTGTCTGTCTGCTTGTCTATCTGTCTATCTATCTGTCTGTCTGTTGGTCTGTCTCACTGTCTGGAGGTATACCTGTGGACCACAAGGTGGTAGACCTACATTGGAACCTGTATAGGGAGGTGTGATGGAAACTGGAGCACTGGGATTTGGAATAGCTCCATGCTGAACTGATGATGTCCAAACCAGAGGTCCCGTAAAAGGCCAGTGAAACCCTACAGTATAGAGCCAGCCCTAGCCAGTCAGTCAGCCAGCCAGGCCATGTGTGATCAGGGGTTAAATTGAAGGGGAACAGAGTGGAACAGATGGGAGCATACAGTGGGAATTGAAGTGATTCTCTGTTCAAAATGGTCATCGAAATAGCAACCCCTTTTGGGGACAGTTTTATAGCACTTTAAAAAATAATTCCCAATTGAACCTCTTTGTGTGTCTAGGTGTGTGTGCGGGGGCGAGCAAAAGTGTGCACTCAGTGTCGTCAACTGTTCTTTTGTGAGCACTGAAGACCATCGCAGACGTCTCACTATTTTTTAAAATGTACTTATTCCCTTTATTTCAACTGTATACAAATCAATTCCTGGCTCTTATTACCAGGACTTCGATTGTGTAAATAAATAAAAGATATCTGCCATGATAATTGGGATGTTTCAATTGAGCCTTTATTTGACACACTGAACTTCATCTGACAGTTGTTCCATCTTTGATGTCTTGTTTAAATGTGATCTCCCTACTGATGCTCTGATAGTGTGTTAACTGGGACAGTTCAGCTCTAATTAGGACTCAGATAGATAATTCTACATTGGTGCTATAATTATCATTGGGAGATACAGCACTAGGGCTAGTGGAATGAGTGCGTGTCTGTGTGTGCGCGCGTGTGTCACACAGCAAGCACACATTCACACGATAGGCTACATTCCCAGATTGTTCTCTAAATATGGGACAATGGTTATTGATTTCTTATTTGCAATTTATCTTTTTTTTATCAGCACGCTATTATAAATAATCCATAGATTAAAAGTATCTGCTTAGACAGATCCAATCTCATAGCCTACAATAGTCTACTGTAGCTTTTACTTGAACACAATCACGAGCTTCTGCTTATTTCCCAATACAATGCTGCCTCGATGTCTGTCGGTATAACAAGATAATAACCTTGCATAATTACCCCCTTTACGCGGGACTTTGAATTTCTGGTCTTTGCAGCTAGACACATGCGCAATGCGAGGCATACTGGTCAGTCTCCGAAGCAGCTGTTTTAGGGTTTGAAATTCCAACATGGCAGTGGCTGTGGTCAGTGTTGCCTGCGCTAACTTGGAATGGTTTTAAATCGCAGGCAGCCTCGCTTAACCCACCGCACAGTCATTCATCAGCAAACTCTACCGTGGATCGATGTTGCTCTAACCCCAGAGGTCGACCTGTCGCACATACAGGTAAGCCTTTCCAGAACTAGATTCGAGATGTCCGCAATTAAAGTAGCCGATATTAGGCGAGTCTTGCCTTAGCAGGGCACCCAAGCGCTTTATCCGTAAAGACACCACCACCCTCCGAGACGCAATGAATCATACGGGATTTAAGCATTCACAGTTAAAAACAAGTTTTAGTGGTTTTGCAAATCATTTATCAACGAGTTTGTTCGTTTTAGGATTGTAAAGTAGCGCATTTGCGTTTTGGATTAGTGTCACTTAAAACCGCATGGGTATGTTGTGTTCTTATTTAGGCGATCCAAGGGCTATTGCTCGGTTCGAATGACAGTGCATGTGGGGGGGGATGCTGGGCCGATATTTGAATTGTTTCAAAGTATCCAACTTTTATACATGCATACGGTGATTACAACAAGTATCCCTATGCATCTTATCGTTCGTATGAGCGGATGCAATATCACAGTCCTTGTGACACGCCATCTATTGTTAAAGCACGAGAGTAGCCTATGCTAGAGCTAGTGTATTTTTATTAGGCGAGAGCGATATCACCACATGTAATTTCTCGATAACATAATAACAGTAATCAATGGGCAAATGATCTGGTGTGAACCAAGTGGGTGCACCATCATATGATTTGCCCCCCCCCCCCCCCCCCCCCCCTCTACAGCGCTATCCAACAGCGTTTTGCTGCCAGGGTACACTTTCCCTGTAATAGTATGCATGTAGGTTAGAATGAGTATTGAGAAGCCCTGACTAGAAGGAGAGTAGTGCTTCTTATGTAAAACAACCTTTGGAATTCCTCCTCGTCCAAATTCCAATTCCAATGCTCTCCCCTCTTCTTCCCCGTTATTCGCAGCGAGAAATGATCAGTAGCAGCAGCGTCTATGGTAGGTTATTTTTTCCAATCTTTCATTTGATGAACTGTTGTTGTTATTTTTAAATGGTGGTTGTTTTGACCGTGCTTGTGTTCAAGCATGCGTTTTGTGTCAGTTTCTTTAAAATAATGTCAGGAAATGTTACTGATGTATACTGAGATGTGTTGCATGCGTGTACATTGTTTTGTGAGAGTTTAGCAATGTAGGCCTACATGTTGATTTGTCCATGCTATTAGGCCTATCATCCTCAGGCTTGTGTCCAAGTTAAAACGATTAAAATATCAAAATCATTTTGCATCAGACTCTATCTAGGCCGAATTGTTGCCACTCTCGGAAAACAAATGATTACTATAGTATACCTAATGGAATATTCCTCGCATCAGATGGTCGCCGTGAATGCAAACGGACCCTTGACGTCTGTCTGTGCTGGTTTTGAAGGCACACCATTATGATGCCGATATGTTTTCAGGAATTGCTGCACCCACAACCCCTTTCACGCGCTGAGCTTGGGCAATAGTAGACTAACAGTAATGTGTCCCAGGTTCACTTGTTATGTAGGCTATATTCCGAATATATTAGTCTGCTTAAATTATGACGAATATACCGGTACACGTGTTATACTAATCTTCAAACGTTGTTATTATGGATATACTACTAGTAAATTAGTATAATCAAATGATTAGGAGAATAGACTGTAAGGTTAGCTTTTGTTAGTCTCAGGTGTGGCAAACAATCTGTAATATAATCACAATATATCAGTCATTTGTTTGAATAGAATGTTTCTTATACCAGAAACCTACCCTACAAATAAGAATTATAGATAGTAATTGATTATTAACCTCATCAGAAATGACAAACAGCAGTTTTAAGCAGCTATTAATAACACATTAAGAGGTCATCTTTGTCACCATTAGGCCTTTATCAACATTGATCACTGAAATATATAGCCTAGTTAGGCTATTAGACACATATTTCAAATTGATAAAAGACTATTGAGATATTTTGCATCAAAACCAAAATATCCCGAATGAGCATGACAATAATTCGACTTCATCCTGAATATGTGAGCATAGAAGATTTAGGCCTATCCCATTTCTGGACTGGCTTTGTGGCGCTGATCCGTATGCATCATACAAACTATAATGTGAGGTGTGCAATTCAAAATGAACAAGAATTAACTTTTTTGAAGTCACAAAAAATAGTGTCTGTTCATTAGATAATGTAGTGAAACATTCATCACAAGGTAGGCCAGACAGAATATTATGCACCAAGTCTAATTTGTATTTCTCTGTGTGTTCCGAGAAATAACAAACAGGACTTAGCCTACTTTCTTCAACATCAACATTTTGTTAATTTGTCATGTTAATTTGTCACTAAGTTTTCACTTAGTGTTTTATACCTTAGTATAGAGATGAATGTTAATATTAGCCTCTCTCTCTCTCTCTCTCTCTCTCTCTCTCTCTGAAACGCACCTGTAGTCAGTCACATATGTCGATTGATTATCCTTTTCCACCCCCTTACTTTACTAATTCATTAATTTCATGTAAATCCACTATATATTTGCCTGATGATAGAATAGATTTGTTTTCATTAGATTAGCCCACATAATGCAGCTTGTTATAGTGCAGGCTAATACAGCCAAGAACTTCTCTGGAATAAAGATGAAGACTGTTTCAGATCGAGATATTCCGTTTCATTGTAAAAATGTCCCCTTGCTATAATGCTGTTGCTTGATTCGTTCTCAAATGTATTTTGCTTGATTTATACAGCACATCTGTATTCTGTTTCCGATTCTATTACACACATCATGGAGCCTGTTTGCAAATCCAAATATCTCAGTTTGGGCCCCTACAGATGAGTGATCTCATGTCACATAAGTCAAGGCAAAAGCCCGTGTCAACATTAAACACGATTTATTCCTTTTTTTTAAAAATCAGGACAACTATCTGTACTGATATTTACTGGATTTAATTTGGTTATTTCCTAAATAAGGAAGTTGACGTTCTACGTCATTTAGTGTAGTGATGGATAGCTGGTATGCACTGAGCAGTCTCTTAATGGTGTGTTTCTACCCGGTGGTTCTCCTGATAAATTGATAGAGAGAAGGAAGTTGTGGAGGCTACAGGCACAGAGAGTGACTTATACCCCGTGTCATTTATACTGGCTGTTACTGATGTAATGAGAGTTGTGTGTGTGGGACGGGGGACGGGGGGTGGAGTGTGTGTATGTGTAGGTGTGTTGGATGTATGTGTGTGTGTGTGCGTGTGTGTGTGTGTGTGTGTGTGTGTGCATTCACTTTCACATAGTATTATAATCTTGTACTAAAGATCTAAACACTAAATATCACTATCCACTACACATCCCTACTATATTAGAAACTGAAACTGACAGCACCAATGATTCCCCTCATTATGTACATAATGTCTCATTTTATGTCTTTGTCAGAAGCGCCGTAATAGTTGCTCAAAGAGATAATGAAGGGGATAGTAGAGATATTAGAGAGGGTTAAAGAAAACGGTCTTCACAAACAGAGACACTAACATATAACAGTCTCCTCGCGATTACTTTGTTTATCTAGCTAGTGATTTTCCCTCTGACTCAGAATGAATACAGAGAGCGGTTTGGCGTTAAGGCTAGCTGGACTATTCCCTGTGGGACTAAAGACAGGAATTAGCCTGACAGTTTCTATCCGTCTGTAATGTTTACCATTAAAGAAGCCCTCTCTCTTATTAACGTTCCAAAATGACTCCCTTGCATATACTGAACCCTGGGGGATTACTGCTCAGGAAGATGTATGTAGATGGATTCCTTGTAATGTTAAAGAAAGAGACACTTGTCAGACGCTCTCTCTCTCTCTCGCAAATATCAGTGGATTTCTCTCGTCTGCAGCTCCTGACAAAGGCCGGCTTCAAATGAGATCTAGGCAGGGTTGTCATCTTTTAGCAAATATGTTAAGTGTTGTCTTTTGTGCTCTCCCCATTTCAGCGAGCAAGGAATGACCCCAAGGGAGCCTGGCTCATGCAAATCCCCTCTCTCCCTCTCCCTCTCCCCCTCTCTCTCTCTCTCTCTCTCCCTCTCTCTCTCTCTCTCTCCAAAAACTAGTCCCTGGACTTGTGGCAGCTGGCTATGTTGTCTTTGTGCGTGTCTTTCTGTGTGTGCTGACAACTCTCTCAGTGATCTAAGTTAGAGAGGCACACAGCGCTGGAAACGGGAGGCAGCTGTCTGTTGCTATACTGTCTGTGAGACGAAGAAGCATTCGTTCTGCTGCTGCAAAGATGAACGGCCGCCAATCCGTAAATCCTTGACATCCAGCCTGCCCCTCCTCGCTCTCCTCCTCCACCCCCTCCTCCTCTTCCTCCTCCTTCATTTCTTTTGGATCAGTCTGTCAGCTCTGGCTGTCTGTTTAGATGTTTTTGTGTGTTTGGTGTTCCTCTGACTGACAGTGTATGGGCAAAGGCATTCTTTTGGAAAGTATGATAGTCCCAGAGACAAACGCCTAAATCCTTCCTCTAGCCATTTGAACGGTGATCTGTTTGTTCTTCCCCTCCCTCAGACTGTCACCATGCTGTTATCATTCTGAGTGCTGACAGCCCTGTGTCTTGTGGGGGTTTAGGAGAGAAAGAGGTCTCCTGATGTAGAGCATCTGGTTTAGTACAGTAATACTTGTTACTGTATCTGGTCTAGGAGCATATATACAATGCCTTCAGAAAGTATTCACACCTTTTCTACATTTTGTTGTATTACAGCCTGAATGTAAAATGAATTCAATTTAGATTTGTTGTCACTGGCCCACACACAATACCCCATTATGTCAAAGTGGAATTATGTTTTTTGAAATTTTTACAAATTCATAAAAAATGGAAAGCTGAAATGCCTTGAGTCAATAATTATTCAAGCCCCTTTCTATGGCAAGTCTAAATAAGTCCAGGAGTAAAAATGTGCTTAAGAAGTCACAGAATAAAACAAGCAGACATTTGATACACACTTTGGATGGTGTGTCAATATACCCAGTCACTACAAAGGTACAGGTGTCCTTCCTAACTCAGTTGCCGGAGAGGAAGGAAACTGCTCAGGAATTTCACCATGAGGCCATTGGTGACTTTAAAATAGTTTCAGAGTTTAATATCTGTTATAGGAGAAAACTGAGGATGGATCAACAACATTGTATTTACTCAACAGCACTAACCTAATTGACAGAGTGAAAAGAAGGAAGCCTATACAGAATACAAATATTCCAAAACATGCATCCTGTTTGCAATAAGGCACTAAAGTAATGCTGCAAAAAATGTGTCAAAGCCATTAATTATTTGTGTTAATACAACACATTACTGAGTACCACTCTCCATATTTTCAAGCATAGTGGTGGCTGCATCATGTTATGGGTATGCTTGTAATCGTTAAGACTGGGGAGTTTTTCAGGATAAAAAATCTATAGAATTGAGCTTAGCACAGGCAAAATCCTAGAGGAAAACCTGATTCAGTCTGCTTTCCACCAGACATTGAGAGATGAATTCACCTTTCAGAAGGACAATAACCTAAAATAGAAAGCCAAATCTACACTGGAGTTTCTTACCAAGATAACAGTGGATGTTCCTGAGTGCCCAAGTTACAGTTTTGACTCAAATCTACTTGAAAATGTATTGCAAGAGCTACAAATTATTGTCTAGCAATGACCAACAACCAATTTGACAGAGCTTGATTCATTTTTAAAAGAATAATGTTCAAATGTTGCACAATCCAGGTGTGCAAAGCTCTTAGAGACTAAACCAGAAAGATTCACAGCTGTAATCTTTGCAGGTGCTTCTACAAATTATAGACTCAGGGTGTGAATACTTATGCAAATCAGACATGAATGTATTTCATTTTCAAAACATTTGCAAAAAATGTCTATAAACATGTTTTCACTTTGTCATTATGGGGTATTGTGTATAAATGAAAATAAATACATGTAATACATTTTGAATTCAAGCTGTTACACAACAGAGTGTGGAATACTGTAATTCAAGAGGTATGAATACTTTCTGAAGGCACAGTACTTTAGGTATCACCATATACCCAGTAATAAGGGGAGGGATGTCTTTTTTTGTATGTATGGATGTTTTCATTATGGTGACGATAGTCAGCACTTTGTATTCATTAGCCTATTTAGTATTTTGAGTATGCTATTTTAAGTGGGCCCCATTATTGTAAAATCTATTGTTATCATTTTTTTACCGTAAAATACTTTTCCCATCATTCAACATTACAAGTGGGTTTCAGGGAGTTTTTTTCCTGACGTTGTAATTGTGTATGGTGCAGAAAGACAAGTGTGAAAGCTCAGGTGTGTGTTGAGATTTGTGGTAGTAAATTAGTAGAGTAAAGGAATCAGTATGGGGCCTGGATGGAGAAGCAGTGTCAGACAACAGTCCACTAGTGACCATCTACCGTTTCAAACACTTTACCCATCATGCAATTACACTCATCTGTGAACACTTGAGACAGACAGCACTCATCTTGGGAACATCGCACTGTTTCTTCATCCAGAGTTCAGCTGAATTCACCTTGGTGTGAATACAGGAATTAAAAGAATATCTTCCCTGTGCATGGCAAGTGCTCAAAGTGTTTGAAGTTCCCCTGTTTTTGATGTAATGCACCATTTTCATAGGTTTAATCAAATCGAAGCTATGGATTTTTCCCCCTCTCTTTTTTTCACTGCCCATTTGGAATTTTAATCAGTCATTTCTCACCCCGCGTGGCTTCTCTCCTGCTCAATCTCTCCATACTACCCATGGCTAAGATTCTCTTAGATATTAACACATTCTACTGAGGTGATGGGAAAAGTTAAATATGCTAAAGACTTATTAAAGCCAACGTCCTGCTAACGGATATTCGGCTTCGTTAGATCCACTATACACCACGTCTTATCCTGTACATTGTATTTTCAAATGAGACCTTCGATGATTCTAATTAAGTTATTGATATGGACATCTGAGTTAAACGGTGCGTTGATATGCGAATTGCCTGATGAGGGAACCAGTTATTAAACGATGACTGCTTTTTTTCAGGGCTGCTGGGTGGAGAGAAAAGACAGCAGCAGAGAGAGGGATAGAATTGAGTCATCTCTCATCTCTCATCTGCCTGTGATCTGATCCTATATCTTACTCTGTGCGTCTCGGCTGGTGTACAGCTTGATTAGGCAGACGATCATTGGAGAATCGCGCAATCTCTCTCTCTCTTTCTCTTGTCAGCCGCGGTCAAGTAAGTCCCTGCCTGGCATATTTATTCACCCAGCCCCTCTCTCCGCAGAGTTGTGTGTGTGTGTGTGTGTGTGTGTGTCTGACAGCTTGGCAGGCTACCAGGGGGTGGCATAAAGGACCTTGAGTGGCTGGGCTGGGTGTGTTATGTGTGTGTGTGTGTGTGTGTGTGTGTGTGTGTGTGTGTGTGTGTGTGTGTGTGTGTGTGTGTGTGTGTGTGTGTGTGTGTGTGTGTGTGTGTGTGTGTGTGTGTGTGTGTGTGTGTGTGTGTGTGTGTGTGTGTGTGTGTGTGTGTGTGTGTGCGGCATGGCCAGCACGGCAGCCTGTGGCCTGTCTCCGGGAGGGAGGGGAGAGAAACAGACAGCGAGGATGGAGGAGAGTAGTGTTTTGTAAAGTGCCGCGTCCAGCAGAAGCGTGTGCATAATCAGGTTGATCTGCGGGGGACCTGTGGAGAAGGGTGTGTGTCTGTGTGCGGCAATGTGTATGCAAGCATGTTTGTGTCTTTGTGGGTGTGCTTGCCAATTTGTGTGTTAGAGTCTCTATCAGTTTTTGTGTGTTTGTGTCGGGTGCAGGGTTTGGCTGTGTGTGAGAATGTAGACTCGGCTAAGGATGTACTGTATGCACTGGGTAATGAGATGCAGCTCTGAGCTCCTCAACCTGGTTTCATACATTATCCATATAGGCAGATACACGCGTGGTATTGACTTTTGAGTGGGTGTGCATCAGTCGTGGGAGTTGTTTTGGGTCAAAGAGGAAGATTTTTTTTTTTTTTAAACCCAACCGATGCAATTGCTTCCATTATTTTCAGAAGGTTTTGTTTGACATGTAGAAAATATATCCTCTTCTACTTTTAACTCACCACTCGCTTGTTTTAGTCTTATTAGATAGAAAACATGCAAAAATCGGTGTTTGTGTGTGTGGGTGTTCTTCTTGTATGTGTTTCTGTTCTTAGAGTGTGTGTGGCAAAAGAACCTCATCACATTTAGTGTTGAATTGAGAGACTTGGCCAACTTCCACCCTCCACCCGGTCCTCACATTAATCCTGTTCCCCACACTCCTCCGGGCCAATGAGAACCCTGGGGGGGCTCAATGACATGATTACTAATGTGTGCTTTGGAATAAAGACTGCCGTTGTGTCCTGCAAAGCTCATAAACCACTGTATGATTTGTCCATTGTTGTCAAATCACTTTGCTTTCGCCAAGAACTAGGCATTTCACTGAAGGCTTAATGCTTTTGAAACCGCCCGCGACGTATTCGAGTTCCTCTTTTGTTACTTTGGCCGGGAAACTGCCAAGAGCGCTGCGCTGAATATTGTTGTCAGAAAAGAAAAGGGGGGTTTTGCCAGAAGAGTCCATTGAGCAGACTGAATGGACCATTCATATTTAAGACGAATTACCCAGGCGCCATATTGTTGGCGCAACAAGGCTAAACGCTCTCCAACAAGGGCGAGATTGTGGGTATTTTGACGAGTTGTGAAAGTGTAAAAAGCATGGGTCCTTAAAAAAGTTTCAAAAAGAACTGGGCCGTATGAATGGAATAAAATCATTGTTGCAATATTATGAAAAGTGGTGCGAGGATTTTTAAAGTGGTAGTAGAAAGGGCTGGTAATTGGCAGGGACCTCACGGTACAATATTATCACCATACTTAGGTGTCGATACAATATGTATTGTGATTCTCACGGTTCTATATGTATTGCGATTCGAAGATGGAGAACAAGCTATAAAGGGAAAATACTGGAGTTTTAGTGCAGGTACAGCCAACTAGCGCAAAAATAATATTGTAGTATTGTCAAAATGGTACGATGCGAAATATCGTCAAAAATAATATCCCGATATGTAACTGTATCGATTTTTCCCCACATCACTAACTGGTAGCTGTAGATTTTTCTCAGGGTCGAACACATTTGTCATTTTAGAGACAGCTAGAGGTGATAGTTTTATGGTTGTACTTCAAAGCACCATATTAAATTCACAATGTATTGTTAAGAAAGCAAAAGGTTCACTTACTGTTCTCCAGAATGGGTTTTATTGAAGCTCGTGATACTGCAACATTTCAACTTACCCATATTTGTCCGGCGCCAATGTCAGTTATCCCTCTCTTTCCATGAATTTTACAATGCAACCCAGTTATTTGCTACAGACACCTTTCCCCCAGCATTCTCCACTAATAATCCTAATAGCAGAATATTCTTAACAACAGACATAACCTTTAGAATGTACTACCCAGCTAACACATTTTGATTCCAAGAACATTGTAGGAAAACCAAAGGAGAACCTTCCGGGAATGTTCTGTGCTAGCTGGGTACAGTACCACACCCTTTAATTTGTTCTGAAGCACTAGAATCTCTGCTCACTTGGACGGCAGTCCAGTCCTGTTTAAAGTATGGTATTAGCTCGCTAGGCTATCCCTTAGCATAGTGTCATCTAGTCTAGAGCCTTTATGTCACCCTGGCCATGCATTCACCCGGGTATTAATCACCACTGTGGATCTGCGTCTTAGAGGATTATCAAATGTATTGTTTGGCTGCCTGGGACTGTAATGGGTGTTTAATTACTCAATAAAAGCGCTTTTATTGATTTCAGTCCTCCCGTGTATCGAGCAAATGGTATTGATCTGGCTCTCCGCTGCAACATGATCGCCTGTGAAGGAGAATTAGAGCTGCCCGCCTGCCTGCCAATGGGCCTGCTCGTTCATTAGTAGCACATTACATACTGGGTTGGTTCAGACATAAGATTGGTAAGATCAGGGTCTAGACAAGACAAACAGTTAGCTTCTGTACCTTAAATATGTAGATTTCCTGATATTACACATTTACCGGAAGTTAGTCTGATTTCAGTAGAATCATTATCAATATGGTTATGTGGTGTTCTGTTAGCACAATTAAGACTCTCTCCTATGACTTGCTATAGTCTAGCTGAGATAGAGCTAAGCTCTGAGATGTCTACCTGCTAAACGGCTTGTTTCTGTAATCTGCATGCCCATTGTGGTCTCCCAGGCACAATGCTCATAATGCCTTATTTCTCCAGCCCTCCCCCTAACGATTACAGGGGTGTGAAATCATCCTAACACGAGGGAAAATGTATGTGTATTAGGAGATTATAGTAGTTGAGTGCTATCTTTAAGTACGTCTTTCATTGTGTGTTCGCGCATGCGCACATGCGTGGAACGACAGTACCAAATATCGGATTTTTAGGCCACACCTGAATAACGTGATAAAGACTACATCTAATCCTTAATACTGTAAATTTATAGGTCACCTAGGGCAAATCAATCTTAGTCTCTCTCATATCTTCAAGCATTTCAAATGAATGTTTCCCCACTTAGCAGTGAGACAGAGGAGTCAGTGTGGAGACGTTAGTGAAAAAAAGGAGAGGGCCGCGTAGCGTGGGGGAGACGGACCTCGACAGACCATAATAGCAGCACTGTACAACATGGACTACAGTGCCTTTGTAGATAAAGGGATTTTCATGGTGATTCACTTGAACACAGACATGAGTGAAATGTGCTCGGACTGTGGATAATATGAAGTTATTCTCACCTCTCACAACTATAGTTGAAATCCTTTGTACTGTGCCGGTGGTCAGCGAGAGATATTGTACGGTTGTATTTAATAGATATTAGATTTAGAGCTTAGTGTCCGTGTGCGGCCACATCAGTCATCAACCACACTCCATCACTTGTAAATAACCTGAGATGATCATTACTTCAGTCCTGGGGTCATGGTTTCCCACCATTTTCACATTGAGGACCACAACATATCTTTCAGACTGTCAAATATCCCTAGCTTCCATTAAACATGATATAGATTACTATATGGTTAGCAGTCAAATTATTATTTTGATGAAAAGAAAAACGAGGTTCATTTGGAAAACGAGGTTCACATGGAATGGGCTGTCTACATACTTGTGTCCACTTGCATTCGTCTATGTCTAATTAATGTACATGAGCAATCTGTAAACATAAAGATATGCATATTCCCCTCCCCTTTTACCCTCATGTACCCTCCCAGTACCATCTCTGTGGTCAGAGTGAGTGTTGGAGAAGACTATTCATTCCGTGCTGAACCGGTGAACTAAGTAATCTGAATGTGCAAGAGGGACAGGCCTATTGGTTTACAAATCAATTGGCTGCATGTCCATGCCATTAGGTTGACATGTTACGGACGCAGTAAGAAGTGGTCGTAGAGGCAGGCTGTGGTTTGTCCCCCTGCTCCCCTGGACCTAGTCCAGCTCCTAGACTCGCTTATCTCTGTTTCCATTCATTCTCTCTGTCTTTTCTTCGCTCCACCACTGTTTGGCTATTCTCAGTGGATGAGTGCTTCAGGGGATATTGCTTACGGGAAAGTGTTTGTGTGTGTGTGTGTGTGTGTGTGTGTGTGTGTGTGTGTGTGTGTGTGTGTGTGTGCGTGCGTGCGTGCGTGCGTGCGTGCGTGTGGAGAGAGAGGAGATATTTTGGCCAATGAACCCTTGTTTAGCTCCATCCTCCAGCTCTGCTTCTTGGAGTGAGTAAGTGCTCCCTAGGGAGAGAGGGCTGTAGTTTACCCAGCCTTAATGCACACACACACACACACACACACACACACACACACACACACACACACACACACACACACACACACACACACACACACACACACACACACACACACACACACACACACACACACACAGCACACACAGGCTGGCTCAGTGATGTGTGGTGCTGTGGGATAGGAAACAAAAGTAATCTGAAGAGATTCCCATGTTAGACACTGCCTCATAGCCTCATTTCTCTTGGCTGAAGTCAATTTAGGAATATGTTTGAATAGCTCATTTAATACACAGTTCATAATTGCCCACACCTCTATAAGAAATCAAATCAAATTTTATTGGTCACATACACATGGTTAGTAGATGTTAATGCGAGTGTAGCGAAATGCTTGTGCTTCTAGTTCCAACAGTGCAGTAATATCTAACAAGTAATCTAACAATTCCCAACAACTACCTAATACACACAAGTGTAAAGGAATGAAGAATATGTACATAAAAATATATGAGTGAGTGATGGTACAGAACGGCATAGGCAAGATGCAGTAGATGGTATTGAGTACAGTATATACATATGAGATGAGTAATGTAGGGTATGTAAACATTATATGAAGTGGCATTGTTTAAAGTGGCGCTGCTGCGCCTTCTTCACAACGCTGTCTGTGTGGGTGGACCAATTCAGTTTGTCCGTGATGTGTACGCCGAGGAACTTAAAACTTACTACCCTCTCCACTACTGTCCCGTCGATGTGGATAGGGGGGTGTTCCCTCTGCTGTTTCCTCAAGTCCACGATCATCTCCTTTGTTTTGTTGGCGTTGAGTGTGAGGTTATTTTCCTGACACCACACACCGAGGGCCCTCACCTCCTCCCTGTAGGCCGCCTCGTCATTATTAGTAATCAAGCCTACCACTGTAGTGTCGTCTGCAAACTTGATGATTGAGTTGGAGGCGTGCATGGCCACGCAGTCGTGGGTGAACAGTGAGTACAGGAGAGGGCTCAGAACGCACCCTTGTGGGGCCCCAGTGTTGAGGATCAGCGGGGTGGAGATGTTGTTACCTACCCTCACCACCTGGGGGCGGCCTGTCAGGAAGTCCATGACCCAGTTGCACAGGGCGGGGTCGAGACCCAGGGTCTCGAGCTTGATGACGAGTTTGGAGGGTACAATGGTGTTAAATGCTGAGCTGTAGTCGATGAACAGCATTCTCACATAGGTATTCCTCTTGTCTAGATGGGTTAGGGCAGTGTGCAGTGTGGTTGCGATTGCCTCGTCTGTGGACCTATTGGGGCGGTAAGCAAATTGGAGTGGGTCTAGGGTGTCAGGTAGGGTGGAGGTGATATGGTCGTTGACTAGTCTCTCAAAGCACTTCATGATGACGGAAGTGAGTGCTACGGGGTGGTAGTCGTTTAGCTCAGTTACCTTAGCTTTCTTGGGAACAGGAACAATGGTGGCCCTCTTGAAGCATGTGGGAACAGCAGACTGGGATAAGGATTGATTGAATATGTCCGTAAACACACCAGCCAGCTGGTCTGCGCATGCTCTGAGGACGCGGCTGGGGATGCCGTCTGGGCCTGCAGCCTTGCGAGGGTTAACGCGCTTAAATGTTTTACTCACGTCGGCTGCAGTGAAGGAGAGTCCGCAGGTTTTGGTATCAGGCCGTGTCAGTGGCACTGTATTGTCCTCAAAGCGAGCAAAGAAGTTGTTTAGTCTGTCTGGGAGCAAGACATTCTGGTCCGCGATGGGGCTTGTTTTCTTTTTGTAATCCGTGATTGACTGTAGACCCTGCCACATACCTCTTGTGTCTGAGCCGTTGAATTGCGACTCTACTTTGTCTCTATACTGACGCTTAGCTTGTTTGTTTGCCTTGCGGAGGGAATAGCTACACTGTTTGTATTCGGTCATGTTTCCGGTCACCTTGCCCTGATTAAAATGGTGGTTCGCGCTTTCAGTTTCGTGCAAATGCTGCCATCAATCCACAGTTTCTGGTTTGGGAATGTTTTAATAGTTGCTGTGTGTATGACATCGCCGATGCACTTGCTAATTAACTCGCTCACCGAATCAGCGTATTCGTCAATGTTGTTGTTTGATGCAATGCGGAACATATCCCAGTCCACGTGATCGAAGCAATCTTGAAGCGTGGAATCAGATTGGTCGGACCAGCGTTGAACAGACCTGAGCGCGGGAGCTTCCTGTTTTAGTTTCTGTCTATAGGCTGGGAGCAACAAAATGGAGTCGTGGTCAGCTTTTCCGAAAGGAGGGCGGTGGAGGGCCTTATATGCGTCGCGGAAGTTAGAATAACAATGATCTAGGGTTTTACCATTCCTGGTTGCACAATCGATATGCTGATAGAATTTAGGGAGTCTTGTTTTCAGATTAGCTTTGTTAAAATCCCCAGCTACAATGAATGCAGCCTCAGGATATGTGGTTTCCTGTTTACATAGAGTCAATTGAAGTTCGTTCAGGGCCATCAATGTGTCTGCTTGGGGAGGAATATATGCGGCTGTGATTATAATCGAAGAGAATTCTCTTGGTAGATAATGCGGTCGACATTTGATTGTAAGGAATTCTAAGTCAGGTGAACAGAAGGACTTGAGTTCCTGTATGTTGTTATGATCACACCACGTCTCGTTAATCATAAGGCATACCCTCCCCCGCCCTTCTTCTTACCAGAAAGATGCTTGTTTCTGTCGGCGCGATGTGTGAAGAAACCAGCTAGCTGTACCGACTCCGATAGCGTGTCTCGAGTGAGCCATGTTTCCGTGAAGCAAAGAACGTTACAGTCTCTTATGTCTCTCTGGAATGCTACCCTTGCTCAGATTTCATCTACCTTGTTGTCAAGAGACTGGACATTGGCGAGTAGTATGCTCGGGAGCGGTGCGCGATGTGCCCGTCTACGGAGCCTGACCAGAAGACCGCTCCGTCTGCCCCTTCTACAGCGTCGTTGTTTTGGGTTGCCGGCTGGGATCCATAGTCCTGGGTGGTGGGCAAAATAGAGGATCCGCTTCGGGAAAGTCGTATTCCTGGTCGTAATGATGGTGAGTTGACGTTGCTCTTATATCCAATAGTTCCTCCCGACTGTATGTAATAAAACCTAAGATTACCTGGGGTACCAATGTAAGAAATAACATGTAAAAAAACTAAATACTGCATAGTTTCCTAGGAACGCTAAGCGAGGCGGCCATCTCTGTCGGCGCGGGAAGTAGATGGCCGAGCGGCATAGGCAAGGTGCAGTAGATGGTATATAATACAGTATATACATCTGATATGAGTAATGTAAGGTATGTAAACATTATTAAAGTGGCATTATTTAAATTGACTAGTGATCCAGTTATTAAAGTGTCCAGTGATTGGGTCTCAATGTAGGCAGCCTCTCTGAGTTAGTGATTGCTGTTTAGCAGTCTGATGGCCTTAAGATAGAAGCTGTTTCTCAATCTCTCGGTCCCAGCTTTGATGCACCAGTACTGACCTCACCTTCTGGATGATAGCAGTGTGAACAGGCAGTGGCTTGGGTGGTTGTTGTCCTATAATAAGGCCCATTGCAAAAATGTTATATGTAATTCACTACAGGTACCTGTGTGAGCTAGTCTAGCTGGGTTAGGATGTTGTAATTCACTGCAGGTTGTCATGTACAAATCTTCCCAGTGTGAAATAGTTCTCAATCGTTCTGATTGTGAAGTCAGGTCGAGGCAGGATGTGAGAGAAACATCCACACGAGCTCAGCCATCCACTTAAAGAGACGAGCTCAGCCATCCACATAAAGAGACGAGCTCAGCCATCCACATAAAGAGACGAGCTCAGCCATCCACATAAAGAGACGAGCTCAGCCATCCACATAAAGAGATGAGCTCAGACATCCACATGAAGAGACGAGCTCAGCCATCCACATACAGAGACGAGCTCAGCCATCCACATAAAGAGACGAGCTCAGCCATTCACATAAAGAGACTAGCTCAGACATCCACATAAAGAGACGAGCTCAGCCATCCACAGAAAGAGACGAGCTCAGCCATCCACATGAAGAGACGAGCTCAGCCATCCACATGAAGAGACGAGCTCAGCCATCCACATGAAGAGACGAGCTCAGCCATCCACATGAAGAGATGAGCTCAGCCATCCACATAAAGAGACGAGCTCAGCCATCCACATAAAGAGACGAGCTCAGCCATCCACATAAAGAGACGAGCTCAGCCATCCACATAAAGAGACGAGCTCAGCCATCCACATAAAGAGACAAGCTCAGCCATCCACATAAAGAGACGAGCTCAGCCATCCACATAAAGAGATGTGCGTGCAATTAACTGGGAACATTTTCGCTGGAAGATATTATACAGCATGACGTCACAATCAGAACACAATCAAAACGATTTAGAACTATTTCACACTGGGAAGATTATTACATGACACAGGTACCTGTGTGAGTAAGGCTAGCTGGGCTAGCATGTTGCTCCATCCTCCAGCTCACACAGGTACCTGTAGTGGATTATAGCCCAGCAAGCCTTGCTCACACAGGTACATGTGTCGTGTTTCCCAATGTACATGGTCATTGAACACTTGCTCCATTTAATAATGTTTACATAATGTTTTACCCATTTTATATCTATATACTGTGTTCTAGTCAAGGCTCATTCTATATAACTACTGCTGTACACACCTTTGATATTCATATCACACCTTTGATGTCCATATGGTCTATATACAACAATATATACACTGTATATATTTATATATAGCTTGGGGCGGCAGGTAGCCTAGTGGTTAGAGCGTTGGGCCAGTAACCGAAAGGTTGCTAGATTGAATCCCTGAGCTGACAAGATAAAGATCTGTCGTTCTGCCCCTGAACAAGGCAGTTAACCCAGTCATTGTAAATGAGAATTTGTTCTTAACTGACTTGCCTAGTTAAATAAAGGTTAAATAAAAAATACTCTCAACTCTGACATTGCTCGTTCTATTTCTTAATTTGTGTGTATTGTGTGTATTATTACGTATATTGCACTGCTGGAGCTAGAAACACGAGCATTTCGCTGCACCTGCGATAACATCTGCAAAATATGTCTAGGGACCAGTAAAATTTGTTTTGATTTGTAATTGGGTGTGAGCTAGGCTAGCATGGCTATCATGTTGTAATTGGGCTAATGTGTAGAGCTAGGCTACCTGGGCTAGCATGTTGTAATCGGGCTAATGTGTAGAGCTAGGCTACCTGGGCTAGCATGTTGTAATTGGGCTAATTAATGTGTAGAGCTAGGCTACCTGGGCTAGCATGTTGTAATTGGGCTAATGTGTAGAGCTAGGCTACCTGGGCTAGCATGTTGTAATTGGGTTAATGTGTAGAGCTAGGCTACCTGGGCTAGCATGTTGTAATTGGGTTAATGTGTACCAGGTCTTGGAGGGTCAGTCAAGTGAGAGTGTCAGTGTGGTGTGTCGCATTTCCTTTCCTTTATTTTACTTTCCTCTCTCTCTCTCTCTCCCTCTCTCTCTCTCTCTCTCTCTCTCTCTCTCTCTTTTTCTCTCTCGCTCTCTCTTTCTGTTAGCCCCCCCTCTCTCTCTCTCTCTCTCTCACTGATTGTCTGAAAGTGTGATCACAGTAAGGTAGGAGATGACTGACTTTTGCAGTACTGTGTTGTCCAGAGGAAGGGGGTAGACGTTGCCCATAGCAACTGATTTAGGGTCAGATATTTTCACCGAAGCTAATGATGTCATCTCCTCAGCGCCGTTAAGGTTCATTGTACTCTTTCACTTTGACCATTACGAAGCCATTTTAGGCGTTCTCATTCAAATCAATGTCCTTGTTTTTTGAAGTGAGATACTGGTCAAACGTTTGACGGTGCTCACACGAAAAGTGTGTTTCTAATATCCGCTTTACACTAGTTTATCTGTAGTACAGCTTAGACCACTCTAACACCTTTCGGGTACATTAACAGTGAATGTGATTAAAGCCAGAGATCGATAGAGACTGACACACTGCTGGTGACACCAGGTGTGTGTGTGTGTGTGTGTGTGTGTGTGTGTGTGTGTGTGTGTGTGTGTGTGTGTGTGTGTGTGTGTGTGTGTGTGTGTGTGTGTGTGTGTGTGTGTGTGTGTGTGTGTGTGTGTGTGTGTGTGTGTGTGTGTCATGGTGCACCCACCCCAGTAATATGAGAGCAGACACTGCCTGTTAACAGGCCTACAGCTGCTGTCAGGCACTCTCTCTAACTCTGTTAGGGCCCTTATTGATTGCTCATTATTACTGTTCCCTGAAAGATGAGCTTCCCTTATGATTACATTAAATCTGCTCTCTCTTATTCCTCTGAGACACCGTCTGGCTTATTGCTACCCCCCATCACGCTCCATCCGCCGAGATGCCATATTAAGGAGGTAGGCGTTTTGTAATCGCCGTGGTTTTGCCTGTTTAGTTTGATGCTTCCAAATACCTGTCTGGAACTTGTTTGAGGAATTGACTAACCTGGTCTCTCTGTGAAATGGAAATAAGCGATGATTGATATTCTTTTTGTCAATTGTAATTATACTTACAATAACGATTTTTTGATTTCCTCCCCACTAATTTGATGTAATACTAAAGCAGTTATTGTAAAACAAAAGGGAAAATAGAGGATAGGAGAGGAAATAATGACTAATGACATTAAGACACTAAGATCTTCTCTTTGTAAATGAAGCAAGTATCTGTGTCTTTCCTCGTCTTGTGGTGTGATATCATGAGTGAGTTGTCTGAAATATATATTGATCAGTCAGTCACGGGCTGGTTCTTGTAAAGTTTGGAATTTTCCAAATCTACCCCTCAGTCTCAGAGCTGCATCAGAGGGCATCTTATCACTCAGTCCAGATGAATTATTCAAAGGAATCGACGGCGTCAGTTCAGTCTGAGAACCTGTGATGATGTTACGCTGACTGCCTGGCTGGATTGATATTCACTCAGAGAACTGTAATGGATGTCCTCATAGTGTTAAACTAACAGCTTATTCCAACTTCCAAAGGCACAAATGTCTCGGGAGCAAAGAGACTGAAATAAGTGTGGTGTAGTTTGGCTGGAGTTATTTTTATTTTGAGAGTGTGGGGTGTGAGTGTGTTGCCGCTCCTCAGAGGTAGACTGGGGAACGCTAGTGAGAATCTCTTGCCCCCTCGACACGTCTGGCTCAGTCTCAATGCCACAGATCGATGGCCATATTGATCCACTGTTTGAGTGTTTAGACAACCTGTGTGAATTACACCAGAATGAAATCCACATTGAATTCAAAGTAGAGGTATTTTAGACTCCAAAGGAGTCTGGAATTAACCAATGGTTTTCGTCATGTTTTACCAAATTGTAAAATATTATTAGCAATATTAAAGTAAGCACATTTTTCTTATTCCGTATAATTTCAGGCATGAATGAAATAATTGCAAACTGTCAATAATGTCCTTTTATTTGGTGTGTCTGTATCCCTTCATGTAGATTTTTGTTGGATGAAAAACCCGCCTGAGCTGGCAGTGCCTGATGTGAAGTGTGAAAGACTTGACACCTTTGACTCCCAAACTGATCCCATGCATTTACAGTTCAATATGGAGGTTGGGGTTATTTCAGAATGGTGCTGTTCAGCAGTAGAGACAGGCTGTGCTCTGCTGAAGGCAGTTTTTAATCTGAGCCAACTCCTGTTTGGAGCGGGCCTCTGACCCCCATCTCACCAACACGCGGTCGCCCGCCTTTTCCTCTTTTGGAGGATTGTCAGGGTGGCTATCATCAGATAATTAGCAGCAGCAGAACTCTTAACTGGTGACTCCTGTCTCTGTTGGAGGGGTTTGCACTGTTGGCTATGGCAGTGTAGAATTTATTCTGACACCAACCACTATCAAGAAGCGCATGCATTCGATGCACACAAGCACGCAAACACATACACTCATTCACAAACAGTGTCACTTTGACAGCCATGCCTGACTCGTCTGTCAAAAGCTTAACGTTACCGTGCCTGCCGCAGTACACACACACAGACTGAAAGCCAGTGACAACAGACAAAGTGATGCATCAGTGGCTGGTGTTCAATAACCATTCAAGAGGAAACTCTGGTTCCACTGTTGTCAGAAGGTGTGACAAAACTCTTTCAAATGAAGATAATAGTAATTGTAGGTATTTCTTGTACATGAAATGTACCAAATTGGCTTTAATTGACATTTGATTTCCATGAACAATATTTTTCAAGTCGACACCACACTCAAGGAATCACACAGGAATATGAACAAATTGAAAACAGCATATCTCGAGTCCACATTCGTTGTAGGGGACTTTAACAAAATAAATCTAATGAAAGTTCTCCCAAAATTCCACCAACACATCTCTTGCCTCTTGCAGGAAAAATAAGTTGGACCATTCTCCATTTCCGAGACGGACACAAAGCCCTCCTTCGACCCCCTTCGGAAAATCAGACCACACCTTCATTCTGATCCTGCAAGTCTACAAACAAAAATTAAAGCAGGAAAAGCCATGGTAAGATTTGTTAAACGCTGGTCTGACCAATCAGAATTTATGCTACAAGACTGAGAGATTTTCTGGGGTGCCTCTGACAATAACATCAACGAGTACACAGACTCAGTCACAGGGTTCATCAGGAAATGCATAGAGGATGTTATCCCAACAATGACTATTCACACATATCCCAAACAGAAACTGTAGGTCAATAGCAACATCCGTGCAAAACTGAGAGCGCGAACCAGCGCATTCAACTTGGATTTCTGGGAATATGGATGAATACAAAAAGACCAGCTACGGCCTCCAGAAATAAATCAAAAGACGAAAAAAAGACAGTACAGGGATTGCATTTAGACAGCTCTGACGCTTGAAGCATGTGGCAAGGACTACAAACCATTACGGACTACAAGGGGAAAACTATCAGCATGGCGAACACAGATGCCTTTCTCCTAGACAAGCTAAGCATCTTCTACTGTATGCTCGTTTCGAGGAAGTCAACACTGATTCCTCTACGAGGCCCCCCACTGCTGTAGAGGACTGAGCTCTCAATCTCTGTGACTGATGTGAGTAGGACCTTCAAGCATGTGAATACTCGCAGAGCAGACGGCATTCCCGGCCGCGTCCTCAGAGCATGTGCAGACCAGCTGGTTGGAGTATTCAAACTCTCCCTGTCCCAGTCTGTGGTGACCACATGCTTCAAGATGTCCATCGTTGTCCCTTTACCCAAGCAAACTAAGGCAGCCCGCCTAAATTACTATCACCTTTGTAAGAATATTCAACGATAAATACAAAGCGCAGAGAACTAGAGATCAATGGAACTAGTTGTTTTTCAGTTCAACATCTGTTTAGAATCTGTGTAGGGCTTCCAGTTTGGGACTCATAGCTGCGTGTGGCAAGTTCTCATTGGTCCAAACTATCTATACATTGAAGCCTGAAACAGAATACTTTGTATTTGGCCATTGGCCCAATTTTACTGCAGGGAATTCTAGTTAGTCAACAACAGGCTAGGCGTCGGTATAAACTACATCCTGTGTCAGTGGAGAAACAACGAGAACAGGGAAGAATGAACATCGAACATCCACTTTCAAGCATAACAACTATGTTTTGTTCTCTTTGAATAAATCGATTTTTCTCCCCCTGATTTGCTTTGGGGTCTGTGTTGTTGAAGAATAACATCAACTGCTAACATCCTGTAGAACTTACATCTGTTGTCATGAAGTGCTTCAAGAGGCTGGTCAAGGACCACATCAGCTCCACCTTACCTGACACCCTACCCTATCCCACCTGGACAAGAGGAACACCTATGTGAGAATGCTGTTCATTGCCTACAGCTCAGCGTTCAACACCATAGTCCTCTTCAAGCTTGACACAAAGCTCAGGCCCTGGGTATGAGGACCATCTGCAATTGGATCCTGGACTTCCTGACAGGCAGACCCCAGGTGGTGAGGGTAGGCAGTAGCACCTCTGCCACGCTGACCCTCAACACGGGGGCCCCATACGGGTGCATGCTCAGCCCCCTCCTCTGCTCCTTGTGTTGTCAGGGAACGGCCTCTCCCTCAGCGTCAGCCAAACCAAGGAGCTGATCGTGGACGACAGGAAACAGGGGGAGGAGCCCTCCCCTATTGTCATTGACAGGGCTGCAGTGGAGAGGGTCTAAAGCTCCAAGTTCCTCGGCGTCCACATCACAGAGAACCTGACATGGTCCAATTACACTACCACCGTAGGCGCCTGAAGAAATTCGGCATGGGATCTCGGATCCTAATGAAGTTCTACAGCTGCACATTTGACAGCCTGGTACTCCTGGTATGGCAACTGCTTCGCCCTAAACCAGAAGGCCCTATAGAGGGCCTAATACATCACTTGGGGCGGCCTTCCTGCCTTTCAGGACATCTACACCAGGCGGTGCCTGAGGAAGGCCCAAAAGATCATCAAGGACTCCAGTCACCCGAGCCACAGACTTTTCACTTTGCTACCATCCGGCAAGCGGTATCGGAATATCAGGTCCCGCACCAACAGGCTCCGAGACAGCTTCAACCACCAGGCCATCAGACTGCGGAAAAACTTAACCTAGCTGTCTCCCTGCACAGATCTGCTGCACATTAGAGACTATTTGCACCGGAGACTATATATGGACCATAGAAATTATTTGCACTGACTACCCACATATCCAACCCTTACACACAAACACACAAACACCCATAAACACACACATAAGCACACACAGAACTCTCTCTCTCACACACACACACACACACACACACACACACACACACACACACACACACACACACACACACACACACACACACACACACACACACACACACACACACACTCAGTCAACGCTGCTGTTCTATTATATACTATTGATCTCACTACCCACTTAATATTAAAAAATACAGTGTAAATCCAGTCCATTATTAATGTACAACTAGCTCTATTACATCTACTATTTTGGACTCTTCTCATTGTTATTATTAATCACTGGTTAATGTACTGCATTGTTATTATTAATCACTGGTTAATGTACTGCATTGTTATTATTAATCACTGGTTAATGTACTGCATTGTTATTATTAATCACTGGTTAATGTACTGCATTGTTATTATTAATCACTGGTTAATGTACTGCATTGTTATTATTAATCACTGGTTAATGTACTGCATTGTGATTATTAATCACTGGTTAATGTACTGCATTGTTATTATTAATCACTGGTTAATGTACTGTATTGTTATTATTAATCACTGGTTAATGTACTGCATTGTTATTATTAATCACTGGTTAATGTACTGCATTGTTACTATTAATCACTGGTTAATGTACTGCATTGTTATTATTAATCACTGGTTAATGTACTGCATTGTTACTATTAATCACTGGTTAATGTACTGCATTGTTATTATTAATCACTGGTTAATGTACTGCATTGTTACTATTAATCACTGGTTAATGTACTGCATTGTTATTATTAATCACTGGTTAATGTACTGTATTGTTATTATTAATCACTGGTTAATGTACTGCATTGTTACTATTAATCACTGGTTAATGTACTGCATTGTTATTATTAATCACTAGTTAATGTACTGTATTGTTGAGGGAGCTAGGACATAAGCATTTCGGTGCATCTTTTATACCTGCTGTAAACTGTGTTTGGAACAAATACATTTGATTTGATTTGACAATGAGATGTATGCATTACTGATATTGTGTCTCATTTAGTACCTACGGACCGTGAATCCAATGGCCTGCTCTGTGATTTCGTTGCATTTGTACGCGTTGTCGTGTGGATTATTCTCTGACTAGTACATTAGAATAATGAGCTGGGAAAGAGTCTTTCTCTTCTAGTGTCTCTTTGTGCTGCCGCGGTAAAAACCCTGTGAATAGTTCTTCTGGATTACCTATCAGTCTTCTCTCCCCAAGCACCCAATAGATGGTACTTCCAGAAATGAGTCACTTGAAAATGATCATGGTCCAACACCGTGTAAGGTAATGGATAACCATCACACTCCATTTCCCTGCCTCCTCACCCACACAAACGCAGCGCTCTTGAAATATGATGCATCTACTGTGCTTAGCGGGCACTTAATGTCTGAAAGCAACCTGTTTGCGTTGATTTACCGACCACAACGGTAAAAAAAAAGAGTGCGCCTCGCGACGTTCAGTGTCTCGCCTCTTGTTCACTCAATAATTATCTCATTTTATTTACGCAGACAGACAGCTTTAGACGAGGTGAGAGCCTTCCCCTCCATTATCTGTAGGTGGGCCTCTCTCGCTGCCTTTCTACTACACCCCCTCAGAGTCCACAGTCCCTTAATGACGTCCTCCACGTCGAGGACTTTTCCAAGTTTCGATTTCACGAGGAACACACAGTGCACATAGACATGTAGGCACGCACGTGTGCACACACACACACACACACACACACACACGCACACACACACACACACACACACACACACACACACACACACACACACACACACACACACACACACACACACACACACACACACACACACACACACACACACACATACACACACACACACACACCACCTGTGTTAAAAAATAAACGTTGAACTGAATGACACAATGACTCTCCTCTGCCGGTCGTCCAATCAATGTGGTTTCTAAAAGGATTAGGGCCTTCAGTCTGAAATCTATTTTAATTACTTAACAAGCAGGTAAACAAAGTCGCGGTGGCACCGCCGGTATAGATCCAGGCTGGGTGTATCAATACCACCTAGCCCTGTGTTAACCCCTGCAAACCCCCTAAAGAAAGGAGATCTTGGGCCCCTCCCAAATGGCACCTTATTACCTATAAAGTGCACTACGTTTGAACAGGGCCCGTATAGCACTGGTGAAAAGTAGTGTACTGTATAGGGAATAGGGTGTCATTTGGAACAAATCACCTCTAACAGGTTTAGAATATATGTAGATGAGGTCCCTCAGCAGTGGCTTACTGTTTTAAATGAGCCCTGTTTTTTCTACCGTCCTGAGAATGTCAGCACATTCTGGGGACGTATTAGGACATGTCCATGCTTGTTAAGATGAATCTGCAGGATTGCAGTTTGTGTGTGATGGTGTGTGTGGTATGTGTTGGAGATGAGGGAGGAGTAAGAGGGGGGGTCATTATGTTGGCTAACAGCGGTGAAAGGCATTGTCGGTGTTAACACTGGGTTAAAATGATCTGGTGTCTTGTCTCAGTGGGCTACAGGCCCGGTGTGTGTTTATGTATGTGTGTGCTGTGTCTTTGAGAAAGCCATCGTGGGTATAACCGGGTGATTAGGCACGGTGCGCCAGTCACAGAAAATGGACTGTCTGAATGACAGGCCCGACTGCATTAAAGATGAATGGCGAGGCGCTAGGGCGTTAGCGTCCCCGTGTCGCCGCCGCGGCTTAGAGCTCACTCTGAATATCTCTCAATTTCCTCCCTGACTGACACGTGAAGCCATGCACAATTTCCTTGATCCGGAGCATTTGTTTAACTGCGCTCTCCGTTTAACCCAGAGCTCTGATAGTAGGTCTAGTAAAAGGCAATTTATCCAGTGTCAATTTATTATGCAGCTCGGCGGATAGTGTCACTATATTTGCCTAGGTAGATTTGTTAGTGCTCAATGGAGTAATCAAAAGTGTCTGTATTGTCATGGGACATGGACTCTTCGCAACATTAGCTCACTTTTAAGGTCTGAAAACATCTGGCAAACCTTTACTGGAGAGTGAACTATCACTTTAACTCTCCCTGAAAGCTGGCGGGTTATAATTTCTAGAGCAAATCCATACGTGAGGGAGAATTAGTAGGGATGAGGGATCACCAAATTACTAGGAATATTTAATGGGTATCTGTCGGATTTTCTAAAATGAACTGTCACTCAGAATTTCCTGAATTCCAGTTGGTGTTATATGTTTTTTAATATAAAATCTAATTTTCGTTGATGACAGCTTATCTTTTGTGTCTGTATTGAAAGTGGAAAGTCACTGCTCGCTGTCTGTGCTTCTAGTTGTTGTCATGGTAGGCCACCGAACAGCGGTTGGGCTTCAAAATACGTGCTTCAAAGACTGCAACGCTTGGTTGTTGTTTATCTTTACAGTTTCAGAAGAAATTGGGGGGGGGGGTTGGTCTTTGCTTGGTCTGTGGGGGTTTGTAACTAATTTGTCAGGCTTTGGGTTCAAGCTATTTTATTTTAATTTTGTTTTATATATATTTCAGTTTTGGAAGGGATCTGTGGAATGACAGATAATATTTTTGGGGATGAAATGATCTAATCCTCAGACATGGGAATTTAAACATTCACGTGAGGTGTTTCAGCTCCATCTTCTCAGACACAAAGTACCTCTTTAAATCCGCATTTACATACCAACAGAAGAGAAAGAAATACTTCAAATATAACTTCATTTGTTCTGTTGTCTTTGAGGTTGAACCCCAGACTCCCAAGTCCTTGCTTTCTCTTCTGTTTCAAGCTCTATAAACAGGCAGCTTGATTCTAAGTGGAGTTTTTTGCCTGACAATCTATTGTATACAGGTACCCACATTTCTGAACAGCACTATGAGTATTCGTGGGCCACCACACAATAGTTACCTTCATTAGAAGTACACAAGCGTTTAGGAATCCAGATGACAACATTGATGCAATGTTATAGCTGGGTCATACGCTAAGAGTCAAACTGTAACTTCTTAGCTTAGGGACCTGACATCAGTATTTGTAAGTGCAGAGGTGCAATCAATTAACCAAAACACTGAAGCAATTTTGATTGCAGTGTCTGACACTCATTCACGACTAATTACTTAATTAATTGCATTTTAGAGGGCTTAATCACATTATTTTACACGGCAGGTAGCGTGCCAATACGGCATCGCCACTGGCTTAGTAACAGTGTCAATGTGGCAGCCTCATTAACAAGGTGACACACACACGCACACGCACACACACACACAATATCTCGCTGAATTCGGGGTTAAATGATGCCCTCTGCTCTATTTCAGTAATTGCTGTGACCGTTTCCTCATGAAATTTAATTGGTCTCTTATTCTCATTTGATGAAGTTAGATCACTTGTCAATCAGTTGCTGCCACAAATTCAGTCTTTCACCACATTTAATTTCAAAACCCGCTGCTGAACGTGTTTTGAATATATTGCGGCATAACTTGTTTGGCATAATATGAGATGACTCGTCGGAAGAGAAGGATCTTTGGATGTGTGTTTGTTCACGTGTCTGTCTCTGTAAAGGCATGGATCTTAATTATGACAGGGCTGAAATAGGTAGTCGATCACACACTCTGTACAGAATCACACAGCTTCAAAGAGCTCATTAGTGCTTTCTGAAGACCTGTTTACTCCACACACACAGACACACACGCACGCACACACACACACACACCCCGTTCTAATATACAGCCGCGTTGATGCCAATGTCCAGAAGCAGAAATGAGTTTGATTTGATCTTCTATATGACGGACAGAAAGGACACAGATATGCCTTGATGCTCTCTGGACGTATCCAAATGTAGTTGGATGTTGTTGCAGATGAGTGAATTAATGCTCGGCCAGACTCACACACTCTCACTCTCTCTCAGAGAGCGCACACACACACGCTCTCACACACACACACACACACACACACACACACACACACACACACACACACACACACACAGTTCCTGATCAAAGTCTAGTTGCTCTTGACAATTTTGCTACATGGTCATTCGTGGGGATCCATCCATATTCCATATTCCATAGAGATTTGTGTATTCCATGTTTTAACCATCACATAGACTACAATGTATGATTCAAGTGCCAGTCTTAGGGCCTTATTCCATGTGTTTGTGGAAGTGCATGAGGTTCAAAGCCTTGAGTTCAAACTCATATGCCCTCATCTGAATAACGGGAGAGTAATCAGTGTTACCTGATTTAAATAGTGCAAGTTATCATTTGGCCCTCATTTGCACAGTGGAGGTAATCACTCTGGATGCGTCTCAAATAGCACCCTATTCCCTATATTCTGCACCTCTGGACCAGGGCCTATAGGGCTATGGTCAAAAGTAGTGCACTGTGTAGGGAATAGGATACCATTGAGACGCATGCTGTGGCTTTACATTAGCCCCCTGATTGGAGAGATGAAGGCACTGATGGAGCCTGACACGTCTCTTAGAAGTGTTAGCTTTATTGATGATGGAATTATAAAGATTCCATGTTTTCTAAATGGATTTAAATAAGATAGGGGTGATTGAGGTTTTCTATGTTAATATTAGGGTGATAAAAGGGAGGTTAGGGGGTTGTTTAAGTGGGCTGGAATTTGGAAGATGTGTTGTTGTTTTTTTACTGCGTTGAAGGCCGTGTGGGTGTGTATTTATTTGTGTGTGTGTGTGTGTGTGTGTGTGGGTGTGTATTTATGTGTGTGTGTGTGTGTGTGTGTGTGTGTGTGTGTGTGTGTGTGTGTGTGTGTGTGTGTGTGTGTGTGTGTGTGTGTGTGTGTGTGTGTGTGTGTGTGTGTGTGTGTGTGTGTGTGTGTGTGTGTGTGTGTGTGTGTGCTTGTATCCGTTGGCGCTGCATATCCTCTCTCTCACCCTCCATTTCCCCTATAGCTTCTCTCTCTTCCATTGTCCCTCTCCCCCTCTGTCATCCCCCTTCTCTTTCCCTTCTTCCCTGCTGTGTGTTTCTCTCCATTGACATGCTGGCAGCTGAACCGTGGTCCCCAGAGCAAGGCCCAGTACACAGTACTAGGAGTCAGACTGAATTCTCCAACACAGGCAGGGAGGAGGGAAGGAGGCATCTCTAGTTAATAATAACACTGTGAGGGGAGAGACTAGCTAGCACTCCAAGGAGAGAGAGAGAGAGAGAGAGAGAGAGAGAGAGAGAGAGAGAGAGAGAGAGAGAGAGAGAGAGAGAGAGAGATGTTGTTTGGGTAGACCAGGGTATTGTGAGAGAGATACAAGAAGATATACTGTTGTGTTGAAATATTGAAGAGAGATACTATATTTTTAAGAGAGTACAGAAGGGTCTTTTCCCACCCAAACTGTTACTACCATAACCTATGAACTACTTAATACTCTGATATCTACAATTGAAAAGATCATTCTTCAAATAAATTACATTTACCCCAAAAATTGAAATGCCATCGAAGTATTTTAGAACTTTGGACAAATATTGCAGCTATCGTATATTGGGGAAGTTGTGAGGTTATTGAACCTCACAATTAGTGTAAAGGATGTGAGAATTACTGCAATAACCACCCACATAGCTATCGGGTGTAATAATGTCTTGCTGGGTACAAGATGTAACGTTCTCCATTAGCTAACCATGACAAATATTATTATGAACCGGAAAATCACAGAGTTGAGAAGAATATTTTCTGCTGATGTTTTTTTTAAATTTAAATGTATTTAAATCTGGATGCATTATGTTTAAGAATTTTCAAATGAGCTGCATTGGCAAATGAATACCTTTTTGTTTTTAACTCCCATCCTTACCTAAACTTCAACTTTTTTACATTTTGGCAATTAGTTCACTTCTGTGTTGAACCTCTAAGCCCAAAATATACATTGAGTAAACATTCTAGTTGTATATTCAAATGCATTTTACTGTGCAGAAATATAATTGTTTTACAAAACAAGAAAAGAATACAGATGCTATGTGAATAATTATCAATAGCAACAATTATTCCCATTATGCAGCAGTTATTTTTCAGAAACCATTGTCAATGAAACGTCATGTCATGAAACACACCCCACTGGTCCATTCTTTTAGCTGATTGCTGTTTATTGATCAATATGATCCAGGTTGAAGTATTTCCAAGCCCTTTCTCTCCGTCGAGTTTCATATAGTCATTACATAAAGGAGCGTGACATGCGTGCCAGCCCCGGCAAGACTCCCCTCGGCTAAAACCTTGTAAATGAACACAATTAGCAAATCGTCATCCTGCTAATTAGCTGCTGGTGTCTGGCGAGACGTCTGGGAGAGAGAATCAGAGAGGAGTCTGGGGGATTCCCCCCGCTCTATTACCAAACAAACACCATGCTACGCTGACACGCCGAACGTACTGGAGATGTGTGTTTGTGAATATGTGTGTTAGTGAATGTGTGTGTGTGTGTGTGTGTGTGTGTGTGTGTGTGTGTGTGTGTGTGTGTGTGTGTGTGTGTGTGTGTGTGTGTGTGTGTGTGTGTGTGTGTGTGTTCACGCCAGTTCCACTTAAAAAAAACTAAAGGAACGTCCGTGGTACGATAATTGTAAGGCATACAGTGCTTAAAGGGTCTCCAACAGTGGATTCATAAGACATGCTACTGAGACTGAAGAAAGGACAGAGGATGGTCATAAATGATCCTCATAATCCGCTGTGTGTTAAATCAAATCAAACAGAGTCCGATCTGAGAGGAGGCTCCTACGACGATGTGGGTCTGGCCTTTGATAGCACCATGCTTTGATAGTGAGATGACTGTGTGTGTGCGTGTGTTAGTATTTGCAGATAGTCTTCGGGGATTATATAAAATAGTGGCTCTTGAGCCTCAGAGGCAACAAAGGGAGCTAGGTGACTGAAGTGTGTGTGAGATGGAGCAAACGAGCCAGAGGAGGGGGGAGAGAGAGAAAAAGGCATGAGGACAAAGATGGGAGGGGGTAATGAGAGAGGGTGGACAGGGAAAAGGTGCGAGAGAGAAAGGGAAAGAGAAAGGTAGGAGAAAATGGAGATGGAAAGGCAGAGAGAGAGAGAGAGAGGTGACGGGGTGGAGGTGCAGTCCGGCACTGTGCGGTGTACGGCGGAGGCCTCATACACAGGGTGTTGTAATTCATAGCCAGCTGTGGCTCTGGTGTGTGTGTGTGTGTATTGATGAAAGCAGCAGAACACTGACGGCGGGGGGAGATTGCTTTGCTGCACTAGGCGAGGTGCGTTCTGAAACCATCTCCGGCCGCCTGAGATGAGAGAGGGATTATGGAGTGACCTGCCATGTCTGTGTCATATTGTTCTGTGCAGGGTGCATTATTTTGTCCTAACCTGGTAGCGGCCAGCCCGGTCCCAAGGCAGAGAGGCGGTGTCCTTCGTGTGATCTGTCAGTACTCGTGTCTTATTTACCATCCGTGTTCCTAGAAACAAAAGAAACGCGAGAGGCCGAAAATAATCAGACGACTTAAATGTCAAGAATGTTCGTTAGTTAGTCATTTTCAAGAATGTAATATTTTACGTTTATTTAAAGATGCACTTTGCAGAAATCGCTCTGGCATTTCCTGGATGCAAAAATTATAATAGTTTGCCTAATTTCAGTTTATGTGACAAAACAAGCAAGTATAGTATAGAGAATCATTGTACCATCTAAACCGCTGTGTAATATATTTTCCATAACCAAAATATTGTATTTTTAGCTGTTTGAAGCTGGTGAACAAAACCGAAAGTAAAAGACGCAAAAACAAATCTTAAGAACAGAAAGCATGAAAATAGCGCACATAGAACAGATCTACCGCTTCTTAGACTTGCTTTCAATGAGAATAACAGATCTATAAAATACATTTCTATGTGAATTTGGTCGGGTCGCCCAAAATGTTACATATTGCCGCTTTAAGCCAATCACTAAATGAAACTGATGGACGTCAAAAATAAAATATACAATTATTATTGACAGTAATTATTATTCAATATACAGTAGCACGTAATGTAAAATTTCATTAAACTAGAACACATTTTGCTCAGTAGTACATTAGTCATCATGGATGTTAATTATTGATCATGATGTGTGAATCATGTCATAAATGACCCACTGTATAACCTCATAAATGACCCACTGTATAACCTCCGAGCTCAGATTCATATACATATTCATGAGTTGTATTCTCGATTTTATATTGAAGAAATGGCAGCGGTGAATCTCCATGATTAAGCAGAATACAGTGCGTACTATCATAAGCATGACAGTGTTTGATCACTCCCAATAAACTGTCATCACATCACAGCCATTAAAATCAATCCGTTGACAGCATAATGAAGACCAATTGACAGAGAGCCTAAGTGAAGAGATGCTGAATTTTGAGTGGCTGTACCAACCTAACTGTCCTGTCTGTCTCTATGTTCTTGCCGTTGCAGGCCTAAAGATGCAGTGGACCCCAGAGCACGCGCAGTGGGCGGAGCAGCACTTTGACATCACCTCCACCACGCGCTCGCCGGCCCACAAGGCCGAGGCTTACCGGGGTCACCTGCAGCGCGGCGGCAGCACATACCAGTACGCCTGGGCCAACGACGACATCTCTGCGCTCACCGCCTCCAACCTGCTCAAGAAGTACGCTGAGAAGTACTCTGGCATCCTGGAGATGCCCAGTGAGAGGGCCCTGCTGAACTCCTACGCCGAGGCCGGGATGAACGGCAGGAAGGGGGAGGGTGAGGCCTGGCAGGAGGGGGTCTACTGCGTCCCCGAGGGGATGTCCATGAGGAAAGGAGGGGTGGCGGCGGAGGTGGCTGGTATGTGCAGCTCTCCGTCCCCGGGCCTGGCCTCCAGCGGCCTGACAGAGCCTGGTTACTCCAGCAGCAGCTGTGGTAGTCACACAGCCACGGCCCTCCACTCCTCTGCAGGCTCCTCTCAGGAATACGGCCCCAGCTACAGTGGCTCCTACCTGGGCTACAGCTCCCAGGTCACCACCTCCCCACTGCACAGCTCCGGTCTCTTGCAGCCCCCTCCTCCGCCCCCACATCCCTCCCTGGTCCCGACCTACAATGGGGGATCCTCCAACCTCTCGGGCTACAATTACCCCCATGCCGGGTACCCCTCCCAGAGCGCTGTGGGGCCAGGCTACAGCCCCGGGGGAGCCCCCCCTCCATCCTCCTACCTACCGTCAGGGATCGCCGCTCCCACCCCCCTGCCCCCCTCCTCCACGCTCCCCGGGTACCCCTACCAGTCGCACAACCTCGGCCCCATCGCGCCCACGCCTCTGAATGGCAGCTCGTCCAACTCTCTGAAGAGAAAAGCCTTCTATATGACAGGGCAAGGAGAGATGGACTCCACTTATGGAAATTTTGTCTATGGCCAGGCGCGCAGCTCCGCAGAGAGCCCCATGTACAGGGTACCGGACAGCAGCATCTCAAATGCGGGCGGAGGGAACAGTTTTGACAGGAATGCTGACAAGTCATCTTTGCCATTTAATCCCCACAAGCAGCCCATGGCCTCTGAGCAGTCTGCAGGCGGAGCACTCACCCCTCCGTCCTATGCCTCCACCCTGGGTGGCTCGCGCTCGGCCGACTCCCTGGGCAGCTTCACCTCTCCCTCCCTGAACGACCAAGGGGACGAGCACCGCGTGCACCTCTCCCACCTCTCCCTGACGGGGGCAACCTCATCCTCCCGGCCCGCTGAGGAGCAGCTGAAGAGCAGTGACCCCCACCTCCTGGACATGGTGACCTCTGAAATCCTGCAGCAGGGACCCCCGGTGGACTGGAGTGACATTGCAGGCCTGGAGCTGGCCAAGGCCACTCTGAAGGAGGAGGTTCTCTGGCCCATGCTACGTCCGGACATGTTCAGCGGCCTAGGTTCGGCCCCGAGGTGCATTCTACTGTTTGGCCCCAGAGGGACGGGCCGGACGTTGCTGGGCCGCTGCATGGCCAGCCAGCTGGGGGCGCCCTTCCTGCAGCTCAGATGCTCCACCTTGGCCACCAAGTGGTTGGCAGAGGGTGACAAGATCCTGCAGGCCTCCTTTCTGGTGGCGCGCTGCCGCCAGCCCTCAGTGCTGTTCATCAGCGACGTGGACATGCTGCTGTCGGCCCAGCTCAACAACGAGAGCCCCGTTTACCGGCTCAAGGCCGAGCTCCTGGCCCAGCTTGATGCGCTGCTCCTGGGGCCGGCCGATGACTCCAACAACCACGTCCTGGTGGTCTGCTCCACCAGCAAGCCTCAGGACATGGACGAGGGGCTGCGACGGTACTTTGGCCGGCGGGTCCTGGTGCCGCTGCCAGACGGTTCGTCCCGCCACCGAATGCTGAGCCAGCTGCTGTCCCAGTCCCAGCGTAAGTACTGTCTCAGTGAGGAGGAGCTGGTGCTGCTGGTCCAGCGCACCGAGGGCTTCTCCGGCCTGGACGTGGCAAGGCTTTGCCAGGAGGCCCTGGTGGGCATGCTGCACACCTCCTCCCAAGGCCTGGACCTCTCGGTGAGCATCATGCCCACAGGTCAGATACGACCCCTCATCTACCAGGACTTTGACAGTGTTTTTTGCAAATTCCAGCCCAGTATATCGCAGAAAGAGATCGACACGTACACCGAGTGGAACAAAATGTTTGGGTGCGGTCAGTGAACCTCGGGGGGGAAAGTCCTCAAGAAAGAGGAGCTTTGACCTGGCTGTGGTGCTAACCAAAGAGGAAGGCACACAAGAGGGGCGACGTAACCCCCCCACACGTGAGACCTGACACCAGAGGTGGAGAAACATCAAGAGACTTGGTTGGAGTGATACCTGATGGTTTTGCAGGTAACGAGCAGAGATTTCATTAGGATGCTTGACACTGCTAAAGCCAGGCATTGTTTACACATTTTGAAGAGGTCAACTTGAGACAGAGGAGGACCCTGTGTGTATATATACCTTTGTTGTTGTCCCCTAAAATGTAGTTGGCTAACCAAGTGCCTGTAGTGGTGCTTTCTAAATTGTAATTTCTTTTTTTTATGTATAATGATTTCGTTTGCCTCACAATCTACATTAATGGCATGTGCTGATATTAAGAGCTTTAAACTTCAACAGCGAGATTAAAATTAGAGTGGCGGTTGCCAATGGAGATGGTCAATCTTTTTCTCCTGCCATTTCACCAAGTATCAACAGTATTCCTCAGGGGGTGACAGTAATCTGGACCCCCGATCCATACACTTCATCTCTTTTGGTCCTCTGTCTGCAAAAAAACTCAGGAAAGTGTTTGTGAATTGTACAGTACCTCAACGACATCACCACACATAAGCACTACGATCCTCTGAGAGTATTAAGACCAGGATTTTAGTCATTTATATAATATCTAGAGAAACAGTTTTAGGTTTACCTCAAACCTTCTAGGCGAGACGGTCGAGGAGATGAAAATGAATGTAACCAGATTTAGTTCTGGAATGACGGGACAAATAAGTCAATACGGAGGTGATTAAGTGAAGAATTTGGTGATGAGTTCAGTGTCCATTTTGAGGTTTTTCGAAAATGCGATGCCCTAGTGTGTTTTTCTGATCCTGCCTTGTGTATCGATTGAATCAAGAGCGTTGTTCACCTGGTGTTTGAATGGGGCACTGATGACCACGTATAGTGGGTTATATTGTTGTCAACAACCCACAACTCTTTAGATGGAACGGTGGACTTCGGTTGCTATTGCGTTACCACAGGAAGCCATAGAACTACTGTACTTGACGATGAAGCAGAAACCAAATGGAAGAAAGCGAACGGTGCCGTGACACAGTGTGTGATTCCGTATTTCCCAGAATAAATGCAACATCGGGATCACACGGACTTTCTGTTCCACTTCAGTTGGTTTCAAACTCACCTAGGAGGCAGCAAAGCAGTCGGGGACAGCCTCAGATCCAAAATGGCTAGTTGCTATTGACTGCTCTACGTCAGAGAGTTGAGTCAGTTTGAATGAGAAAAGGCTGATTTCTTTATTCATCAACGAGGTCAGAGGTTCAGCACCGGGGGCTCAATTCCAAACCGGTTTTTAGTTCCTTACCAGAGGTCCTCATTGGCTTATCAGATCTGACATGCTTGGATTGTTCACAGCAGTATGGCTGTAGAGCCACCTAGACCTCTGGAATGCTCTGGTGATTTTCGGTCATATTGCAAACACCTATCCAGTTGTGTCATATCTGCAAGGAGACTCAACAAGGGCTTGCGGGTAAGAGCTCGAAATTGTTTAAGATATTTGGCCAATCGCATCCTCATTGTTTAGTATGTGCAAATATTACCCCAAGAACATGGTCAGGGTGAATATACTACTAATTTGACACTCGTCATGGCTCTTAAAGGCCCAGTACAGTCAAAAACGTGATTTTTCTGTGTTTTCTATATAATTCCACACTATGAGGTTGGAATAATACTGGGAAATTGTAAAAATTATGATAATGTAATTTTAGTGTAAGAGCTGTTTGAAAAGACTGCCTGAAATTGCTGTCTGTTTTGGTGGGATGGAGTTTTGGCCATTCATGGTGATATCACCATGCGGTAAATTAGTTATTAGACCAATAAGAAAGAGAGTTCCAAACCTCTCTGCCAATAACAGCACATGTTCTGTTTTCCCCTCCACACTCAGACCACTCCCAGATGTCCTATCAAAATTCTTGCTTGAGAAATTGCCCTTTGCTGAGAGCTACAGTGGGGCAAAAAAGTATTTAGTCAGCCACCAATTGTGCAAGTTCTCCCACTGAGAGAGGCCTGTAATTTTCATCATAGGTACACTTCAACTATGACAGACAAAATGAGGAAAGAAAATCAGAAAATCACATTGTAGGATTTTTTAATGAATTTATTTGCAAATTATGGTGGAAAATAAGTATTTGGTCACCTACAAACAAGCAAGATTTCTGACTCTCACAGACCTGTAACTTCTTCTTTAAGAGGCTCCTCTGTCCTCCACTCGTTACCTGTATTAATGGCACCTGTTTGAACTTGTTATCAGTATAAAAGACAAATGTCCACAACCTCAAACAGTCACACTCCAAACTCCACTATGGCCAAGACCAAAGAGCTGTCAAAGGACACCAGAAACAAAATTGTAGACCTGCACCAGGCTGGGAAGACTGAATCTGCAATAGGTAAGCAGCTTGGTTTGAATAAATCAACTGTGGGAGCAATTATTAGGAAATGGAAGACATACAAGACCACTGATACTCTCCCTCGATCTGGGGCTCCACGCAAGATATCACCCCGTGGGGTCAAAATGATCACAAGAAAGGTGAGCAAAAATCCCAGAACCACACAGGGGGACCTAGTGAATGACCTGCAGAGAGCTGGGACCAAAGTAACAAAGCCTCCCATCAGTAACACACTACGCCGCCAGGGACTCAAATCCTGCAGTGCCAGACGTGTCCCCCTGCTTAAGCCAGTACATGCCCAGGCCCGTCTGAAGTTTGCTAGAGAGCATTTGGATGATCCAGAAGAAGATTGGGAGAATGTCATATGGTCAGATGAAACCAAAATAGAACTTTTTGGTAAAAACTCAACTCGTCGTGTTTGGAGGACAAAGAATGCTGAGTTGCATCCAACGAACACCATACCTACTGTGAATCATGGGGGTGGAAACATCATGCTTTGGGGCTGTTTTTCTGCAATGGGACCAGGACGACTGATCCGTGTAAAGGACAGAATGAATGGGGCCATGTATCGTGAGATTTTGAGTGAAAACCTCCTTCCATCAGCAAGGGCATTGAAGATGAAACGTGGCTGGGTCTTTCAGCATGACAATGATCCCAAACACACCGCCCGGGCAACGAAGGAGTGGCTTCGTGAGAAGCATTTCAAGGTCCTGGAGTGGCCTAGCCAGTCTCCAGATCTCAACCCCATAGAACATTTTTGGAGGGAGTTGAAAGTCTGTGTTGCCCAGCAACAGCCCCAAAACATCACTGCTCTAGAGGAGATCTGCATGGAGGAATGGGCCAAAATACCAGCAACAGTGTGTGAAAACCTTGTGAAGACTTACAGAAAACGTTTGACCTCTGTCATTGCCAACAAAGGGTATATAACAAAGTATTGAGATAAACTTTTGTTATTGACCAAATACTTATTTTCCACCATAATTTGCAAATAAATTCATAAAAAATCCTACAATGTGATTTTCTGGATTTATTTTTCTAATTTTGTCTGTCATAGTCGAAGTGTACCTATGATGAAAATTACAGGCCTCTCTCATCTTTTTAAGTGGGAGAACTTGCACAATTGGTGGCTGACTAAATACTTTTTTGCTCCACTGTATATTTTTTGTTTTTTTTGTTTACCATTTTAATTGAAAGCAATCACAGTAAGGTACTTCAATGTTACCCAGAAATGATTTGATATTGAGATAAAAACAGCTGCATTGGACCTTTAAGAAACGTTCAGTCAACCTACTGTGGTCAGTTCCAAAAGACCCACAGAACAGTGATTCATAGCTCATTGCATTTGAATGTATTTTGTTGCTCTTCTTTTGTTCTCTGTACGTGACTGTTGCTAAGCACTACAATGGTGATCTTGAAGTACCGTAGGTGTATTATTATTGTACAACAGCTGCACTATAGCATTCTTTTGTGTGTATTTTTGTCTCGTCTTTAATAATCATGGGTTTGCAATCCTCCGAGCACTGAGATTGCCAGTACCATGTTGCTTGCGTTTACGTTTTTCTTTGTTTTGTCAACTTGTGACTAGTGTAACGTTTATCTCTTCCTTTGATTGGTAATATTTCCAATTCTAGTTTGCATACCTTTTCCATTTTAGCACTCAATGGAATTTAGATGTAACTTGCTGTGACTGCACACTCGCTAGTCTACCACGATGTCTCGGATATTTAAGATTGAACACTTCTCCAATTTTTCTCTCTTGGGTAGATAAAAGGGTAGATCCACGGAAGTAACATGACCATAATACAACCACTTACATGGCCTTTGAAACTTTGACTCAAATTATACTTCACTCATATAAAATATTGGTAGGTGGGTGAAATGTACGATGTTTTATTGCTAAACTACACACAAACAAACCTTAAAACACAAAGCATCCATGTTGAGCTCTCCACTTTACCTCTGGAGGTACTTAAGAATTACCTGAATGCACTTTCACAAAACGTTCATTTATCGGAATGTTCAAATGTTTCACAAACATGATACAGTGTCAACAGGCTGATTCTCACAGCCTGAGTGTACTGTATGTGTAAAAGCTCATCGCTAGAAGGCTTGTTCTGGAAATAGAAAATGGAGTCTCCCTACCTTCTCCTTGACCCGCAGCCCAGGCCTGTGAATCTCACTTCTCCATTCACTCTCACTGAGGAGAGGAAAAGACACGCTGAGGTGTGTTTGTTTGTGTGTGCGTGTGCGTGCGTGTGCGTGTGTGTGTGTGTGTGACAGCGCGGCAACAGCACATGGAAACTGCAGTGAAGTCTGTCAACAGACTGACCACAACGCGGTCTATCCCATAATTCAGTCTGCCCTCTCTAAACTGATGTACATGAGAGCACAAAAAGCCCATCCCTTCACATATACAGTACTTTCGACACAACCAAATCACTTGAATTGTACTTTCCAGCCAATCTTATTTTCTTTGTTTGTTGCTATGTACGTGGCTTCATTTTTTCTTTGTACCAGAACTGGCAAACAATGTTATTGGTGGTTTCCGTGTTTGTTTATTTTTCCCGCTTTCTATTCAATCATTTAATTATAGTGTTCTTTAAAACATTTCTACCTCATGGCTACATATTATACATGTAGTAGTTCATTTATGTCTTTTGAATGTCCTACATTTGTTGAAAAATCGAACAAAAGAAAAACAAAAAGGAAATGGGTGGGAGCAGGAAATCACTTGAGTCTACCTCAGAGGCACTGAGCAGAGGAGATGGTGGTAGAGTCTAACGTGTGTCTGACAGCTGGATGCACACTCATTCAAAACACCGAGCGACATATAGACACACAACACCCCGCAAGGAAAAATTTCTGGTGGACGGGAGAAAACTGTTGGACTTTGCAGGTCCTCTCCGAGGTTTCTCTTGATGCATCAACCAATGCGTTGCTTTAATCTTTGGTGAACTGTAGTTGTGTGATTGTGTATATTACGTGGGCACACATGAATATGATTTGGTTTGTGTGGGATTTTATATATAATTAGTATATATAAAACACACTTGCACAAAACTTTAACTGAGTGTAACGTGTTTCTGTTGTACATATTTATATACATAAATACAAACAAAATGCACCACATACATGTTTATATGTGTGAATATGTTGCCATACTTGCAGTCGACTTAAATGTATTTTCATGTAATCTGTCTGAGGTACAAAAGACAACAACTGATTAATTAAAGATGTTTTCTTGAAATAATATCTTCTGGTTGTATTTTTTAAGATCTAAAGTCTTCAATTGGGTTTTTGTGTTCCTTGAAAATAAAGCTTGTTTTTATGACATCTAACTGTGTTGAATGCCAACATAACAGTACAGAGTTTACACTCTTAGAAAAAAAGGTGCTACGTAGAACCATACAGGGTTCTCCGGTTTGTCCCCATAGGGGAACCTTTTTTGGTGCTAGGTAGAACCCTTTACCTAAAGCCCTCTATGTAGGATTCTTAAAAAGAACCCCCTGTATATGGTTCTACCTAGAACCCTCTGAAGGATCGAACCAAGAACCATTTTATAATCTAAAGGTTCTTCCTAGAACCCTTTATGAATGGTTCCACCAGCCTTTAAAGGAATTATAACAATACATTATACACTGATTGTACAAAACATTAGGAACACCTTCTTACTAATGAGTTGCACCCCCTCCCCCCTTTTGCCCTCAGAAGCGCCTTCATTTGTCAGGGCATGGACTCTACAAGGTGACGAAAGCGTTCCAAAGGGATGCTGGCCCATGTTGACTCCAATGCTTCCCACAGTTGTGTCAAGTTAGCTGGATACCCTTTGGGTGGTGTACAATTCTTGATACACAGAGGAAGCTGTTGAGCGGGATAAACCCAGCAGCTTTGCAGTTCTTGACACACCCAAACTGGTGTGCCTGGCACCTACTACCATATCCCGTTCAAATGCACTTAAATCTTTTGTTTTTCCCATTCACCCTCTGAATGGCACACGTACACAATCCATGTCTCAATTGTCTCAAGGCTTAAAAATCATTCTTTAACCTGTCTCCTCCCCTTGAAGTGGTTTTAACTGTTGACATCAATAAGGGATCATAGCTTTCACTTGGTCAGTCTATGTCATGGAAAGAGCAGGTGTTCCTAATGTTTTTCACACTCAGTGTATATATCACGAGGCCTTTCATTGAGGGCCTAGTTATACCCTAACACAGTGGTGTTATGAAACCTTGGTTTACAGACCACTTCAGGCCTGCAATTCACATTATGCTAGCTTGCAAAGTGATGTGTAATTCCTAATGGAATCCAGCCAGAGTTAGGATATCCAACAAGTCACATTTTTTATCACCTGCAACATTCATTCAGAATTAGGGAAGATTGAATACTGAGACTACCTCAATGATCGAAACTGTAACAACCATCTCTTTAACGTGGGCAATAAGTCCAACTACTAACAGATTGGTTTAGTTAAAAAATATATGTTATTTATCTTTGTGTAGCATAAAATTAATCAACCAATCAATGTACATGCAAAAACACATTTGAAAAAATTCTAAAAATCACCCTGAAATAGAGCATGCTGGAAAATATGATATATTGTTCTACGTAGAATCCCTCTTGCCTTCCAAAGACCCCTTATTGCCTTTCCGAAGAATCCTTCTTGCCTTCCAAAGAACCATCAAAGAACCCTTTCTTCCAAAAACAGTTCTTAGGATGTTATAATTCTAGGTAGAACTCTGCCTTACAGAGAAATGTTGTCTTCCAAAAGGGGTTCTTCAGATCAAAACCGTTCTTGGTAGAACCCTATCCCTCTGCAAAGAACCCTTTTGGAACCATTTTTTCTAAAAGTGTAGTTTCGATTTAAATCAAGGCTGTACTTTTGAAAAAACAAAGTCCCTGCTCTGCGAGATCTTTGTAATCTTTTTTTGAATTGTTTAAATATACTTTAATGTTAAATGTTGTTTTTACACAATGTACATTTCCTGTAGGGCAAATTATTTGACATCAAACACAGATATTATGGAATATCTTCACAGCAAGATGCACTGTGTATGCAGTATACAGTAGATAATGCACATTTTTTAAGAAACCTTGTGCCACCTCAACCTACAACGTGTGCAATTAAAATATTTCTGTTATGTTGCAGTGCACCAAAGTGTAGTCATACATTTCTCTCATTAAAATGTAACAATTAATGTATTTTTGTGGGGAAAGTGTCAAGTACAAACACTAAAACCTTACCTCACACAAAGAATTCACATAAAATGACTACTCTGAATGTAAATTAGGTGCTTTTTTCTCTACCAGTTTTGAAAGCATCATTATATGGTTGATGGTAAGCGTAGGAAGCTAGCTACAGTGTAATTAGCTGTGCAAAGCAGACTGAGATTTCAGGTTGCTGAGCAATGGAGTTTCTGCTTGGTCTTTGTCTAATGTACTTTGCTACATGTTATCTCTTTATGAGGTCTGTGAGATTTGAGGTTCAGCCACTGCTCTTTTTTCTTGCCTTGTTTTTGAAGCAAAACATGAAATATTAAGTTGATTTGAAAAGCTACAACCAGTCCCATCCTTATTGCGTGTATGTACATTCTATTACAGTTTGGCCCTGAGAGTCTACATAGCAACAATATGTTGCAGGTCCAAGGTCTTCTCATTACAATACAAACCTTGGATGGGTTTATAGATACAGTGCATAATGTTAGCTTATTCGGGTTTCATTGAAACCGTTATATATGTATGTATTGTTATGGTAATCTTATGAGTACCGGTAGATCATTAGTGGAGCTCTGTTAAATCAATGTGTTGTCATTTTGTTGATATCAAAGAGGAACTTACTCCTGTGCTCTTCATTTGCATTGCAAATATTGGTGTGTGTGCGTGCCTGCGTGCGTGTGTGTTTGTGTACGTGTATGTGTGAACTTGGAGGGTTACTCTGGTCACCACTGCACACCTAGAATCACCTGGCCAGAGCAAGACTCAATAGGATACAACTAACATACCTCTCCCTGCACAACAATTCAAATATGCAACGTGATAATTCTCTTTAAGTAGCCTTAAATGTGCAATAGATTCAAATTGTGAGAGGACATTGCCCAAAGCTCTAGAAGAGGTGGATAGAAAGAATACATTATGCAAATAACACAAAGGACTGGAGCACTTGAAAGCCTAATTCCACTATAATCAGCATACTGTGTCGTTTAATATGTTTTCACCTCTTATTAAAAGTGACTGTTCTTCTGCACTGTCAGCCGGCTGGATCTGACATTGGACTGAGACAGCGGAGAGACCATCACGCTAACGCATTCTGCCGCCACAGCTTTTAGATGATGGTTCCATATTCCACCCCCCCCCCCCCCCCCCCACAAGTAATTATGCGCCGGAGAGTCCAGAAATAAGGTTTAATTACACAGTAATCGCCTCTGATGGACACTAGGAAGTGGTGAGCACTGCCAGACTGCAATCCATCAATGACAAACCACTGTCCACTTTTAATTCCTCCTCATTTGCATCATAACCTCCGCACCAAGTTGCACAACCGCTGTTAAATGCTAATGGGACCTGTCTCTCCACTCAAAATGAATGCTTAAGCCCCATTTCACTCCCTCGCTCTTTTATCCCACTCTATCCTTTCTCTTTTTTTCTCTCTCACTGTCCATCGCTTCTCCCTTTCTCTCCCTCCCTGCTCATCCTCCTCCCTCCCTCTCTCAGGCAGTGTTAACGGGTGAAGAGAACCCACAGCGTGGTCAGTGATGCGCTAATTGGGAGCAGTTTTATCTCTCCAGCACTAATAGTGGCCCTGCACCGACAACCCTCAGCATGGGTGGTGGAGGGTGTGAGAGGAGGATGGAGAGGAGAGGAAAGGAAAGGAGGAGAGTAGTGGGCATGTCCTGCATAGGAAATGTAGACCACAGCACAGATCTAAGTATGATTGGCCCCTCCAGTCATAGTTAATGCGAGTCTGGAGGGACCCCATACACATTTTCCAGCTTCATTAATTGAAAATTGTGTTTTTTTCCTTTTTTGGGGGGGGATGTGAATAAAATAAAACACCTTGGCCATTTATTAAGCATTTTGTCTGTTTTATTCCCGCCACTCGTTGACGATGAAGTGGGGGACGATCTAATAATCGGTGCCGTCTTGAAGAGTCGCTATGATCCAAGCCTTGATTGTTTCACCACTCTAACAGAGAAGTAAATACCCACAATGTGTTGCTGTGTTGATGCAGACACTGTGTGGAAAATAATAATTTGAAGTCTCATCACAACACACATCATGGAAATAAATCTGATATTAAATATTCCACACTGGCTCTTGATAGCGTACACAAACACCTTTTTTTTTCATCATTAGCGCATCTTGTTCATTGCTTTTTACCGTAATTGGAATCAACATGTATTGTTCTAAATCGTGACCTCCTACTTGTTTCCCTCAGATGCACAAAAACAATATATTAATGTTGAGAGGGACTGATAGCAAAGAACACAAGGTACTATTTTTTTTAAATTAGCATTTGTTTTATTAGCGTCGTGTTTCTTTTAGCAAAGTGTTGTTGAAAGTGGCCCTTAGTGGTTCAAAGTTCCTATTTTAATCAATTTCAGTGTTTTAGAATAAGAATTTTGCGTTCTTAAGAAAATACATTCTACTACTTAATCTTTCATCTGTGTGTCTGTTTTCAAACAGGTAATATTTTTGAGGAAATGATTTGGGGTGTAGGTTTTTAGAACAAAACGTAAGACACATTCTTAAGTATAATCTTGAAGAGTGCACAGACTTTGTTTCCTCAACAATGTCTGTTTTCCTAGAGCTGGTCCATTCCCAACTCTGTCACTCTTCAGGCAGCTAGTCAGCCTTGATGCCTCCCTGCCTGCCTCTCAGAAGACATGACATTAATTTGTGCCCTTTAAAAACACATGTGCTTGGAGGTTTCAGAGAGACATCGCAAAACAATATATATCTTAGAATGTTTTTAAAGGGATAGTTCACCCAAATTACAATGAGCTATTTTTTTGTCATTTGAGTGAACAATCCCTTTAAGGTTGCCAGGACAGACTGACTGGATATTTTTTGCTGATGCTTAATATGTAACTCTGGTTTATTAGTCCTTTCCCTATGCAAATTATACATTATTAATAATGTATTCTTTTTATGATAATACATCAATAATACATAATGCATGACATTGACATTGAGATATTGATAACACGTTGCATTTTGTCATGCAAATTGTATGTCTGAAACTTATGGAGAAAGCCTAATTGACACTTACTTCAGGTTGTCGATAAATACATGGACAGTTCAGTCTAAGAGATAACCGCCATTTGTTATACTCAAGCCAATACACCATTCACTTATTCAGTTTCATTCATGATGCCTTATCATATCCGATAGAGACAAGATCAAATGTTCTCTCTTCACTAAAGCATTGTTATTCATAGATGTACAGTATCTTCATTGACTATCATCACAAGTCATCAGAGATGTAGCCTATCCGTATCCCTGCCCATACATTTTAGATTAGAGTTGATAGAGCTAATAGAAAATATGGCGGGTTTAACGTCCCTTATCAGTGCGGTGCTCCGTCTATTACTGAGCCCCAAACGTCCGCTAATGACTCAAACAAGCGGAGATCCGTTTCATCCAGTCCCCCTCAATGACAGGGAGTCAGATGCTGATGTCTTCATTTCATCTCCCTTCTCCCACCTTTAGTGCTTAAAAGGAACACTCTGTTGAGTCGGTCGTCACAGGAGAGTAGAGCTTTATTAAAACAATGGTTATAGAGTAGAGCTTTATTAAAAACAATGGCTATAGAGTAGAGCTTTATTAAAACAATGGTTATAGAGTATAGCTTTATTAAAACAATGGCTATAGAGTAGAGCTTTATTAAAACAATGGTTATAAAGTAGAGCTTTATTAAAAACAATGGTTATAGAGTAGAGCTCGATTAAAACAATGGTTATAGAGTAGAGCTTTATTAAAACAATGGTTATAGAGTAGAGCTTTATTAAAACAATGGGTACAGAGTAGAGCTTTCATCGTTATTTTAGAGCTCTTGCTGCTTTGTGTTGTCAGATTCCACTGTGCTTTAACGCTCTCAGACACACAGGCAGAGGCTGTCATATTAGACTCAGCCGTGACAGATGGACAGGCAGACAGATATGCAGCAGAGGCCTACTGAGGGGCATCAGCGTGCGTTCACATAGTGTGATTGCAGCGCTAGATAGCCTGACAAAAGACAGACTGTGAAGTTCTGAAGGGATTTTTGGTGGTTTTCTCCTCGAATCTATCGTCTAGTGTGTGTGTGTTTGTTTGTCAGACTGACTGCTTGACTGCTTTTTGTTCAGATCATTTCACAATAGTCTTTCCATCGTTTGTTCCTTTCTGTAGACAGTGGAGTAAAATATTTGGGAGAAAGACAAAAAAAACTATCACATGGAATTGAAGCTGAAGCAAGGGACATTCCTTATCCTTCCCCGTCAACCTGGTCTCAGAGCATTTTCGTATTATTTTGTATGTACAGTTGAAGTCGGAAGTTTACATACACTTAGGTTGGAGTCATTAAAACTCGTTTTTCAACCACTCCACAGATTTCTTGTTAACAAACTATAGTTTTGGCAAGTTGGTTTGGACATCTACTTTGTACATGCCACAAGTAAATTTTCCAACAATTGTTTACAGACAAATTATTTCACTCACTGTATCACAATTCCAGTGGGTCAGAAGTTCACAGTCAACACTAAGTTGACTTTGCCTTTAAACAGCTTGGAAAAATCCAGAAAATGATGTCATGGCTTTAGAAGCTTCTGATATTCTAATTCTAATTGACATCTTTTGAGTCAATTGGAGGTGTACCTGTAGATGTATTTCAAGGCCTACCTTCAAACTCAGTGCCTCTTTGCTTGACATCATAGGAAAATCAAAAGAAATCAGCAAAGACCTCAGAAAAAAGATTGTAGACCTCCACAAGTCTGGTTCATCCTTGGGAGCAATTTCCAAATGCCTGAAGGTACCACATTCATCTGTACAAACAATAGTATGCAAGTATAAACACCATGGGACCACGCAGTCGTCATACCGCTCAGGAAGGAGACGCGCTCTGTCTCCTAGAGATGAACATACCTTGGTGCGAAAAGTGCAAGTCAATCCCAGAACAACAGCAAAGGACCTTGTGAAGATGCTGGAGGAAACAGGTACAAACGTATCTATATCCACAGTAAAACGAGTCCTATATCGACATAACCTGAAAGGCCATTCAGCAAGGAAGAAGCCACTGCTCCAAAACTGCTATAAAAAAGCCAGACTACGGTTTGCAACTGCACATGGGGACAAAGATCATAATTTTTTGGAGAAATGTCCTCTGGTTTGATGAACCAAAAATAGAACTGTTTGGCCATAATGACCATTGTTATGTTTGGAGGAAAAAGGGGGATGCTTGCAAGCCGAAGAACACCATTCCAACTGTGAAGCACAGGGTGGCAGCATCATGTTGTGGGGGTGCTTTGCTGCAGGAGGGACTGGTGCACTTCACAAAATAGATGACATCATGAGGGAGGAAAATTATGTGGATATATTGAAGCAACATCTCAAGACATCAGTCAGGAAGTTAAAGCTTGGTTGCAAATGGGTCTTCCAAATGGACAATGACCCCAAGCATACTTCCAAAGTTGTGGCAAAATGGCTTAAGGACAACAAAGTCAAGGTATTGGAGTGGTCATCACAAATCCCTGACCTCAATACTATAGAAAATTTGTGGACAGAATTGAAAAAGTGTGTGTGAGCAAGGAGGCCTACAAACCTGACTCAGTTACACCAGCTCTGTCAGGAGGAATGGGCCAAAATTCACCCAACTCATTGTGGGAAGCTTGTGGAAGGCTACCCAAAACGTTTGACCCAAGTTAAACAATTTAAAATCAATGCTACGAAATACTAATTGAGCATATGTCATCTTCTGACCCACTGGGAATGTGATGAAAGAAATCAAAGCTGAAATAAATCATTCTCTCTACTATTATTTTGACATTTCACATTCTTAAAATAGAGTGGTGATCCTAACTAAGAAAGCACATTTTTACTAGGATTAAATGTCTGGAATTGTGAAACTGAGTTTAAATGTATTTGGCTAAGGTGTATGTAAACTTCCGACTTCAACTGTAAATACCGAATTCACATTTACAATGTCACGTGAGACCTGGCTGTCAACATAGGCGGTTTGGTTCCACTTTCTTATGAGGACCTCTGTTCATAGCAGTGGAGGCTGCTGACTTTAATAATTGAGGAGGATGGGAGACCCACGGTATAGGCGCAGAATGCACGGAGACAACAAAGTGTGTTTTCAAAAATTGTCAAAGAATAATTATTTTAACCTAAAGCATTTAATAAAGTCATTTATGGTACAATATTATGGGGAATGGGAATGAGAGGGCTACAAAGTGTTGGAAAGGGTACACAGCAGGGATTGAATGAGGTATGAGGCATGGGTTGAGGTGTTCAGAGGCTTGACCAGTGCAGGACAGGATTTGACTGGGAAGACAAAAAACAATAACACAACACACTACACAGTTAGACAAAAGACATACGAATGAGCTAGTTCAAGCAAGGAGTAAAATCATTGATGTGTAATAATGTGAGTGTGTATGTGATTGGCTCTACATACAGTAATGAGAGAAAATTGATAGGGGGACTCACAGTGCTTGGAGGGGAAACATTCAATGTGCCAGTGGATGAGCGTCCACATGAGAAGGGTCTTCAGTTATTGTCAGGAGAAAGTTGACTATGGTAGTGAAGTGGAGTAGTCATCACCTCTTAAATCAGGGAACAGGAGGGGACTTAGCTGTAAATACAAATAGCAGATACATTCCATTACAGCTGCGCCACGGTAGGTTTGGACAACTACTTGCTCTATGAACTTAAACTCAGACATCTCAAAATGAATCAAGTCAAACACAGACTGCGCATCTCGCCCACTTGACACATCAAAGTATCCAAAGAAACGTTCCTGAATAAAGCCCCGATCGTCCACATTCCTGATGATAACTGACAACTGCAGGCAGACTGGTCCCAGAGCGATGGGGCAATTTTTACCCACTGAGACCTGGAGTTTTTCCTTATATAACTAGGAAAACTCTATGACAGTGTATGACAGTGATTAATCAGCTGTAAAATGGTTTTATATGGGCTATGATGTGAACAGTTTTTCCTAATCAGGTCACATGGTTTTAAAAAACTCCTGGCCCTGGGGGGGATGAAAACCCTGTCAAACTGCACCTACCTTATATTGGTTCATATACATTATATTTAGACTAGATTAGGAGGGGGATTTCCTCTACCCAGACACATAGACAACAACTGATAGACAATAGAACTCACAGGGCTGAGCTTGCTTTATGCATGTTTGCATCATGCAGGCCTATGCAACTGTAGGCCTTATAAAAAATGTACTAAAATCTGTCATCACTATTATGTTGATTAATTAATTCCAGTTAATCGTTTTGGATGTAAAAAATATAGGCAGCCAAGCCAGCCAAATTTTGAATAGAAACTAAATTTGATCACATACACATTTTCTCCTGACACACAAATGGACTATAAATACATAACGTTACCAATTAGTTTACCCTGACCAGATGGACAGGGTGCATAGGCTGTATGCATCTGTTCTTATTAGTAGCCTACAGTTGATCAGACTGAAACATGGTCTCGTTTTCATCCCAGATTTCTAATGTTTGAGTGTAGCCTAGGCTGCTGCAACATTTATGTAATTACTTTTTGCTTGTGTCTGTCCGGAGTGATTATGTGTTATCATTTTTGCTAAATAAATACCAGAAGAAAGTGGAAAGTCTACTTGAGTGTACAAGAAAGAATCTGCTGTGTCAACGACTCTCTTTAATCTAACTTTTAATGGATGATGCGATGGAAACTATCAAATCGTTCGGAATTGTTTTCGACAAAGCAGAAAAGACAGTAGAAAGTTCCATATGTTCAGCAAGTAAAGCATCGTAACGTGCAATTACCTCTGCAAGCTCCTTGTAGTTGCCCTTGTTGGTGGAACTTTCCCTCTCGTCGTGTCCTCTAAAAGTAAATTATTGCATGCCCAAAAACGCAGTTGTGTTGATAAGCAGCTTGATAACATCCCTGTTTCTTCTTACTTTCTGGTTGTGTTGCACAGTTTGAATACGCAGACCTTCATCATAATCTATGCAGTTTTTTTCCCTGAAGCTTGAATCTGATGTGGGCATGTATATGCTCCCTGCTTTTGTTTTGCCATTTAGCTGAACGATCAATGTTCTTCAGGTCACTGTACCCACCTTTCCACCAAGTCTCAGACTTTCCAAAAGCAGGTAAGGTCAGCAATAAAGGCGGCTTGATGAAAGTTCCCTGTTAACCAGATATACTTTTGATACCAGTTGGTATTGAACGCCCTCAACTTTTCATCCTTCTTCATGAAACTGAGCTCAGGCAGAGGTCGACCCCTGCATTTAATTCGCAACTTTTCCATGTACCCCAGAAAATGTAAGGGGTTCTTCAACAAAAAGTCCACAACATTTTCGGCAGCATTGGCCATTCTACCATTCTGGCAGAGAAAACTACACACTCGCGCTGGTAGCTAGCTAGCTACTGAAGTTAGCAAGGCATATTTAAATAATTTGTACTAACTGGACACAATAATAAAGTTCTAAAACCAAGAAAACAATTCATAATATACCTCCTACATCTCCTGTAATTTGAAAAAACTAATTTGAATGGAATAATATCCCCAAAATGCTAAACTATCATTCTTCACTCTTAATCCAACAGTGTCACCAAACTTCTCAACACATAGAATCCCCATAATGCTCTGTGGCACAATCCCAATTCAACACACTAGGTTCGTTCTCTGATCCTAGTTCTCTGATTGGATGGACAACATGTCAGTTTATACTGCAAAAGCTTTGATTGGTTGGAGGACGTCCTCCGGAAGTGGTCATAATTACCATGTATGTCTATGGAAGGGTGTGAGGCCTACGAGCCTCCTAGGTTTTGTATTGAAGTCAATGTAGCCAGAGGAGGACAGACGCTAGCTGACCTCCGGCTACATCATGGCGCTACCCCAGACAGTGCTTTTGAAGTTACTGTAGACCTTCATTGCAAAACAATGTATTTCAATAAATTATTTGGTGACATGAATATATTTAGTTTAGTTTTGTCTAAAAAGGATAACTTTTTAAATGTTTCACAATAATAATAAAAAAGACATTTCACTGAGGAGGATGGTCCTCCCTGTCACGTCCTGACCATAGTTCTTATGTGTTTTGCTTGTTTAGTGTTGGTCAGGACGTGAGCTGGGTGGGAATTCTATGTTGTGTGTCTAGTTTGTCTGTTTCTGTGTCCAGCCTAATATGGTTCTAAATCAGAGACAGCTGTCAATCGTTGTCCCTGATTGAGAATCATATATAGGTGGCTTGTTTTGTGTTGGGGATTGTGGGGGGTTGTTTCCTGTCTCTGTGTTTGTGTTCTGCACCAGATAGGACTGTTTCGGTTTGCCACACTTTGTTATTTTTGTTCGTTGTAAGTGTTCACTGTTTTTTGTTTAGTAAACATGTTGAGCACTGGCTACGCTGCGTGTTGGTCCGATCCCTGTTTCACCCCCTCTTTTAGTGAAGAGAGGGAAGGCTGCCGTGACACTCCCCTTCCTCCTCTGAGGAGCCTCCATTGGTTCATAGAGGTTAGACGGTGTGGCTACTCTCTCGGCTACAGAATCACACCATGTATGACTACCAATGGTTACATCCAATTAGTAGTTTGTCTGGTTGTTTTATTTTAGTTAAGACAACTTACAATCCACACCATCACCACCCACTTATCTTACATTTTCCACACGAGTTCACGCGTGTTAGTCCAGTGGGAGGTGGGTGGACGGAGGACCGCAATGGACGAAGAAGGGGGAGAGGGAATGTCAATGTCAACCAATCAGGTGTGGATGGAATGACTTCATTACAACCAGTAGGATTCCAGACCAGACCGTGGAATTGTGTGTGGTTGGGAATGGGGGGTCAGTAGGGAGTGAGGGAGGGATGGAGGGATAGACAGAACAGGAATGAGATGGGAATCCCTGTTTAATCCTCTGTGTGATGGAGAGATCCAAATTGATGTCAGCCTGCCTGTCTACCTGTTTGTTTCTGTAGTTTGATAGCCTTCCAGCTACATTTACCAAGACCCAGCCCAAAATGTACAAACCTAGTATAGAAGATGGAAACAGACTGAGTAGTGCTGTTTCAATTGGACAAAAGTAGAAGTACAATAGAGGTCTGTGTTCAAAGACAAACACACGCAGCCGTCTCTCTCAACGCCTTCCAAGGACAGTGACGAACAGCAGAGGAGAGGCAGACAGAGGCCGGCCAGTGTCAACAGACCAAGGTCATTTCAGATTGAGAAGTTTGTCAAAATGTGATGACATCAGCAGCAGTCCGTAAAGCGTTATTGCACCTCGCTGCAGGTGCCACTGTGAAACAGTCTGAAATGACAAAAACGCACAAGCTGCCAGAGCACTGCCAAGAATGATTGCCCCTGGAGTTTTTTCTTTCCGCTCTCTCGTTCTCGCTCTCTCTCTATTCCCCCTACCTTCTCCCTCTCTCCCCCACCCCAGCACCCCCACTCCTCTCTCTATCTCCTCTCTCTTACACACGTGGATAACTGCCAGATGTGAAATGGAGGGAAGGAGGGAGAAATAGGAGGGGGGGATACAGATCTAGATTTAATGATATTAAACATGTTTCTTGATGCTCAATAAGAAGCCTATTATGATTGATACAAGGCCGCTGACACTTTATCTACGCAGTAACAGAATCATCTGTCACCCAACTGTATTGAATCATTAATATCCGCTCTCTCGCTGTGTTTTTTTCCCTACTGTTAACAGTGACTAATCATCTGTCTAGTTGCCGATGTCTCCGGGTGCTTGATCGGATAGTGTTTGTGAAAACCAACGCAGCCAATCCAACTCCTGGGAAGATTGAGAGGGGCCCCATTATGTTCGCTAGCTGCCTGTAGCGATATTTCCGGCTCTTCTTCTCTCTACATAATACAATGCCAGTAAATAAGTCACGGAGTGTCCAGCTCCGTTTATCGTTCGACGCCGCTTGCACTCTTTTATTTTGAGTGCTTCTGGTGAGTTGTTCTCCACGGGATGAAATGCTGTTTCATATGTTGGGTGCCTGTCAAGACACTCCAGCGGCAGATCAAGAGAGGCAGACTAAGAGAGGCTGGTGTACAGTAGACTCTTCTAGGCTGAGCTGCATGCTCTATAAGGATACTGTCGCGGATCCCTCCGGGAACTTTCACCACGCACACCTGTCCCATATTCCAACTGATTAGTGTTTGTATATATGTGCCCTTTGGTTTCCATTGGGGGGTCGATTATTGTTACAATGTCCGTTGGTGCGTGTGAGTACCTGTGCTGTGTTTTGGGCTTTCGTGCCCTTGTGTATTGCGCAGATGATTGCGGGTCTCGTCCCGTGTGATAATCATTGTGCGCTAGTGTTATTTATTCGAGGTATTCCTCGCTCTTTTGTTTGGGTTTCAACCCTGTGTTTTTGTAACGTGTTTGGTCTTCGTCCCCGTGCCTTTACACGGCACGCCGTAATTTGGGTAACATTTTTTTAAATTCTGTTACGCATTCCTGTGCCTGTCTCCCGAATCATTGTTACCAACGTGACAGAATAGTTGACCATTGAGGGAGACAGCGGGAATGACCCGTCCGACGACGCTGCGACTGGTCCGTCCACCGCCGCCGCTACTTCAGCAGCTGCATCTGGGTCGTCCGACGTCGCCACAACGGGTCTGTCCGACGACGTAACTTCAGCAGCTGCACTAGGTCGTCCGACGTCGCCACAACGGGTCTGTCTGACGACGTAACTTCAGCGGCTGCATCTGGGTCGTCCGACGTCGCCACAACGGGTCTGTCTGACGACGTAACTTCAGCGGCTGCATCTGGGTCGTCCGACGTCGCCACAACGGGTCTGTCCGACGACGTAACTTCAGCAGCTACAACTGGCCCGTCTGACGCCGCCACAACCGGGCTGTCCGACGCCACTGCTACTGGTCTGTTCGATGCCGCTGGTCAGCCGATGCCGACCTGTCTAACGATGACGCAACTTCGGCAGCTGCATCGGGTCCTGATCGACCAGCACTGCGTTCCTGTGATCGTCCTCGAGGCCGGTGTCTTTGCGCTGCAGCACGTCGGATGGTACTGTCACGGATCCCTCCGGAACTTTCACCACGCACACCTGTCCCCTATTCCAACTGATTAGTGTTTGTATATATGTGCCCTTTGGTTTCCATTGGGGGGTCGATTATTGTCACAATGTCCGTTGCTGCGTGTGAGTGCCTGTGCTGTGTGTTTTGGGCTTTCGTGCCCTTGTGGACTGCGCAGATGATTCGTCCCGTGTGTTAACCTGTTGGGGATGGGGGCGCTGTTTAGACTATTTATGCTAATGTGGCTAATTTTTTAAACGGCTTCCCACAAAATCCTTGATCGTACAATATGCATATTATTATTATTATTGGATAGAAAACAGTCTATAGTTTCTATAGGAGTTGAAATTTTGTCTCTAAGTGGAACAGAGCCCATTCTACAGCAATTTCCCTGACATGGAGTCAGATTTGAGAAACGTTGGCCACTTTTCTGAAGTCATTTAAAAGGGCTCTGTCGTTGCTATGACTATACGGACACTTCTTACGTCTTCCCCTGGATGCCTTTACGTGATGACGATTCCAACGGGCTCGATTGCTCGTTCACAGGCCCTACAAATGAAAAAAACCTTTAGCTAGCAAGTCTTTTCTTGCTGCGTAACGCGCGTGGAAGACACCGACCCTCTCCTGTTCCAAGCGTTAGTTTAGCCTGTTATATTTCTCCGGTCATCTTTTCACTCGTTATAGGAGTTACAAACATCACAAAGTAGTTAATTAAAAGCGTTTTATAGCAATTTATATCCGTTTAGTGCGATTTTGGGACATTTATTTTTGCAACGATGTGAAAAGTTGGGCACGCTTTTCAGTTCATCCCGAACGTAGTTGACATTTCCACATGGCAAGAGGACAGCTTTCCACCAAAAGACGATTTCTCCCAAGAAAGGATCCTTTGCCCAAGATACTGATGGAAGAACAGCTCAAGGTAGGACATTTTTATTATGATAAATCGTGTTTCTGTCGAAACATTTTAGTGGCTTAGGACGCCATGTTTTTTGACGTAGCTTCGCTTGGCGCAAACTGTATTGAAAAGTAAGGATAAATTAAAAAATGTAATAACGCAATTGTATTAAGAATTAAATTGTCTATCAATCCCTGTCCACCCTATATTTTTTAGTCACGTTTATGAGTATTTATGTATAAGAGTAGATCACTGTCTAAGTGGCGCAAGGACGTTTTCTTTACCAGCTTGTCTACATTTCACATTGTCTAACCATGATTTTGGTGGCTAAATATAAACATTTTCGATCAAACTGTATATGCATGTTGTAATGTGATGTTACAGGAGTGTCATCGGAAGAATTCTGAGAAGGTTAGTGAAAAAATTAATATCTTTTGGCGATGTTGACTTTTATCGCTCACTTTGGCTAGAATCAATGCTGGGCTGCTATGTGCTATGTGCTATGCTAATATAACGATTTATTGTGTTTTCGCTGTAAGACACTTAGAAAATCTGAAATATTGTCTGTATTCACAGGATCTGTGTCTTTCGATTCGTGTATGCTGTGTATTTTTACGAAATGTTTGATGATTAGTAGTTAGGTAAACACGTTGCTCATTGTAATTATTCTAGTCCATTTGTGATGGTGGGTGCAATTGTAAACTATGCCATATACCTGAAATATGCACTTTTTTCTAACAAAACCTATCCCATACCATAAATATGTTATCAGACTGTCATCTAATGAGTTTTTTTGTTGGTTAGGGGCTATAAATATCTTAGTTTAGCCGAATTGGTGATGGCTACTGGTGTTGGTGGACAAATAAAAGATGGTGGATTATGCTAATGTGTTTTTAGGTAATAGATGTACATCTTTACATATTGTGTCTTCCCTGTAAAACATTTTAAAAATCGGAAATGTTGACTGGATTCATAAGATCTGTGTCTTTCATTAGCTGTATTGGACTTTAATGTGTGAAAGTTAAATATTTTAAAAAAATATTTTTTTTGAATTTCGCGGCACTGGTTTTTCAGTGGGGGGGGGGGGGGGTGCCGCTAGCGCCACGCTGATCCTAGACAGGTTAATCATTGTGCATGTGTGTATTTATTCGATGTACTCCTTGCTTTTTTGGTTTGGTTTCAACCCTATGTTTTGTGTACGTGTGTTTGGTCTCCGCCCCCGTGCCCTTACACGGCACGCCGTAATTCGGGGTATAATTTTTTTTAACTATTACGCATTCCTGCGCCTGTCTCCCGTATATCTTCATACCAACGTTGACAGATACAGTATCATAGTACTTCACATGATTTGTTTGAACATTGAATTGGCAAAATAATATGTGTAGCGGCCGAGGGAAAAACCTTCACATCGTCAGATTTGGACTTTTAGATTTTTGTTAACTGAGATATCTTTATCAGAACCCGAGTTCTGAGATTTTAAAGTTGACTGCAGCCAAAAAGTTCAAACTGAGGAAACAGCATTCAAAGATGTTTCTAATCCCGCTGAGGCATGAGAGAAAAACACCAACACTCAGCTTGTTTCAAAAGAGATTGTCACTTTATTTATTATTTCGAAAGTAGCAACTGCTGGTATTGTTTGCATGAAATAATCATTACTAGAACACATTATTATACTGTACAATAATAGATACATACATTTGAATTTTAGTCTGATTATGAATCATCAACAACAAATCCTTCAAAAGAAAAACGTTATAGAAAGAGCTGTTTGATTTGACTATCTACAACACTGGATGGCATGAAAGATAACAACAATTATGATAATCATTTAAATTCAGCTGTCAGGAACGAGAACGAGTTGCCAACGTCTCCATGGCCAGGAGGGACAATCTCATTTGCCGAGAGATGAGATTAAATTAGTTTGTCATAAAGGCAAAGTAAAAACAATACAATACTCACAACACTACAAGACAATCATCCAAAATATAAATACATACAACTGTAGAGAAGTAAGCAAAATAGTACAGTACTAGTGTGCAAAAGCCAATAAAGTGACAGTGTAGTGTCGTGTGCTGACTGCGACCTGGTGTTGTTGAAGGCCGGATGGCAGTGGGCGAGAAGGATTTAATTCATATTGATAATAATGATTCATATTGAGAGTCATGATTATTATCTCTCTCTCTCTCTCTCTGACAAGCATCCACAAAGAGATCTCTAAGACACACAAACTACTAGGTCATCTTTCTTACCTTACATGAGTGCTCCATGGTGACGACCACGTTGGATCCAGCGCTGGCCGCCAGATCCATGTGCGTCCCTTCACCATCTTGCCCAGAGGGGAAAAAAACATGTTTCAGTACCTTATCATATTTATTTGGGTCCACATTAAAGTAAATTGTCATGGAGAACCCAATTTGTCTTTTAAATACACACATACTGTACACGCACGCAAAGAAGGGTCTCTCTTCCTCTTCAAACTGCTCTCTGATCTCTGTCTCCCTATCTCTCAATTAATTAACATGAACTTATTAGCTACCTAACGTGTTTTGTGGGATACAGGGATGAAAAATACCATGGCTGGTGAAATAGTCGGTGAAACATTTAGGCTAATGTTAGCTATAGCAGCTTGTCTTCAAGCTTGTCTTCAATAGTACTGTCACTCCAACAACACTGGCTATAGCTTACCTTGAACAATACAAAGAAGATGCAGGTTGTGAAATCCTTAAGAGAAGGGGTTGAAACTGGTTCAGGGAACAGTTTCCCGAAAACCAGAAAATTATGTTTTTTTTAAGGAACAGAAACAGAACATGGAGCGAAAGTGATCCATACTGTTCCGGAACAGAAGCGTTATTTTAAAAGCATGAGAACCGGTTAATAGCATTATTTTACATTCCAGGCACAACAAGACGCAACAAAGCACCTACGCAAAGCCCTCACTCTGCCACTCAGAAACATATTCCAGTGTCTGCCTACAAGCTGAAAATCTTTGCATGTCGCCTGTCTGTGTTTCAGCTACCTGCTACCTGCTATTTATGTTTTTGACTACTTTTACTTCAATACATTCCTTAAGAAAATATTGTACTTTTTACTCCATACATTTTCCTTGACACCCAAAAGTACTCGTTACATTTTGAATGCTTCTGTCTGAATGTTGGAGTGTGCCCGTGGCTTTCCATAAGTAAAAAAAACAATAAAATCGGGCCATCTGGTTTGCTTAATATAATGAATTTGAAATGATTTATACTTTTACTTTTGATACTTAAGCATATTTTAAACCAAATACTTGTATACTTTTACTCAAGTAGAATTTTACTGGGTGACTTTTACTTTTGTCATTTTCTATTAAGGTATCTTTACTTTTACTCAAATATGATAGTTGGGAACTTTTTCCACCACTGCCCCTCCCCCCTCCAAAGCATAGGCTACTGTACTGACTTTACAATCGTGATTCAGAAAATAGAGAGAGATTTTTTATTAGCTAGAGAAGAAATGAATACACTTTTCCAGTGCTAGTTAAGGATACTTTAGTTATCATGTCTCATGTTGGATTTATTAACTACAAAAATGTAAGATGTGTTTTCAATTCTGGTGCCGCTCTGCACACACAAGCTTGTTAGCTAGTTAGCTCAAGATTGTTGGCTAGCTAGCTCAAAGGACATTCAAAGTTCCTCCATAGAAGCTTCTCCTCCTAGGTATAATTCTGTGGACCTAATTCACCTACTGCATGTCATAACAACATCTCCAGCGCTTCAAGCTTCCTCCACGTCTTGCGCCATAGGTTACACTTGTCTGTCCATCACGCATGTAAACAACTAGCTTGCCTGCTCTATCCACACTGATTGGTGAGGTAATTTCATGAGCTAAATGTAAACAACTGTTGAGTTCACAGGTTAAAAAGGAACAGAAAGGAATGATATAAACCTGTACTTTTTGTTGGGTTCTAACCAGTTCAGAACTTTATTTTGATGGTCGGAAAAGTGTGATGCCTGGCCTTAAAATACCTTGCTTGCTTCTCGTTGAAGATGCTCTCTCATCTCTCCATCCATGGTCTGAGGTGACAGACAATCGTTGGGACCACTCAAATAATAAATACATAAATAAATAACTAAAATAATCCTTCATTACCAGTAATTCAGAGCATAGTGGCAACTTTGCTCAAAGTAATGACAACTAACTAGCAACATGGCTATTTATCTGAGAAGTCAACGATGATTGATGTCTAACTAGAAAACGGGAAGACAGCATAAGTGCGCATGCACCCTTTCTCACCTGTGCACTCATTCACAGCCCCTCGAAGATTAAAAGCAGTGGACTAGTGTAATCGTATTAGTAGACAAGCCATTTACACCTAGCCAATGCTTGTACATCTTTGAGGGGAGTGAAGGCGAGTGGCCAGGGCTAGGCGGCTTACAAGAAATGGGATGCGGCTCAAAACGACATAGCTAACCAAGGACAAGTTTAGGATAGGATGTCGATTGCTTTGCTTTCTAAAATCGAAATAATACTGAACTGCTAAAATGACTGCAATACTGTTCATATATTTTGATCAATTTTCATGTAGTTTTGGCCAGATAATAGGCCTACCCACTGATCAAGCAACAAGTGAACCTCTTTTATGAACATTACTCGTTAGCTCTAGCGTACGGCTACTTGTAGACAAAATCTAAATCTGACCCACTTCTAACTACATTGTTGATTGTAAATTCTAACTTTATACTACCGCGTTACTAACTAGCTAGCTATTTATTCTATGTCTAAATCAGCATGATTTCATTTATCTGTAGCATGTTATCTTAAATGGGCCAAGTCAGCTGCGACTCTCTCAGGTCAGGGAAGTTTGAGCTAACGTCTTCAAATTGGGCATGATAGCTAAATAAAATAAAAAACATGTAAATTAACAATATTTTATAGCATGCAAACCAACCACAAAAACAGATTTCAGTTGCATTTTGGCTTTTTCCCAACAAGGGAAACCCACCGTGACATCCATTAATTAATGGATTATTATTTGGAAACACCTGATGAGATTGTTCGTTATGATATTCCACAGGATATGTTGTTCGTCTCTTCTTTCGAGCGTTATTACTACAGTCCGAATCGATATTCACATAATAATAATGACGCTCACAAATTGGGGAAAACAAGCATTCTTTCCCAGTGTAAAAGAGGCAACTTGGTCGTCGATTTTTTTGTTGTACAGAAAATAACAAAACATGCCAAAAATCTGCTGTGTTGTTCAATGTACATGCAACCAGGTCAAAAATCCCGACCTACGATTCGCAATGCCCCCACATACGGAAATAGAGCTTGCGAGAAGAGCCCTGTGGCTTCAGGCCTACGCTAGGCTACACGTCGCAATGTGTGTGAAACATTTAATCACAGGTAAGACATTTAACTTGTTTAGCATAGCTTGTTTGTAACTCCACTCACTACTTGAAGCTGTATAGTCCGTTTGAAGCTGTATAGTCCGTTTGAAGCTGTATAGTCCGTTTGAAGCTGTATAGTCCGTTTGAAGCTGTATAGTCCATTTGAAGCTGTATAGTCTGTTTGAAGCTGTATAGTCCGTTTGAAGCTGTATAGTCCGTTTGAAGCTGTATAGTCCGTTTGAAGCTGTATAGTCCGTTTGAAGCTGTATAGTCCGTTTTCTATCACTTAATCAAACCATGGCTGAACCATTCATTCTCAACGTGTCTGTAACGGTCCTGACCTGTTTTATGTTGTTTTTGTATGTGTTTATGGTCAGGGCGTGTGTTTTGGGTGGGCAGTCTATGTTTTCTGTTTCTATGTTGGTTTTGGGTTGCCTGGTATGGCTCTTGATTAGAGGCAGGTGGTTTGCGTTTTCCTCTAATTAAGAGTCATATTTAGGTAGGGTGTTCTCACTGTTTGTTTGTGGGTGATTGTCTTCCGTATCTGTGTTATGTTTTGCACCATACGGGACTGTTTGGTTGTTCGTTCGTTTTTGATGTAGTCTGTTCCTGTCCGTGAGTTTTACGTTTTAGTTAAGTAAGTTCATGTTCAGGTTTTCGTCTACGTCGTTTTCTTGTTTTGTATTTTGAAAGTGTTTTGTTTTCGTGTTGCCGTCGTTAATAATAAAGAGATGGCTTATTTCCCTAAAGCTGCATTTTGGTCTACTGATCCTTCTCTCCTCTCCTCGTCCGAGGATGAGGAGAACGACAGCCCTTACAGAATCACCCACCACGCTAGGACCAAGCGGCAAGGGAAAACTCAACGGAGTAAGGGACAGGAAAAGAAGGAGCAATGGACATGGGACGATATATTGGACGGAAAGGGTTGCTACACATGGGAGGAGATCCTGGCTGGTAGGGATCGCCTCCCATGGGAGCAGCTGGAGGCACTGAGGAGAGCAGAGGCTACCGGAGAGAGGAACCGGAGTTATGAGGGAACGCGTCTGGCACGGAAGCCCAAAAAGCCCGTAAGTAACACCCAAAAATTTCTTGGGGGGGGGCTAAGAGGTAGTGGGTCAAGGGCAGGTAGGAGACCTGCGCCCACTTCCCAGGCTTACCGTGGAGAGCGGGAGTACGGGCAGGCGCCGTGTTACGCAGTAGAGCGCACGGTGTCTCCTGTACGAGTGCATAGCCCAGTGCGGGTTATTCCACCTCCCCGCACTGGCAGGGCTAGATTGGGTATTGAGCCAGGTGTCATGAGGCCGGCTCAACGAGTCTGGTCTCCAGTGCGTCTCCTCGGGCCGGCATACATGGCACCTGCCTTACGCATGGTTTCCCCGGTTCGCCTACATAGGCCGGTGCGGGTTATTCCACCTCCCCGCATTGGTCGGGTGACCGGGAGCATTCAACCAGGTAGGGTTGGGCAGGCTCAATGCTCAAGAGTGCCAGTACGCCTCCACGGTCCGGTATTTCCGGCGCCACCTCCCCGCCCCAGCCTAGTACCTACAGTGCCTACACTACGCACTAGGCTACCAGTGCGTCTCCTGAGCCCAGTTCCTCCTCCACGCACTCTCTCTGTAGTGCGTGTATCCAGTTCGGTGCCTCCAGTTCCGGCACCACGCACTAAGCCTCCTGTGCGTCTCCAGAGCCCTGTACACACTGTATCTTCTCCCCCTACTAATCCTGATGTGCTTGTCCTCAGCCCGGTGTCACCAGTGCCGGTACCTCGCATCAGTTATAGAGTGGGCTTTGAGAGTACAGTGTGCCCTGTCCCTGCTCCCCGCACTAGTAGGAAGGTGCTTATCCTTAGCCCGGTGCCTCCAGTTCCGGCACCACGCACCAGGTCTACAGTGCGCCGTATCCGGCCAGAGCCATCCGTCTTACCAGCGCCATCTGAGCCATCCGTCTCCCCAGCGCCATCTGAGCCATCCGTCTCCCCAGCGCCATCTGAGCCATCCGTCTCCCCAGCGCCATCTGAGCCATCCGTCTCCCCAGCGCCATCTGAGCCATCCGTCTCCCCAGCGCCGTCTGAGCCATCCGTCTGCAATGAGCCTGCAAAGCCGTCCGTCTGCCATGAGCCTGCTAAGCCGCCCGTCTGCCATGAGCCTACAGAGCCGTCTGCCAGACAGGAGCCGCTAGAGCCGCCCGCCAGACAGGATCTGCCAGAGCCGCCCGCCAGACAGGATCTGCCAGAGCCGCCAACCAGACAGGATCTGCCAGAGCCGCCAACCAGACAGGATCTGCCAGAGCCGCCAACCAGACAGGATCTGCCAGAGCCGCCAACCAGACAGGATCTGCCAGAGCCGCCAGCGAGCCATGAGCAGCCAGAGCCGTCAGAGAGCCATGAGCGTCGAGAGCCGTCAGCCTGCCATGAGCGTCGAGAGCCGTCAGCCTGCCATGAGCGTCGAGAGCCGTCAGCCTGCCATGAGCGTCGAGAGCCGTCAGCCTGCCATGAGCGTCGAGAGCCGTCAGCCTGCCATGAGCGTCGAGAGCCGTCAGCCTGCCATGAGCGTCGAGAGCCGTCAGCCAGCCATGAGCGTCAAGAGCCGTTCAGTCAGGATCTGCCTGAGTATATCAGCCGGGACCTGCCCCTTGTCCCGGTGCTGCCCCTTGTCCCGGTGCTGCCCCTTGTCCCGGTGCTGCCCCTTATCCCGGTGCTGCCCCTTGTCCCGGTGCTGCCCCTTGTCCCGGTGCTGCCCCTTATCCCGGTGCTGCCCCTTATCCCGGTGCTGGTCCTTATCCTGGTGCTGCCCCTTGTCCCGGTGCTGCCCCTTGTCCCGGTGCTGCCCCTTGTCCCGGTGCTGCCCCTTGTCCCGGTGCTGCCCCTTCTCCCGGTGCTGGCCGTTCATTTAGGGGATGTTAGTTTTAGGGTGGTCATTGGGAGGGGAAGACAGAAGCGGGGAGTGACTATGGTGGTGTGGGGACAGCGTCCAGAGCCGGAGCCACCACCATGGTCAACTGCCCACCCAGACCCTCCCCTGGACTTTGTGCTGGTGCGCCCGGCGTTCGCACCTTGAGGGGGGGTTCTGTAACGGTCCTGACCTGTTTTATGTTGTTTTTGTATGTGTTTATGGTCAGGGCGTGTGTTTTGGGTGGGCAGTCTATGTTTTCTGTTTCTATGTTGGTTTTGGGTTGCCTGGTATGGCTCTTGATTAGAGGCAGGTGGTTTGCGTTTTCCTCTAATTAAGAGTCATATTTAGGTAGGGTGTTCTCACTGTTTGTTTGTGGGTGATTGTCTTCCGTATCTGTGTTATGTTTTGCACCATACGGGACTGTTTGGTTGTTCGTTCGTTTTTGATGTAGTCTGTTCCTGTCCGTGAGTTTTACGTTTTAGTTAAGTAAGTTCATGTTCAGGTTTTCGTCTACGTCGTTTTCTTGTTTTGTATTTTGAAAGTGTTTTGTTTTCGTGTTGCCGTCGTTAATAATAAAGAGATGGCTTATTTCCCTAAAGCTGCATTTTGGTCTACTGATCCTTCTCTCCTCTCCTCGTCCGAGGATGAGGAGAACGACAGCCCTTACAGTGTCAGTGAAAGGGTGAACCCAGGTAAACCCTCGGCGCAGGATACGGCATGACTAGTAATCAGCGCTAATAAGATACGTCTTCCTTTGAAAGACTCCCAGAAAAGCCCTCAAATCATTCTGAGCACATTCAAAAGCATGGGGACCCTACCCCTGTCTCTCTCTCTCTTCTATCTTTCACCTCTCCCCCTCTCTGAGGCCTCTTCATTATCATTCTCAGGTTATTCCCAGCTCAGTGAATCTGGGGCGCTCGTGAATTAAGGGAGAATTAAGAAGCCTTTGCGGAGCGAAGCCTCTCCAAATCTCACCCTAGATGAAAGGTGTACAGAGACAAGGCTGTATGTGTGTGTATCAAGTGTGTGTGTCTCTGTGCGTGTGTCTGTGTTGAGTCCATGTGCATGTGTCCATGTCTTTTCCGGGCCACGAGCCAAGCAGAGCTCCCTGCAGGCCATGACTGCTGCAACCGTGGAAACGGGGCCACTCGATGTAGCCCGTTGCTTTCTGACCGCAGGTGTGGCCACGTGGGAAACAGTTTTCCAGGGGACCGTGAGGCACGAAACCCTCCTCCCAAATCCTGCCTCTCCTCCTCCCCTTCCCCACATCCCTCATTGGCGATTAATTACAGTGTTGCCGCAGTAACACCAAACCACCAGTTATCCAGGGCTAAGCAGCTTTATCATCTCTCCCCCACTACTCTATCATCTCTCTCCCAATCAAAGAGCACTGAGCAGCAGAGAGAGCGAGAGAAAGAGAAAGAAAGAGAGAGAGAGAGAGAGCGAGAGAGAATGATAGAATGGGAGTAGAAGAGCCTCTGCTGTGGCATTTAAGCTGTGGCATTTGATTTGGAATCCTCAGGTAGGGTGAATCTTCTCTCTCTCTCAACCTCCCTCTCACTCCAATCACTGTCTTTGTTAGTGACTTTCACCACCACTCTAATCAGAATGAGTTTCGGAGTGACTTGTTTGGGAGAACTGGATGCCAAAAGTATGGGGTGGAGTCAGGATTGAGTGACGTTTTCACTGGAAGTGAACAGGTACTGGTCTAGCACTGTGGCCAGTTGGACCTTTCAGCAGGTTGAAAAATACATGCTGTGTTATCTCTCTCTCTCTCTCTCCACCCACCCACCCACCCCAGTGGCCAGTGTCAACATACAGAGTGAGAGGTAGGTGAGGGAGGTCATTGTCAGTTCTGCATCTGTCCATCAGTGGGGGAGAAGAGGAGGCGGGGGAGAGGGGGGCTGGGGGGGGTGATGTCCAGAGCTGTACCCGTCTGTCCCCTGCCCACGCTGGGCTGTCACATCACGCTCACTCCCCTCTCCTCCCCCTTCTCTGGAGCCATCTCTACTCACACCAGACCAGCCTTCACTCTGTTTCTTTTGTTTTTTAACCCTACTGTCTTTCTTCCATCCTTCCATCCAGATAACCCCAGTGATCCGTTTCCCATTTCTGCTAGGATTATTCTCTGGTCGTGTAATTATAAAATCACACTGCCAATGTCAAACAAAGCTGTTGTATCGATTGACCGAGCGGAGGGATTGATTGAGGTGAAATTTGCATGGAGATCAGCTTAGAGATCCCAATCGATCAGCCGGGATGAAGTAAAGTCGTCTCTGGACTCCTTGGCTTTCAGAGGTTGAGGTGAAAATGTATTTGTTTGTTTGATACACTTTACACATGAATTGCTCTAATGAATGATACAAATTCACAAGGTACAAAACAATGTGATATGACTTGTTAGTTTGTTTCGACTTCATTGTCTGATAGAAGAACATTGCAGAATGAATGCTAGTGTGAATCGATGGAGATACACAGTATTACCACAACTCAGTGCAGCAGGCCTACCATAGTCCATCTTTTGTCCATATACGTTTTCCCCTCACTGGCTTACAGTATCAGCAATGGTATCTGTTGTTTCTAGTATTGAAATGGCTACACTCAAAGACTGTCTTTGCCGGGAACATGATGTTTGTGTTGTTGAGTGTTTGCTGGGAGATTCTTATTTTCTCTTGGGTTCCACCCTAAACATTACAGTACATCTCTTGGGTTCCACCCTAAACATTACAGTACATTTCTTGGGTTCCACCCTAAACATTACAGTACATCTCTTGGGTTCCACCCTAAACATTACAGTACATCTCTTGGAAACAATGCATTTCCACACGCCGACTGAATTTCACTACTGATAGGACGGTGATCGAATTCACTCATAAATCAATGTTGTTTAAAACCCAAGCTGTTTCTGTTTATTCCAATACAGCTCAGGCATAACATGTAACGTGTCATATTGGCCCATACTCATAAATTTATATAACACATTTTCTCCTTGGCCAATGTAGCAAATACAATCTGTAGTGGAGCCAGGAATGTTCAGAGCCCCCCTTCTTTCAGATGCTAGGGAGCAAGGGAGAGAGAGAGTGAACGAGAGAGAGAGAGATAGAGAGAGAACGAGAAACAGAGAGGGAGGAGGGGGTGAGTTTTTTTTGTGTACACTGTAGTATTGACTGCTGGACCGCAGCCACACGTACACAAGCGCGACATCCAGATATGGAAGCCTGAACGCTGCCTGTGTCTCGCTGCCTTCTGGCCAGGGCCGAGGGTGAAGGAGACACTACCACACTCTCCTTGTCAGAGACAAGGGTAATTACTGCTGGCTGGAATTACTCAACATTTGTTTAGAAGGTCCCCTGAGCACCCCTTAAATAGATTGTTTCTCTTAGAACGCCGATGCCGTAAACCCCCCCCCCGGTCTCTCCATCACACCACAGTCCCAACAAACACACACACAATGCATACCCCCAGCCTTGTCCCTTGTTAAAATAAACAAAGTAGAAGACATACCTTGTGTTAGCTGTGGTCCCCTCTGCTCTATGTATTGAATGGCAGGGCCGTGTTAGATAGGCTTTTCATTAGCTTCAATAGCTCATCGGTTCATTTAGGAGGGGTATTGATTGGACTTTGCAGTGTTACACGCTCTGGTTGGTGTTTCGAAACAGGTTGTTTTTGTGTATGCTCTTTAGTCGTACTTACAGTGAACCATTGCAGAAACACCAAACCCTCCCTCCCTCCCTCCACACATAGCTTTACATGTGGTTTGGTTGTTTTAATTCAATATTGATTTCTCTATACCTCTCGCTCTTTCCCCCTCTCTCTCTTCTACTTCTTTTTCTCCTACTCTTTTTCTGAAGGCTGGTTGTATTCACACAATGGCAGTGGATCCCCCCAGTATGCATATAAAAGGGAAAAACAGTTGAAGTCAAGGTCTGTCCCTGTATTTATTGTATGAGATGGTTCCTGTCAAAGATGACATTCTGAAACACTTGACCCACAAAAATGAATTCTTGGCCTGTGCCTAGTGACAGCAGATAGTAATTCATTCTTTTGAAATGTGCTGAGAGAGAGGGTGTGTGTGTGTGTGTGTGTGTGTGTGTGTGTGTGTGTGTGTGTGTGTGTGTGTGTGTGTGTGTGTGTGTGTGTGTGTGTGTGTGTGTGTGTGTGTGTGTGTGTGTGTGTGTGTGTGTGTGTGTGTGAGAGAGAGAGAGAGGGGGGGGGTAGGAGAGAGAGAGAGATAGAGGGGGGGGCAGAGAGATGGAGAGGGGGAGAGAGAGATGGGGATGAGAGGGGGAGAGGGGGGAGAGGGAGAGGAAGAGAGAGAGATGGGTAGGAGAGAGAGAGAGAGAGAGAGAGAGAGAGAGAGAGAGAGAGAGAGAGAGAGAGAGAGAGAGAGAGAGAGAGAAAGAGAGAGAGAGAGAGAGAGAGAGAGAGAGAGAGAGAGAGAGAGAGAGAGAGAGAGAGATACGCCCAGGCCGTGAGCGGGCAAACAGGACCAACCCCCACTCTTACACTAGCCCAAGCCAATGGCATGTACCAGATGCTCAGCAGGCTCTGCTCACACTTACTGGCCTGAGGCCAAACCACACGACGAAAAACATTGGACACTTTATGGAACACAAAGCCTTCACTAGCTCATCCTGGAATATCCAAGGCCTGAGGTCTTCTGCCTTTGGCCTAAAGAGCAAGAACCTGGACTTCATCAAAGAAATCAGAAATACAGACATTGTCATCCTACAAGAAACCCGGTATAGAGGAGACAGACCAACTGGCTTCCTTCTCGGTTACAAAAAGCTGGTCGTCCCATCCACCAAACTACCAGGTGTGAAGCAAGGAAGGGACTCAGGGGGTATGCTAATTTGATATAGAGCAGACCTAACTCACTCCATTAAATTAATCAAAACAGGAACATTTGGCTAGAAATTCAAAAGGAAATGATCTTAACAGACAAAAATGTCCTCCTGTGTGTTACATATATCCCCCCACTAGAATCCCCATACTTTAATGAAGAGAGCTTCTCTATCCTGGAGGGGGAAATCAATCATTTCCAGGCCAAGGGACATGTACTAGTCTGTGGCGACCTAAATGCCAGAACCGGATAAGAACCTGACACCCTCAGCACACAGGGGGACAAACACCTGCCTGGAGGTGACAGCATTCCCTCCCCCATATGCCCCCCTAGGCACAACTATGACAACATAACCAACAAAAACGGGTCACAACTCCTGCAGCTCTGTCGCACGCTGGGTATGTCAGTGGTAGGCTTCGAGGGGACTCCTATGGTAGGTACACCTATAGCTCATTTCTTGGCAGTAGTACTGTAGACTACTTTATCACTGACCTCAACCCAGAGTTTCTCAGAGCGTTTACAGTCAGCCCACTGATACCCCTATCAGACCACAGCAAAATCACAGTCTACTTGAACAGAGCCATACTCAATCATCAGAGCAATACTCAAGAGGCATCAAAGCCAAAGGAACTGAGTAATTTTAAGAAATGCTATAGATGGAAAGAATGCAGTTTGGAAACCTACCAAAAACTTCCTGGACAAAATGTTCCACTGTAATAGTGAAGGTGTAAACTTGGCAGTAGAACATCTTAACAGTATATTTGACCTTCCCTATCAAATCTAAAAATCTCAAATAGAAAACCGAAGAAAATGAACAACACTGACAAATGGTTTGATGAAGAATGCAAAAATCTAAGAAAGAAATTGACAAACCTGTCCAACCAAAAACATAGAGACCCAGAAAACCTGAGTCTACGCCTTCACTACGGTGAATCACTAAAGCAATACAGAAATACACTACGGAAAAAGAAGGAACAGCACGTCAGAAATCAGCTCAATGTAATTGAAGAATCCATAGACTCTAATCACTTCTGGGAAAATTGGAAAACACTAAACAAACAACAACACAAAATATTATCTATCCAAAATGGAGATGTATGGGTAAACCACTTCTCCAATCTTTTGTGCTCTATAACAAAGAACAAACAGCAAACACATATACATGATCAAATACAAATCTTAGAATAAACTATTAAAGACTACCAGAACTCACTGGATTCTCCAATTACATTTAATGAACTACAGGACAAAATAAAACCCCTCCATGTCACGTTCTGACCATAGTTCCTTTTTTATGTCTTTATTTTGGTTTGGTCAGGGCGTGAGTTGGGGTGGGCATTCTATGTTGTTTTTCTATGGTTTCTATTTCTGTGTTTGGCCTGGTATGGTTCTCAATCAGAGGCAGCTGTTGATCGTTGTCTCTGATTGAGAATCATACTTAGGTAGCCTGTTTTCCCCATTTAGGGTGTGGGTGATTGTTTTCTGTTTTGTGCGTATTCCTTACAGAACTTTTTCGTTCTCGGTATTTATTATTTTTGTCATTTCAGTGTTCAGTTTATTTTGTTTATTAAAACGAACACTTACCACGCTCCACCTTGGTCCTCTTCTCCTTCACCAGAGCCGTTACAAGCCGTTACACTCCAACCCAAAAAGGCCTGTGGTGTTGATGGTATCCTCAATGAAATGATCAAATATACAGACAACAAATTCCAATTGGCTATACTAAATCTCTTTAACATCATCCTTAGCTCTGGCATCTTCCCCAATATTTGGAACCAAGGAAAGATCACCCCAATCCACAAAAGTCGAGACCATTTAAACCCAATAACTACTATGGGATATGCGTCAACAGCAACCTTGGGAAAATCCTCTGCGTTATCATTAACAGCAGACTCGTACATTTCCTCCGTGAAAACAATGTACTGAGTCAAATGGGCTTTTTACCAAATTATCATACGACAGACCATGTATTCACCCTGCACACCCTAATTGACAAACAAACAAACCAAAACAAAGGCAAAGTCTTCTCATGCTTTGTTGATTTCAAAAAAGCCTTCGACTCAATTTGGCATGAGGGTCTGCTATACAAATTGATGGAAAGTGGTGTTGGGGGAAAAACATACGACATTATAAAATCCATGTACACAAACAACAAGTGTGCTGTTAAAATAGGCAAAAAACGCACACACATTTCTTCCCACAGGGCCGTGGGGTGAGACAGGGATGCAGCTTAAGCCCCACCCTCTTCAACATATATATCAACGAATTGGCGAGGGCACTAAAAAAGTCTGTAGCACCCGGCCTCACCCTACTAGAATCTGAAGTCAAATGTCTACTGTTTGCTGATGAGCAGCAAAACAGCAGCACCTAGATCTTCTGCACAGATTTTGCCAGACCTGGGCCCTGACAGTAAATCTCAGTAGAGTGGAGTGGAGGTCATTTTGCAGGGCTCAGGCAGTGCACCTCCTTGCACAAAGGCGGAGGTAGCGGTCCTGCTGCTGGGTTGTTGCCCTCCTACGTCCTCCTCCACGTCTCCTGATGTACTGGCCTGTCTCCTGGTAGCGCCTCCATGCTCTGGACACTACGCTGACAGACACAGCAAACCTTCTTCCCACGCTCGCATTGATGTGCCATCCTGGATGAACTGCACTACCTGAGCCACTTGTGTGGGTTGTAGACTCCGTCTCATGCTACCACTAGAGTGAGAGCACAGCCAGCATTCAAAAGTGACCAAAACATCAGCCAGGAAGCATAGGAACTGAGAAGTGGTCTGTGGTCACCACCTGCAGAATCACTCCTTTTTTGGGGGTGTCTTGCTAATTGCCTATAATTTCCACCTTTTGTCTATTCCATTTGCACAACAGCATGTGAAATTTATTGTCAATCAGTGTTGCTTCCTAAGTGGACAGTTTGATTTCACAGAAGTGTGATTGACTTGGAGTTACATTGTGTTGTTTAAGTGTTCCCTTTATTTTTTTGAGCAGTGTAAAAATGCCATCTAGACACCGTTTCCCTAGAACACACAAAAAACTATACATACCTTGGCCTAAACATCAGTGCCACAGGTAACTTCCACAAAGCTGTGAACAATCTGAGAGACAAGGCAAGAAGGGCATTCTATGCCATCAAAAGGAACATAAAATTCGACATACCAATTCAGATCTGGCAAAAAATACTTCAATCAGTTATAGAACCTATTGCCCTTTATGGTTGTGAGGTCTGGGGTCTGCTCACCAACCAAGAATTATCCAAATGGGACAAACACTAATTGAGACTCTGCATGCAGAATTCTGCAAAAATATCCTCCGTGTACAACGTAGAACACCAAATAATGCATGCAGAGCAGAATTAGGCCGATACCCGCTAATTATCAAAATCCAGAAAAGAGCAGTTAAAGTCTACAACCATCTAAAAGGAAGCGATTCCCAAACCTTTCATAACAAAGCCATCCTCTACAGAGAGATGAACCTGGTGAAGAGTCCCCTAAATGAGCCTGTCCTGGGGCTCTGTTCACAAACACAAACACACCCCACAGAGCCCCAGGACAGCAACACAATTAGACACAACCAAATCCTGAGAAAACAAAAAGATAATTACTTGACACATTGGAAAGAATTAACAAAAAAACTGAACAAACTAGAATGCTATTTGGCCCTAAACAGAGAATCCACGGTGGCAGAATACCTGACCACTGTGACTGACCCAAGGAAAGCTTTGACTATACAGACTCAGTGAGCATAACCTTGCTGTTGAGAAAGGCCGCCGTAGGCAGACCTGGCTCTCAAGAGAAGAAAAAACGGGTGGAAACTGAGCTGCACTTCCTAACCTCCTGCCCAATGTATGACCATATTAGAGACACATATTTCCCTCAGATTACACAGATCCACAAAGAATTTGAAAACAAACCCGATTTTGATAAACTCCCATATCTACTGGGTGAAATTCCACAGTGTGCCATCACAGCAGCAAGATTTGTGACCTGTTGCCACAAGAAAAGGGCAACCAGTGAAGAACAAACAACATTGTAAATACAACCCATATTTATGCTTATTTATTTTCCTTTTTGTACTTTAACCATTTGTACATCGTTACAACACTGTAAATATACATAATATGACATTTGTAATGTCTTTATTCTTTTAGAACTTCTATGAGTGTAATGTTAACTGTTTATTTTTATTGTTTATTTCACTTTTGTATATTATCTACCTCATTTGCTTTGGCAATGTTAACATATGTTTCCCATGCCAATAAATCCCCTTGAATTGAATTGAATTGATTTGAGAGAGAGAGAGAGAAAGAGAGAGAGAGCGAGAGAGAGATGGCAGAGAGAGAGAGACTGGGAAAGAGAGAGAGAAAGAAAGAGGGAGGGAGGCAGAGAGAGTGAGAGATGGGGAGGAAAGAGAGAGAGAGACTGAGAAAGAGAGAGAGAGAGAGAGGAAGAGAAACAGGGAGGGATGGAGGGAGAGAAAGAGATGTGGAGGAAAGAGAGAGAGATGGGGGAAGGAAGTGGGAGAGTGATAGATTGACAGGGATGGAAGGATATCTTGTTGTTGTGAGACCTGGAGAAATAGAAAATACGAAAGTGACACATTTTCTAATCACATAAGCCACTGTATGATGATAATGTCTCTATCCTACAGTATAAATATTTACAGACATACTATATGTTGCTGTAAACATAATACCACATTCGAGGCCAATTTGTCTTAATTACAGGAGTATACAGAATCACCCCACAGAGAGAGACATTAGACAGAGCAGGGAATGAGAGCACAGTCTCTGTCTGTTAGAAAGAGTAGACACACACTGCCCCCCCCCCCCCTCACACCACCAGCCTTCCGCACACATACTCCCCTACACAAACTGCTGTCAGTTTGTCTAATAAAATCCCTTCTCTGTGGTGCTGTCCAGCCCAGCCGCCCCATCCCTTACCTCCTATGTCGGGGCCTAATGGTTGTCCACCACAGAGGTGACTGTGTGCAAATAAGGCCCGAGCGCCGGTGAACATCCATCACGGACCCCTGGAGGCACATTACACCCCTCTAATGGCCACTCTCGCCTTCATTATGATATTAATACGCCACGTTTCCACTGTGATTTCATTTGTTAAGTGGCAGAGGCTCGCCGTTGGGGGAGACAAACTGTTTTTTCAGCAGCCTACACTAAACCCCCCACACCCCACACCCCCCAACTGCCGCCCCCACCTCTCTCCTTCCCCTAGTCTCCTACCCTCCAACCCCATCTGATGTCTTTTAGTTTCTGTCCATTACACCATCCACCATCATATTGGTCTTTCTGTTGTTCTCTCTGTCTCGTTTAAAAACGAAACAGAACAAATTCATTTTCAAGTTTCATCTTACCCCTGTTAAATTAAACAGTATGTTCCCAGATACTTCACCATATTGCCTGAAATGCAGGACAGAGAAAGGAACTTGTTTTGCATATATTCTGGCACTGCAATAAACAAATGGATTTCTGGTGCTTTATTTATACAGCCACTCAGATTATTTTAGATATAGAATTGGTACAATCCCCAAGCCTTTACCTCCTTATTCACATGGCAAATACTATGCTTGACTCAGGCAAGACAAGGTTGCTGATAATTATTTCATACTTTGCAAAGAAATGTATTCTTATGTGTTGGAAAAATCAAAACCCATCCACTTTTCAATTGTTGTCAAAAACAAGCAGATTTTTTTGCCATTAGAAAAGTGAACAATGGACCCACATTCCTGCAAGTATGGTCCCCTTACTGTCCTTTATTAGAAGAAATCTCTTCAAAAGTGTAATATTTCATATACATAGTTGGTACTACTTGATTCAAAAGCTCTGAAAATATATCTGCATTATTAAATGAAATCTGCTGCTATTTATTACTACATTATAATGCTAACTGTACTTTTAAATTATACCTGCTGCTATTTATTAGTACCTTACAATGCTAACTGTACTTTAAAATTGTCACGCCCTGACCATAGTTTGCTTTGTATGTTTCTATGTTTTGTTTGGTCAGGGTGTGATCTGAGTGGGCATTCTATGTTGTATGTCTAGTTTGTCTGTTTCTATGTGTTTGGCCTGATATGGTTCTCCATCAGAGGCAGGTGTTAGTCGTTGTCTCTGATTAGGAACCATATTTAGGTAGCCTGTTTTGTATTGTGGGTTGTGGGTGATTGTTCCTGTTTCCTGTGTGTTTGTGTTCACTATAGACTGTTACGTTGTTCGTTCGTTTGTCGGTTTATTGTTTTGTTCGTTGTTTAAGTATTCTGATTAAAATGAATACTCACCACGCTGCATCTTGGTCCTCCTCTCTTTCGCCCGACGAAGAACGTTACAGACTCACCCACCACAACCGGACCAAGCAGTGTGGTAATGGGCAGCAGCAGCAGCAGCAGCGGCCGAAATCTCAGGACTCCTGGACATGGGAGGAGATTTTAAACAGAGAAGGACCTTGGGCTCAGGCTGGTGAATATCGCCGCTCGAAAGCAGAGCTGGAGGCAGCGAAAGCTGAGAGGCGGTGGTATGAGGAGGCAGCACGGCAGCGCGGTTGGAAGCCCGAGAGGCAGCCCCAAAAATCTATTGGGGGGGAGGCACACGGGGAGTGTGGTTAAGTCAGGTAGGAGACCTGAGCCAACTCCCCGTGCTTACCGCGGAGAGAGAGGGACTGGGCAGGCACCGTGTTATGCCGTGAGGCGCACGGTGTCCCCGGTGCGCAGGCATAGCCCGGTGAGGTACATAGCAGCTCCTCGTATCGGCCGGACTAGAGTGGGCATCGAGCCAGGTGCCATGAAGCCGGCTCAACGCATCTGGTTTCCAGTGCGTCTCCTCGGGCCTGGGTACATGGCACCAGCCCTACGCATGGTGTCCCCGGTTCGCCAGCACAGCCCAGTGCGGCCTATTCCACCTCGCCACACTGGCTTGGCTACGGGGAGCATTCAGCCAGGTAGGGTTGGGCAGGCTCGGTGCTCGAGACCTGTAGTGCGCCTCCACGGTCCGGTCTATCCGGTGCCTCCTCTAAGTACCAGGCCTCAGGTGGCAGCCCCACGCACCAGGCTGTCTCTCCGTTTCCTTCCTCCAGGTGCTCCCGTCTGTCCAGCGCTGTCAGAGTCTCCCTCCTGTCCAGCGCCGCCTGAGCCGCCCTCCTGTCCAACGCCGCCTGAGCCGCCCTCCTGTCCAGCGCCGCCTGAGACGCCCGAGCCGTCCGTCTGTCCTGAGCCGCCTGAGCCGCCTGAGCCTTCCGTCTGTCCTGAGCCGCCCTTCAGTCCAGAGGCGCCTGAGCCGCCCTTCAGTCCAGAGGCGCCTGAGCCTCCCTTCAGTCCAGAGGCGCCTGAGCCGCCTGAGCAATTATTACTATGTTATAATGCTAACTGTACTTTACAATTATATCTGCTGCTATTTATTACTACGTTATAATGCTAACTGTACTTTAAAATTATACCTGCTGCTATTTATTACTACGTTATAATGCTAACTGTACTTCAAAATTATACCTGCTGCTATTGGAGGTTGTTTTGTATGTAATTTATTTTGTGTATGTGACTATCTTTTTCCTTCTTTTCTGTTTGTCTTTATAACTGTTATAAAATATACATTTACATTACATTTACATTTAAGTCATTTAGCAGACGCTCTTATCCAGAGCGACTTACAAATTGGTGCATTCACCTTATGACATCCAGTGGAACAGCCACTTTACAATAGTGCATCTAAATATTTTAAGGGGGGGGGGGGGGGCAGAAGGATTGCTTTATCCTATCCTAGGTATTCCTTGAAGAGGTGGGGTTTCAGGTGTCTCCGGAAGGTGGTGATTGACTCCTCTGTCCTGGCGTCGTGAGGGAGTTTGTTCCCCCATTGGGGTGCCAGAGCAGCGAACAGTTTTGACTGGGCTGAGCGGGAACTGTACTTCCTCAGTGGTAGGGAGGCGAGCAGGCCAGAGGTGGATGAACGCAGTGCCCTTGTTTGGGTGTAGGGCCTGATCAGAGCCTGAAGGTACTGAGGTGCCGTTCCCCTCACAGCTCCGTAGGCAAGCACCATGGTCTTGTAGCGGATGCGAGCTTCAACTGGAAGCCAGTGGAGAGAGCGGAGGAGCGGGGTGACGTGAGAGAACTTGGGAAGGTTGAACACCAGACGGGCTGCGGCATTCTGGATGAGTTGTAGGGGTTTAATGGCACAGGCAGGGAGCCCAGCCAACAGCGAGTTGCAGTAATCCAGACGGGAGATGACAAGTGCCTGGATTAGGACCTGCGCCGCTTCCTGTGTGAGGCAGGGTCGTACTCTGCGGATGTTGTAGAGCATGAACCTACAGGAACGGGCCACCGCCTTGATGTTAGTTGAGAACGACAGGGTGTTGTCCAGGATCACGCCAAGGTTCTTAGCGCTCTGGGAGGAGGACACAATGGAGTTGTCAACCGTGATGGCGAGATCATGGAACGGGCAGTCCTTCCCCGGGAGGAAGAGCAGCTCCGTCTTGCCGAGGTTCAGCTTGAGGTGATGATCCGTCATCCACACTGATATGTCTGCCAGACATGCAGAGATGTGATTCGCCACCTGGTCATCAGAAGGGGGAAAGGAGAAGATTAATTGTGTGTCGTCTGCATAGCAATGATAGGAGAGACCATGTGAGGTTATGACAGAGCCAAGTGACTTGGTGTATAGCGAGAATAGGAGAGGGCCTAGAACAGAGCCCTGGGGGACACCAGTGGTGAGAGCGCGTGGTGAGGAGACAGATTCTCGCCACGCCACCTGGTAGGAGCGACCTGTCAGGTAGGACGCAATCCAAGCGTGGGCCGCGCCGGAGATGCCCAACTCGGAGAGGGTGGAGAGGAGGATCTGATGGTTCACAGTATCGAAGGCAGCCGATAGGTCTAGAAGGATGAGAGCAGAGGAGAGAGAGTTAGCTTTAGCAGTGCGGAGCGCCTCCGTGATACAGAGAAGAGCAGTCTCAGTTGAATGACTAGTCTTGACACCTGACTGATTTGGATCAAGAAGGTCATTCTGAGAGAGATAGCAGGAGAGCTGGCCAAGGACGGCACGTTCAAGAGTTTTGGAGAGAAAAGAAAGAAGGGATACTGGTCTGTAGTTGTTGACATCGGAGGGATCGAGTGTAGGTTTTTTCAGAAGGGGTGCAACTCTCGCTCTCTTGAAGACGGAAGGGACGTAGCCAGCGGTCAAGGATGAGTTGATGAGCGAGGTGAGGTAAGGGAGAAGGTCTCCGGAAATGGTCTGGAGAAGAGAGGAGGGGATAGGGTCAAGCGGGCAGGTTGTTGGGCGGCCGGCCGTCACAAGACGCGAGATTTCATCTGGAGAGAGAGGGGAGAAAGAGGTCAGAGCACAGGGTAGGACAGTGTGAGCAGAACCAGCGGTGTCGTTTGACTTAGCAAACGAGGATCGGATGTCGTCGACCTTCTTTTCGAAATGGTTGACGAAGTCGTCTGCAGAGAGGGAGGAGGGGGGGGGAGGGGGGAGGAGGATTCAGGAGGGAGGAGAAGGTGGCAAAGAGCTTCCTAGGGTTAGAGGCAGATGCTTGGAATTTAGAGTGGTAGAAAGTGGCTTTAGCAGCAGAGACAGAAGAGGAAAATGTAGAGAGGAGGGAGTGAAAGGATGCCAGGTCCGCAGGGAGGCGAGTTTTCCTCCATTTCCGCTCGGCTGCCCGGAGCCCTGTTCTGTGAGCTCGCAATGAGTCGTCGAGCCACGGAGCGGGAGGGGAGGACCGAGCCGGCCTGGAGGATAGGGGACATAGAGAGTCAAAGGATGCAGAAAGGGAGGAGAGGAGGGTTGAGGAGGCAGAATCAGGAGATAGGTTGGAGAAGGTTTGAGCAGAGGGAAGAGATGATAGGATGGAAGAGGAGAGAGTAGCGGGGGAGAGAGAGCGAAGGTTGGGACGGCGCGATACCATCCGAGTAGGGGCAGTGTGGGAAGTGTTGGATGGGAGCGAGAGGGAAAAGGATACAAGGTAGTGGTCGGAGACTTGGAGGGGAGTTGCAATGAGGTTAGTGGAAGAACAGCATCTAGTAAAGATGAGGTCAAGCGTATTGCCTGCCTTGTGAGTAGGGGGGGAAGGTGAGAGGGTGAGGTCAAAAGAGGAGAGGAGTGGAAAGAAGGAGGCAGAGAGGAATGAGTCAAAGGTAGACGTGGGGAGGTTAAAGTCACCCAGAACTGTGAGAGGTGAGCCGTCCTCAGGAAAGGAGCTTATCAAGGCATCAAGCTCATTGATGAACTCTCCGAGGGAACCTGGAGGGCGATAAATGATAAGGATGTTAAGCTTGAAAGGGCTGGTAACTGTGACAGCATGGAATTCAAAGGAGGCGATAGACAGATGGGTAAGGGGGGAAAGAGAGAATGACCACTTAGGAGAGATGAGGATCCCGGTGCCACCACCCCGCTGACCAGAAGCTCTCGGGGTGTGCGAGAACACGTGGGCAGACGAAGAGAGAGCAGTAGGAGTAGCAGTGTTATCTGTGGTGAGCCATGTTTCCGTCAGTGCCAAGAAGTCGAGGGACTGGAGGGAAGCATAGGCTGAGATGAGCTCTGCCTTGTTGGCCGCAGATCGGCAGTTCCAGAGGCTACCGGAGACCTGGAACTCCACGTGGGTCGTGTGGGCTGGGACCACCAGGTTAGGGTGGCCGCGGCCACGCGGTGTGAAGCGTTTGTATGGTCTGTGCAGAGAGGAGAGAACAGGGATAGACAGACACATAGTTGACAGGCTACAGAAGAGGCTACGCTAATGCAAAGGAGATTAGAATGACAAGTGGACTACACGTCTCGAATGTTCAGAAAGTTAAGCTTACGTTGCAAAAAAATAAAATAAAATATCTTATTGACTAAAATGATATAGTACTGCTGGCTGGTGAAGTAGGCTGGCTAGCAGTGGCTGCGTTGTTGAAAGTGAAGCTGGCTAGGTAACCTCGACAATTTCTCTAAATTTCTCTAAACTACACAATTATCTTGGATACAAGGACAGCAAAGACAACTAGCTAACACTACGCTAATCAAGTCGTTCCGTTGTAATGTAAGTTTCTACAGTGCTGCTATTCGGTAGAAGTTGGCTAGCTAGCAGTGTTAGCTAGCAGTGTTGGCTAGGTAGGAGGACGGCAGCGCGGCAGGCGAAAATAGCTGGCTAGCTAACCGATAATTACTCAAAACTACACAATTATCCTAGATACAAAGATAGCAAAGGCAACTATGTAGCTAGCTAACACTACACTAATCAAGTCGTTCCGTTGTAATGTAATCGTTTCTACAGTGCTGCTAATCGGTGGCTAGCTGGCTAGCTAGCAGGGTTGACTACGTTACGTTACGTTAGGACGAGAATACCTGGCTAGCGAACCTCAGCGAACCTCAATAACTACACAATTATCTTTGATACAAAGACGGCTATGTAGCTAGCTAAGTAGCTAGCTAAGATCAAACAAATCAAAGATAGCAAAGACAACTGTGTAGCCAGCTAACACTACACTAATCAAGTCGTTCCGTTGTAATGCACTCGTTTCTACAATGCTGCTATTCGGTGGCTAGCTGGCTAGCTAGCAGTGTTGGCTACGTTGCGTTACGTTAGGACGAAAATAGCTGGCTAGCGAACCTCAATAACTACACAATTATGTTTGATACAAAGACGGCTATGTAGCTAGCTAAGATCAAACAAATCAAACCGTTGTACTGTAATGAAAATGAAAATGAAATGGTAATACTACCTGTGGAGCGAAGCGGAATGTGGAGCGAAGCGGAATGCGACAGTCCAGTACAGTACATACTGTATACATACTGTATATATACTAATAAACAGAACAGTGGGTACACTAAGTCAGCGCAATGTTTCTGAATGTTTCTAGAATGACGCAGTCTTCGATTTCATGTAAATCTGTACCCACTCTGAATATGCCAAATATCTCCACAGACTTTAGGGTTGAGCTCATCTGCTAGTATGACCGGAGCAGGTGAACTGATGGACCAGATGGCTAACTGTGTACCGAGCACAGTCACGTTGTCACTTTGCATTCCTAAATACACATGCAGCGCCTTCACCTATGTAAAGAATGTCAAAAGCAGAGGCTGGCAACCTGTACATACATAGAGGGACACAGATCCAAGCACTTTCCTCTCAAAAATGCCATTGTGCAACGATACCGTTTAAAGGGGAAATCTGCAGTTGAACAATGACAAAGCGGCGACCCTGCCACTGTTTTGGTAAAACGCTGAGGGGTGGGGCTGGAGAAATATAACCACTCTCAAATTCCTAAACGGAGCTCTGGATTCAACAACTGACTGGCCATGATGTCAACATTTTAGTTTTAACCAGGTTTTGATACTATACATTGTGTTTACATTGACATCATTTACAAACATTGAGGTAAAACAAGCTTATACTTGGGGTTCTGATGAGGTATGACAGGTGAACTAAGCGCATGAAGCACTCAAGTTCTATTTTTCAAGAATCAATGGGTATACATGATTCATTTATAAGTCCAAAAATGGATGTAGCAATTGCCGATTGCCCAATTAAAGATTAAACCTTGACTCAAAATATATTGTCACCATGCATGGGTTTAAAGTGCTGTTGAATAACGGTTGTCGGAAAGCAACCTTCTCTACACTTTAATAAACCAGGTCCCTAATAAACAAGTAGCTTACTCACCCAGGAACATATGTAATGCACACACACACCACCCTGTCTGTCCACTCTCACTGCAAACTACAGAGATTTCAAGTCTAAACAAGCATGTCCAAGGGATACCAGCAGGCCCTTTTTAATGAACCCTAAATACAAACGTCTAATGACACAAGGTGTTGTTGCTACCATAAACATAATCCTGTTTCTGTCTAAGGAAGCTTCCTCTCCTTGAAAAATAAAGGAGAAGACTGTCATTTGTAAAAAAAAAAAAAAAAAAAAAAAAAAAAAAAAAAATTGCTGGCTGCAGATGAGCAGAGTGGTTGCAGACACGTGGGCGGAGGAGTGGAAATGAGAGAAGGAGAGCAGAGGAGAGAAGCGGCGCTGTCTGTTGTTAGATGTGGCGGCACGAGGTCTCCACCAACCAGACACAATAACTCAGCCTGTGCAGCTTGTAAATTGTTCCCCCCTCTAAAAAACAATGGAACCATAACAAACCTGGCTGGCCAGGGTAAGAAAAACAAACTGAGAAAAAATTTAAAGGAACGTTCCACTGAAAATACAACCAATACGATTTTTCCACCTACCCTGGCTGTCTTAAGAAATAAACAACAGCCAGGGAAATGGAAAAAAATCATGTTTTATTTTGAGTGGACCACCCCTTTAAACATTTGCTAGCCTTGATGGGTATATCAAATCAAATCAAATCAAATGTATTTATATAGCCCTTCTTACATCAGCTGATATCTCAAAGTGCTGTACAGAAACCCAGCCTAAAACCCCAAACAGCAAGCAATGCAGGTGTAGAAGCACAGTGGCTAGGACAAACTCCCTAGAAAGGCCAAAACCTCGGAAGAAACCTAGAGAGGAACCAGGCTACGAGGGGTGGCCAGTCCTCTTCAGGTTGTGCCGGGTGGAGATTATATCCGAACATGGCCAAGATGTTCAAATGTTCATAAATGACCAGCATGGTCAAATAATAATAATCACAGTAGTTGTCGAGGGTGCAGCAAGTCAGCACCTCAGGAGTAAATGTCAGTTGGCTTTTCATAGCCAATCATTAAGAGTATCTCTACCGCTCCTGCTGTCTCTAGAGAGTTGAAAACAGCAGGTCTGGGACAGGTAGCACGTCCGGTGAACAGGTCAGGGTTCCATAGCCGCAGGCAGAACAGTTGAAGCTGGAGCAGCAGCACGGCCAGGTGGACTGGGGACAGCAAGGAGTCATCATGCCAGGTAGTCCTGAGGCATGGTCCTAGGGCTCAGGTCCTCCGAGAGAGAGAAAGAAAGAGAGAAAGAGAGAATTAGAGAGAGCATACTTAAATTCACACAGGACACCGGATAAGACAGGAGAAGTACTCCAGATATAACAAACTGTCAGTGACTCAACCCACTCAAGTGACGCACCCCTCCTAGGGACGGCAAGAAAGAACACCAGTAAGCCAGTGACTCAGCCCCTGTAATAGGGTTAGAGGCAGAGAATCCCAGTGGAGAGAGGGGAACCGGCCAGGCAGAGACAGCAAGGGCGGTTCGTTGCTCCAGAGCCTTTCCGTTCACCTTCATACTCCTGGGCCAGACTACACTCAATCATATGACCCACTGAAGAGATGAGTCTTCAGTAAAGACTTAAAAGTTGAGACCGAGTCTGCGTCTCTCACATGGGTAGGCAGACCATTCCATAAAAATGGAGCTCTATAGAAGAAAGCCCTGCCTCCAGCTGTTTGCTTAGAAATTCTAGGGACAATTAGGAGGCTTGCGTCTTGTGACCGTAGCGTACGTGTAGGTATGTACGGCAGGACCAAATCGGAAAGATAGGTAGGAGCAAGCCCATGTAATGCTTTGTAGGTTAGCAGTAAAACCTTGACATCAGCCCTTGCCTTAACAGGAAGCCAGTGTAGGGGAGGCTAGCACTGGAGTAATATGATCAATATTTTTGGTTCTAGTCAGGATTCTAGCAGCCGTATTTAGCACTAACTGAAGTTTATTTAGTGCTTTATCCGGGTAGCCGGAAAGTAGAGCATTGCAGTAGTCTAACCTAGAATTAACCTCTACCGAGCACCTACCCCGGGTCCGGGATCACCCCCCACCCCCTCCACACTTATTAGCATCGCTAGCATAGCGTCACAATTAAATAGTAGCATCTAAATATCATTAAATCACAAGTCCAAGACACCTAATGAAAGATACAAATCCTGTGAATGAAGCCACCATTTCAGATTTTTTAAATGTTTTACAGGAAAGACACAATATGTAAATCTATTAGCTAAACACGTTAGGAAAAATCACCATTTTTCTTGTCCACCATTTTCTCTCAACACCAGTAGCTATCACCAATTCGGCTAAACTAAGATATTGATAGCCACTAACCAAGAAAAAACCTCCTCAGATGACAGTCTGATAACATATTTATGGTATAGGATAGGTTTTGTTAGAAGAATGTGCATATTTCAGGTAGATGTCATAGGTTACAATTGCACCCACCGTCACAAATGGACTAGAATAACTACATAGAGCAACGTGTTTACCTACTTACTAATCATCAAACATTTCGTAAAAATACACAGCATACACTAATCGAAAGACACAGATCCTGTGAATACAGACAATATTTCAGATTTTCTAAGTGTCTTACAGCGAAAACACAATAAATCGTTATATTAGCATACCACATATGCAAACGTTACCAGAGCATTGATTCTAGCCAAAGAGAGCGATAACGTAAACATCGCCAAAATATATTAATTTTTTTCACTAACCTTCTCAGAATTCTTCAGATGACACTCCTGTAACATCACATTACAACATACATATACAGTTTGATCGAAAATGTGCATATTTAGCGGCACAAATCGTGCTTACACAATGGAAATACTGTCCAACTACTCAAGCAATCTGCCCGGCAGCATCATGATAATACAACTATTTTTATCGAAAACTATTCATAAACTTGACAAAAAAAATACAGGTTGGCCATGAAATGAAAGATGCATTAGTTATTAATGCAACCGCTAAGTTAGATTTTTTAAATTAACGTTACTAGACATACAGTGTGCGTTACAGACAGACTAGTGCCGCAATAACGGCGTCACTATTTACCGTTATTGAGTTTACATTTTTCCACATAAAAATGGAATAACATCATAAATAGCTCTTACTTTTCGACGAGCTTCCATCGGAATCTTGGCCAAGTGGTACTTTTGTCCAAAAGAATCGTTGCTTGGTTGTAAAACGTTGCATTCAACTTCTGATATAGCAGCTAACTATAGCTAACAATTGCTAACATTAGCTAACGTGTCCAAATCCTCATTACGCAATACTGAGGAAATTCCGAAAAATAGCAATATACTCGCATAATCTGATATAACTCGGTTTCAAATAGCTTCGTTATGATGTTTCTAACACCTATATCAAATTAAATTACAGACTGATATATCTAAAGTTCATTACTAAGCGTTCGAAAATGGCATCCCGGGGTCTCTCTCTGCGTAAAGTTCAACGTCGAAAAGATGGCGTACCTCACTCCTTGGTGTTTTATAACCTCTGAGAGCTACGCAGGAAGCCCATTCCACTTCTCATTGGTTACTGACATCCAGGGGAAGGCGGGTGCAGTTCGTGTCGTTCCATAGGATATACACACCCCTTTAAACTGAACTGAGATCAGAGCTTCGCTCTCAGACCTTCGCAAAACCTGTCATGGATTTCGCTGTAGAAAGAGTTCTGTTCCACTCAGAGACATAATTCAAACGGCTATAGAAACTAGATAGTGTTTTCTATCCAATAATAACAATAATATGCATATTGTACGATCAAGAATTGAGTAGGAAGCCGTTTCATCTGTAGAGACAATTATGCTAATTTGAAACAGCACCCCCTATAGTCGCAAGAAGTTAACAAAAGCATGGATTCATTTTTCTGCATCATTTTTGGACAGAAAGTTTCTGATTTTTGCAATGTTACGTAGATGGAAAAAAGCTGTCCTTGAAACAGTCTTGATATGTTCGTCAAAAGAGAGATCAGGGTCCAGAGTAACGCCGAGGTCCTTCACAGTTTTATTTGAGACGACTTTACAACCATCAAGATTAATTGTCAGATTCAATAGAAGATCTCTTTGTTTCTTGAGACCTAGAACAAGCATCTCTGTTTTGTCCGAGTTTAAAAGTAGAAAGTTTGCAGCCATCCACTTCCTTATGTCTGAAACACAGGCTTCTAGCGAGGGCAATTTTGGGGCCTCATCATGTTTCATTGAAATGTACAGCTGTGTGTCATCCGCATAGCAGTGAAAGTTAACATTATGTTTTCGAATGACATCCCCAAGAGGTAAAATATATAGTGAAAAGAATAGTGGTCCTAAAACGGAACCTTGAGGAACACCGAAATGTACAGTTGATTTGTCAGAGGACAAACCATTCACAGAGACAAACTGATATCTTTCCGACAGATAAGATCTAAACAAGGCCAGAACTTGTCCGTGTAGACCAATTTGGGTTTCCAATCTCTCCAAAAGAATGTGGTGTTCGATGGTATCAAAGGCAGCACTAAGGTCTAGGAGCACAAGGACAGATGCAGAGCCTCGGTCTGACGCCATTAAAAGGTCATTTGCCACCTTCACAAGTGCAGTCTCAGTGCTATGATGGGGTCTAAAACCAGACTGAAGCATTTTGTATCCATTGTTTGTCTTCAGGAAGGCAGTGAGTTGATGCGCAACAGCTATTTCAAAAAAATTTGAGAGGAATGGAAGATTCAATATAGGCCGATAGTTTTTTATATTTTCTGGGTCAAGGTTCGGCTTTTTCAAGAGAGGCTTTATTACTGCCACTTTTAGTGAGTTTGGTACTCATGCGGTGGATAGAGAGATGTTTATTATGTTCAACATAGGTGGGCCAAGCACAGGAAGCAGCTCTTTCAATAGTTTAGTTGGAATAGGGTCCAGTATGCAGCTTGACGGTTTAGAGGCCATGATTATTTTCATCATTGTGTCAAGAGATATAGTACGAAAACACTTAAGTGTCTCTCTTGATCCTAGGTCCTGGCAGAGTTGTGCAGACTCAGGACAGCTGAGCTTTGGAGGAATACGCAGATTTAAAGAGGAGTCCATAATTTGCTTTCTAATGATCATGATTTTTTCCTCAAAGAAGTTCATGAATTTATTACTGCTGAAGTGAAAGCCATGGAGTCTGGAAGGGCATCGAGGAATCTTTGTGCTGTCGGAGAATTTATAACACGACTTTTGATGCTCCTTGGTTGGGGTCTGAGCAGATTATTTGTTGCGATTGCAAACGTAATAAAATGGTGGTCCGATAGTCCAGGATTATGAGGAAAAACATTAAGATCTACAACATTTATTCCATGGGACAAAACTAGGTCCAGAGTATCACTGTGACAGTGAGTAGGTCCAGAGACATGTTGGACAAAACCCACTGAATCGATGATGGCTCTGAAAGCCTTTTGGAGTGGGTCTGTGGACTTTTCCATGTGAATATTAAAATCACCAAAAATTTGAATATTATCTGCTATGACTACAAGGTCCGATAGGAATTCAGGGAACTCAGTGAGGAACGCTGTATATGGCCCAGGATGCCTGTAAACAGTAGCTATAAAAAGTGATTGAGTAGGCTGCATAGATTTCATGACTAGAAGCTCAAAAGACGAAAACTGCATTTTTGGGGGGTAAATTGAAATTTGCTATCGTAAATGTTAGCAACACCTCCGCCTTTGCAGGATGCACGGGGGATATGGTCACTAGTGTAACCAGGAGGTGAGGCCTCATTTAACACAGTAAATTCATCAGGCTTAACTTTTTATGGCTGCAGGGGCAGTATTGAGTAGCTCTGATAAAAGGTGCCCATTTCAAACGGCCTCGTACTCAATTCTTGCTCGTACAATATGCATATTATTATTACTATTGGATAGAAAACACTCTCTAGTTTCTAAAACCGTTTGAATTATATCTGTGAGTCAAACAGAACTCATTTGGCACAAACTTCCTGACCAGGAAGTGGAAAGTCTGAAATCGATGCTCTGTTCTACTTCCTGCCTATACATGGGCATGATACGTATTAGTATACGTGCAATTCGTACACCTTCCCCTGGATGTCAAGAGGCGGTGAGAGAAGAAATGTTGTGTTTATCTTGGTCTGAAGTGGAATACAAGCTCTTTGTATGACGTGTCCGCCCATTTCCTGTTTTCTGGAGAGCGCGAAAGGGGACTTGGAATTGCCTTCTGTTTAGCTGCTGTTATAGGTGACTAATATCTCCGGCTTTGATTTTATTTGATACATGTGACCATATCATCGTAAAGTATGTTTTTTCAATATAGTTTCATCAGATTATTGAAATTTTTTCGGAAGTTTTGCCGTGTTCCGTTCTCTTCCGTTTGTTGACAAGGAGAGCTTCGAGCCACTTAGCAAGTGCGCTTGCTAATTCAAGAGGGAAAATGAACGTTCTAAATCCAAACAACGATTGTTCTTGACAAAGGACACCTTGTCCAACATTCTGATGGAAGATCACCAAAAGTAAGAAACATTTTATGATGCTATTTCATATATCTGTCGTGCATGTGAACTAGTCGCCGGCGCCCAACTTTGGGGTACTCAGCTATACCGAAGCTGGATGTCGTAATGAAGTTATTTTTTAGAATTCTAACACTGCAATTTCATTAAGAACTAATGGATCTATCATTTCCTATACAACATGTATTTTTTAGTTATGTTTATGAATAGCTATTTGGTCAGAATATGTGTGTCAGAAAACGTGTCAGAAAAATATCAGTGCTGTTTAGACGTTGTGGAAAAAGTAGCTAAGATAGCAACATGTTTAACCACTGATTTCAGCTCTAAATATGCACATTTTCGAACAAAACATAAGTGTATGTATAACCTGATGTTATAGGACTGTCATCTGATAAAGAATATCAAGGTTAGTCAAATTATATATCCTTTGCTGGTTTGTTACGATCGCTAACTTTTACTACTGGGAAATGGATTGTCTTTCTGGCTATTGTGGTAAGCTAATATAACGCTATATTGTGTTTTCGCTGTAAAACACTTAATAAATCGGAAATATTGGCTGGAATCACAAGATGCCTGTCTTTCATTTGCTGTACACTATGTATTTTTCAGAAATGTTTTATGATGAGTAATTAGATATTTGACGTTGGTGTCTGTAATTATTCTGTCTGCTTTCGGTGCAATTTCTGATTGTAGCTGCAATGTAAACTATGATTTATACCTGAAATATGCAAATTTTTTGAACAAAACAGATTTATTTTATAACATGTTATAAGACTGTCATCTGATGAAGTTGTTTGTTGGTTAGTTTGGTTGGTTCTTGGTTAGTTAGGTTGGCTTTGTGCATGCTACCTGTGCTGTGAAAAATGTCTGTCCTTTTTTTGTATTTGGTGGTGAGCTAACATAAATATACGTGCTGTTTTTGCTGTAAAACATTTTAAAAATCGGACATGTTGGCTGGATTCACAAAATGTGTACCTTTCATTTGCTGTTTTGGACTTGTTAATGTGTGAAAGTTAAATATTTAAAAAATATATATTTTGAATTTCGCGCCCTGCGCTTGAGCTGGCTGTTGTCATATTGTGGGCGGCCTCGGGCTTGCAGCCATAAGAAGTTAAACCATGTTTCAGTCAGGCCAATCACATCAAGATTATGATCAGTGATTAGTTCATTGACTATAACTGCCTTTGAAGTGAGGGATCTAACATTAAGTAGCCCTATTTTGAGATGTGAGGTATCACGATCTCTTTCAATAATGGCAGGAATGTAGGAGGTCTTTATCCTAGTGAGATTGCTAAGGCGAACACCGCCATGTTAAGTTTGCCCAACCTAGGTCGAGGCACAGACACGGTCTCAATGGGGATAGCTGAGCTGACTACACTGACTGTGCTAGTGGCAGACTCCACTAAGCTGGCAGGCTGGCTAACAGCCTGCTGCCTGGCCTGCACCCTATTTCATTGTGGAGCTAGAGGAGTTAGAGCCCTGTCTATGATGGTAGATAAGATGAGAGCACCCCTCCAGCTAGGATGGAGTCCAATTATCTACAAATTCTATCTTTTGGGAGGGGCAGAAAACAGTTTTCAACCAGCGATTGAGTTGTGAGACTGCTGTAGAGCTTATCACTCCCCCTAACTGGGATGGGGCCAGAGACAATTACTTGATGCCGACACATCTTTCTAGCTGATTTACACGCTGAAGCTATGGTGCGCTTGGTGACCTCTGACTGTTTCATCCTAACATCGTTGGTGCCGACGTGGATAACAATATCTCTATACTCTCTACACTCGCCAGTTTTAGCTTTAGCCAGCACCATCTTCAGATTAGCCTTAACGTCGGTAGCCCTGCCCCCTGGTAAACAGTGTATGATCGCTGGATGATTCGTTTTAAGTCTAATGCTGCGGGTAATGGAATCGCCAATGACTAGGGTTTTCAATTTGTCAGAGCTAATGGTGGGAAGCTTCGGCGTCTCAGATAAATGAAGTCCTGTGAAACTACATGTATGCCACGCCCTGACCATAGAGAGCTGTTTATTCTCTATGTTGGTTAGGTCGGGGTGTGATTAAGGGTGGGTTATCTAGGGGAATTATATATCTATGTTGGCCTGGTATGGTTCCCAATCAGAGACAACGATAAACAGCTGCCTCTGATTGGGGATCATATTTAGGTAGCCATTTCCCCATTGTGATTTGTGGGATCTTGACTATGTATAGTTGCCTGTTAGCACTATTTTGAGCTTCACGTTTCGTTTGTTCGCGTTATTGTTTTTGTTCTTTGAGTTTTCTCTTCCTAAATAAAGGGATGGTAACATACCACGCTGCATCTTGGTCCAATCATTATGACGATCGTGACAATGTACTGGGTTGATGGCTATGGGTATTGTGCAAATTAGTCCTGCCTTTTTTTATCCCATTTTTGTGGTTAAAGTAAAAGTTTATGCTGTTGTATATAAATTGCGATTTGAAACCAGAAGAGCACATTAGATATGATTATCTTAAAAGCTTGTCTTTAAGTGTTAGTCTGTATATCTTTTTTTCCCAGTCCTTGAACTTAAAACTTTTTCTCAATAGGGGGTGCTGTTTTCACTTTGTAAAAATGTTGTTCCCAAATTAAACTGCCTCGCACTCAATTCTTGCTCGTACAATATGCATATTATTATTACTATTGGATAGAAAACACTCTCTAGTTTCTAAAACCGTTTGAATTATATCTGTGAGTAAAACAGAACTCAAGTTGGAGCAATTTTCCTGTGAGAAAGTAAGAAATCTGAAATCAGCCAGGCTGTTCTCAGGTCAGTTTATTCATTTGCATGTCTTCTATTGGTTGAGATGCACTGCATACGCCTTCCCCTAGATGTCAGCAAATAGTGAGAATTGGAATGGAGTTGCTAGGCAGATCTGAGGCCATATAAATGGACTGGGAACGGGGGGTCCAGTCTTTCCTTCATTCGCCATGACGCAAGACAGACCTCAGGATCGCTTTCTAGAAAGCTACCGTTATAGGCCTTAGATATATCCGGCTCTGATTCTATTTGATATAGGTGTTAAAGACATCATAATGTTGTTATTTTAAACCGAGTTATATCAGTTTATATCAGTATATTGCGATTTTCGGTATTTTATTTGTGCTGCGTTATGGTGAGTTGGACACGTCTTCGCCACATGGCTAATGTTTACTGCTAATTCCACAGTTGAAGGCGACAATCTACAACCGAGCAACGATTCCTCTGGACAAAGGACAACTTTCCCAAGATTCTGATGGGAGCTCATCAAAAAGTAAGAAGTATTTATGATGTTAATTCGTTGTTCTGTTGAAAAATGTAAAACTACTCTTCCGCCATTAATTTCGGTGCGGTCTCGCTTTAACGCACGCTGTATGTCGTAGTAACGTTAATTTTAAAAATCTAACACAGCGGTTGCATTAAGAACTAATGTATCTTTCATTTGCTGTCTAACCTGTATTTTTTAGTCAAGTTTATGATTAGTTAATGATTAGATTAGGTGCCTCTCCCAAGATTTCTCCCGACATATTGTTGGCAGCTTGGCTACTATTCTCATTGTATAACCACGATTTGTGCCGCTAAATATGCACATTTTCGAACAAACTGTATATGTATTGTGTAATATGATGTTATAGGACTGTCATCTGAAGAAGTTTGAGAAGGTTAGTGAAAAAATTAATATATTTTTCTGGTTTATTCGTTATCGCTATTGTTGGCTTGAATCAATGCTGTTGTGTGGTTGGCTATTGTAGTAAGCTAATATAATGCTATATTGTGTTTTCGCTGTAAAACACTTAAAAAATCTGAAATATTGTCTGGATTCACAAGATCTTTGTCTTTCATTTTCTGTGTATTTTTCATGAATGTTTTATGATGAGTATTTAGGTAATTCACGTTGGTCTCTGTAGTTATTCTAGTTGCTTTGGTGAGAGTTGTGATGGTGGCTGCAATGTAAAACTATGATTTATACCTGAAATATGCAAAGTTTTCGAACAAAACATATGCTTTACAATAAATATGTTATCAGACTGTCATCTGATGAAGTTGTTTCTTGGTTAGTGACTATTTATATCTTTATTTGGTCAAATTTGTGATAGCTACCTATGCAGGAAAAAAATGGTGGGAAAAAAAGTTGTGTCTTTTGCTATCGTGGTCATCTGGTGTCTTGGACTTGTGATTTAATGATATTTAGATGCTAGTATTTACTTGTGACGCTATGCTAGGCTATGCTAGTCAGCTTTTTTACTGATGGGGGTGCTCCCGGATCCGGGATTGTGACCAAGTAGAAGTTAAAGAGATGGGAAAAGGGATGTGGGGATACCAAAGCAAAACAAAACGAAAGTGAAACAATTAAAATACAAAATTCACTCTCTGTTTCCAGCGAAGAAATAACCGATGAGTGTGGCCCTCTACCCAGGTGAAAGACTGAATTCATCCCCTGAGAAAATGAGAGAGAGAAAGAAAGACAGACAAGAGAACGAGAGGAGTAGATGAAAGACAAAGAGCTGTAACTAAAGAGACCATTAGGATGTAGACAGAGAGAGAGAGAGAGAGAGAGAGAGAGAGAGAGAGAGAGAGAGAGAGAGAGAGAGAGAGAGAGAGAGAGAGAGAGAGAGAGAGAGAGAGAGAGAGAGAAAGAGAGAGAGAGAGAATGAGAATAGAGAGGGAAAGAGAACTACAGAGTTTGGAGACTCTGAATGAAAAAGTTTTGGGGTTTCCATTGAAGTAAGAGAAGAAATAGTCGCAGAAGAGGCCAAGTAGGCCAGAATAAATAATCCTTGATGTAACGTCTAATTCTGAATCCCATATTAGCTGGCGAGGTTTTAATGTAAATATGCCATTATGCTGTCATTAGACTGATCAGACGAGCATGCCTGCAGGTCACTCCAGTCACTGTTAATTTTGCAGGCAAAAGCTTTTTTCCCCTCTTGAAATGTTAATAACGTTATATTAGTTAATGTAGCGTGACTAAAATTCCGATTTGATATAATTCATTTTAATATCTGTGACTGGCTGGCCTGATCATTTTTGCAACGCCGCTTCCCAGCCCGAATACAAGATTCTAAATTGGACTCATTTGCATGGGCTGGTTCGACCATGTCTTCTCTCGCAATTTAACCATCATCAAATCAATTTGATCATTTTCTTTGCTCTTTGAGGTACAACTGTTTCCGAATTTGAATAATGCCAACCGTCACATTTAATTAGGTGTTATAGCGTTTGTCAGAGCAGGAGCGTGTGCTGCGATGATTCAAAATTCAATGAGACAACGTTGACAGCCACATCTTCATCAAAGCAGATTATTACATGTTAGACAATTACTATTCCCTTTATTCTTAATTATCTTGTATATACGTTAAGCCCTCTAGTTATATCTATCTATATCATCCTACAATATCACCAGCGATGTCTTATTTCCAATTGATAAGAATGGATTCAACACCAATATATCTATCGTCAGAATCCATAACATCATAACATGCATGCAACTAATGGCAAATAATTCCACCTACCAAGGTCTAAATGTCTTGAGGTTTTCACACCTTCAGCCAAAAAGCATCATGGGTTATGTAGTGTTTGTGTTCACCATGCACCCAAATTGCACTGGGGCTGCTCGTTCAGTGCACTCCACAGCTCACAGTAAATTACTACAGCCAGAGGGGAGGGGGGGGGGGGGGGGCTCTTGATGGCGCCAGGGAGTCCTACTGACACAGCAGAGGAGCTCTCTGGGGCTCTACTCCTCCATGGTGTCTGGATCATAGAGCCAGACTGGACTGGGACAGAGGGACAAGAGGCTGGGCACAGAGGGCTTCATACTGGGGGGATGAGGGACTGGGATAGGGAGAGGAGTGGAGGGAGGGAGGCTCCTCTGGGGGTCTGCTATGGTGTGGGAGACAGGGAATCAGTGGTGATTATGGGACAGAGACACTCAGGGTGGAGGTGGGGGAGGAGAGGGAGGAGAAGGAGGAGCGGAAAGAGGAGAGGTAGGAGAGGGAGGAGAAGGAGGGCAATCCACCATGGGGAATAGAAGAAAGCCAATAGAATTATCCAGTGATGTCAGAACAATGCCGACACTTAAAGCTTAATTCAACCGTTTACATTTTATGCAAATAGCATATTTACAGGAAAAAAGAGAATAACATAACACTCAAAGACATTTTCCTCATGGAAGCTGATACCTACATTTTTCAGCAAAACAGTCTGCTATTATTACTATTGATCCAGCATCGATCATTTACTCAGTTCTCCATCAGAACATCAAAAACTCTTGAAGCTGGTTAAACCGACACGTAATAGAATAACATCGCTGTAGCCTCTAATGCCTTAGCTCCTATCTCCTCCCCCCTTCCCCAGTAGGCAGAGCATATTCAGTGCGGTTGATGTTTTAATCATGGCTGCTGGGCTCATTGTGATGTGCAGCCACCTCTGGGCTCTCTAATTGTCTCAGGCCAGGCTGGCTCTGCTGATCGCCCTGCTACGTCTGGAATGGCTAATGACTCACAACCAGGCAGGGCTAGGCACAGAAACCTCCAAAGACCCCACCATGCCCATGTTGGGAAGCGGCAAGATGTTGGGGAGGGATGATGAGGTGTGTGTGTGTGTGTGTGTGTGTGTGTGTGTGTGCGCGCGTGCGTGCGTGCGTGCGTGCGAACGTCATGGATCAGAATATCATCAACTGCAGACAGACGCCATAGAGCCTGTTTTCCTCTTGAATCATCCTTGCTCTGAAGACCATGGTCATCCCATAGCTAAACCCTGACTGATTCCCATTCCTTTTGACCTCCTTCTAAGGAGACACATTACATAGGCTTCCAGACCATTCCATTTCTCTACAAAAACATCTAACAAACAGCCCATTCAATTCAATCAGAAAGCATCAGGCACCACCGATGAACACGTAAAATGCCCCTGACGAAGAATAACGCTCTTCCGTAACAGGGAGAAACTCAGAGGACACACTGTCAGTGATCTCTCCTTAACACCGGAGCAGAGCCCCATGTTTCCTTGCCAGCCTGCAAGATGATGCGGACTTAAGGATAAAGGGCCTATTGCTTATGTTGCTGATTGTACACCCGTGGATAAGGCTTCCGGGTGTGGCAGCAAAAACCTAAGCTGCTTCGATGTTAGATGTGAGGGCGTGACTACACAGAGATCGACTCAGGCGTTCTGTAGGTATCATCAGACAGCGTGACTACAGTAAAGTACAGCCGGTGTTGGATGTGTAGCGCCGAGGGCTCGTATCTTCATACTGACGTCTCGTGAAAAACTGTAGGGGGATTTACGGACCCACAACGCACCAATAAAGCGCTTGGTTTATGTCGATGGAGCAGAAACGTCAAGTTTCATGAAAAAGAGGTTAACGTCATTCCCAAGATACCTTCTACAGTATCTGACCTTGGTTGGAGAGGGCGATTCCCGTCTCGGCGAAACCAATTGTGTTGTTATTCTAATGTTTTGAAATGTGGGGCCTCGTGAAAAGACTAATAAGGCAGCCTTAGTAACACAAGGGCTACATATGCTTAACAGCCTAGACTATTCTCCTGCTGCATATTAGCATCCCATTTGAGTTCCAAGAGGCTTCACAATGCAGGGGGTCAATAGCATGGATGGGGTCAATGCTGAAGACGGGGCCTCTCCATGAACTGTACATCTTTGCATACTGTAGGAAATCTATTGCATTGGAAGTCAAGTGGCCCTGAATGCCAATGGTAGACCTTCCAGGTTGCCTGCTTTGAAACACAAAAGCAAGTGGGCCAATAGTGTTCTGCTTAATTTTTTACCTTTTCAAGAGGCAATTCCGGAATTTAACCTCCAAATATTATCTCTTTCCCCTTCTCTTATGCGATGGATGTGAGCACTCGTCACGGAGAGACAAATACAATTTGGCCCTGTCCATCTAGTCAAGGGAGTGATAATCCAAATCCACATTTGGAGCTCTGATAAGACAACCTATTAAATGTAATTATAAAATGGGTGGTACAAATTGTTAGTGTTGTAGCTATCTTCAAATGCCTAATGTCTTGAAATAGCCCCGGTGATTTGAATCATTTGAGCATTTCCTTGCAATTAGTTTGCCCATAATAACGCTGTGGCTAATTTCTGTTCAACGTTTGACATTATAAATGTAATTGGCTTTCATTCAACGCTCCGATGTGACACATCTATCAAACCTCACAGGCCTCTGTGTGTGTGTGTGTGTGTGTGTGTGTGTGTGTGTGTGTGTGTGTGTGTGTGTGTGTGTGTGTGTGTGTGTGTGTGTGTGTGTGTGTGTGTGTGTGTGTGTGTGTGTGTGTGTGTGTGTGTGCGCGTGTGTGTGAACGTGCATGGTGCATGTGTCTAAACCCGTGTATGAGCCTTTGTACACGTGCCTGCGTGAAGATGCGTGAGCAGCATTACAAATCTCACCTAAACACCCCCTCCTTTTTTCTCAAATACACATTGTTGACCAACACCCTACCCTCTTGGATGGTAATATTTACAGTTATTGCCTCAATAAAAAATATGAATCTATAATGCGTTTAATTATAGTTCTCAGGTGACCTGTGTAAAGACAATTTTACCCATTAATGAGCCTGTCAGTTGAAGGCTATTGTCTCCTGGTACTTTTCATAGCCTCCTTACCATGGCCAGGGTTCCTCTTTTATTCCCTATATAACCCCATGAGCCCTGGTCAAAAGTAGTGCACTAGATTGGGAGTAGGGTTCCATTTGGGATGCAGCCCACCATGCCACACAGCTCGTACATGTGAGCTCTCATAACAGTTAAGATGCTAGTAGAGCACATCGGGCCTGGCTAATTTGAGATGGCTATTTGGGAGGGTCACGTGGAAACGTCTCAGGGGAAAATGGTTCGCGCCGACACACACACCCACACTACATCTACTGGTCCCTGGGGTATAGAGGATTATGGACAGTGTTGATCTCGCCCAACCCCCAGTTAACATGGTATAACCTAAACCAATTCATTTCATCAAGGGTTCAACTATTTAATATGGGAGAGAACTTGGGAATAAAAGACAGATATTTAAATAACATTCAGATTCAGAAAACTTTAAGGTCCTCAAAGAGGCAATTCATCTTGCAGCAGTCATAAAACATATAACATCTAAAAATGTAAAATAAATAGCGAAGGATATTTACAAAAAAATAGGCACGGTAAGTGCTGTTTCATAGTGCAAGTGCTAAGAGCAATTAGTCAAACATTTGTTACATTTCAGAATTGCATTCGGAATAAAAGAGTACTTGGCCCTATTTTTTTAAACCTTGGATAGTCTATACCTGCGTCCAGAGGGAAGGAGCTGGAATTCAGGGTGGAGTGCATGGGAAGAGACAACTGCTATTTTATTTGCCTTCTGGAGGGATCTGCCCTGGTAGAGAGATGACAATTCTTGCTGTTTCTGCCCCATGATTTCTCCACAAGTCCTGACTATCTTGCCCAACCTATTTTTCTGTGCCACCTTGATATTCCCAAACCAGCAGGTCAAGCAGTAGGACAGAATGCTCTCAATTAATGATTTATAAAAGAGAACCATGATTGTTAGATCAACATAAAAAAGTACAGTTTTCGTGGGAAATACAGTCTCTGTTGGCCTTTCTTAAAAATAGTGTCAGTACACTGATCCCAGGACAGCTTGTTGTCAATGACTAGCCCAAGGTATTTGTACTCCTCCACTATTTCAATGGGCTCATCTTTTATCAGGGATGGTGTGTGCATGGTAGTGTTCCTTTGAAAGTCAATCACCACGTCCTTTGTTTTTGATGTATTTAATATTGGATGGGATGACTCACACCAGACAGTAAAATCATTTAGAGCTGATCCGTGCTCCGTCTCATCCCCTACAAGAAGACGGACCAAAGCATTATTGTCAGCACATTTGATCAGGTGGCGCCCTGGGAACCGGCTCCGGCAGCTGTCTGTATACAGCATGAATAGTACTGGTGAAAGAACACTGCCCTGTGCGGTTCCTACTGAAGTAGTGCGCACCTCAGAGAGTGTGTTGCCAACTCATACCTGCTGAGACCTATCAGTTAGGAAGTTGGTGATCCATGTGATAAGCATAGCGTCAAGTCCGAAGTCTCCTCTCAGTCTGTCCGCGAGGACCAACGAATTGGTTGTGTTAAATGCCGAGGAGAAATCTACAAACATGATACGCACATGGGTTTTACCGCCCTCCAAATGCATGTACACCAGATGTAAGAGCGAAAGGATGGCATCATATGTCCCCCTCTCTGACCAGCATGCAAATTGGAGGGGGTTCAAGAAGGTGACTGGTGGTGTTGATGATGTATGTCTTGATGATCTTTTCAAGAGATTTAATCAGAAGAGAGGTCAGAGCGGATGAGAGGTTTTTGGGACAGGTGCAACAATAGATTTTTTCTATGAAAAATTGACATTTCCAACGTATCCAGGGACCGCTGAAAGAGAAACCAGAAGACACCACACAGCTGAGTGGAACAGTGTTTGGGTTCTAGACTCAATGACAGACATGGGTTCTAGACCCAATGATAAAGAGAGAAAGTCTGTGGAGAGTCATTGAGTTACTTTGTGATCGATATTAGTTGTTTCAAGGACGGATATTCTCTATTTCTATTTGTTTTATTGAGGAAACATGAATATATTAGTATAAAGTAGTGATTTCTGTGCCTTTGCACTCTTAAAGAAATACAAGGTCCATAAAGTTGACAAAGTAAACTTGAACATAAAGTAGTGAAGGTAAATGTGTACTTTGAATACTAAGGTAAGAATACAGTCATTGCGGAGAACAGCCTTGGGCCAAACACAAAAGACCACGACGAATGCAAGACAATAACATCAGAATCTGAATTACAGTTAAATGTGAATATAAAATGCAATTTTCCTTTATATCACAGCTACCTCAACTTGAATCAATACATCCACTTACCAATTATTACGCTTATAAAGATTCTTATAACACCCAGTTTATTTTGTGTATTTGAATAGCTCTCCTGATGCGTGGACCTTGACCAAGCCTAACCATAGAAAGATATGAATACATGAGTATGTGCACAAGTAATGACAATTTTAGATTTGGAATAAAAGGTTACTGAAGTGATGATTAATGATATTGAACGTAAAAATTCACCTTGAGACTCTCTGGCGAGGCTTTTGCTAAGACAAATACATGAAACTATTACTAATGACCGTTAATGTGTATATGCTCTGTGTAATTTCCCCGTTTCATATTTTAATAACAGGGATTTAATGAATTGGTATTTAGAAAGGGAACTATCTCCATATACTCATTTAATACCATTACTGACCAAATTAACCTTGTACTGGGCTTAATTACGTTTAGTTCCATTTGGTTGATCATGCAATTTATTTGGAGGCGGATGTTACAAATGGACAAGCTTAAAATGCAATGCTTTTATGGACTTTGTGTAGCTCTTGCAGCTTCCTAGGGAAGTCCTCCATTATTTCACACTTAAAGTGATACATTATGTTCCACTAAAGTGCAATGGACATGAATGTGGATTCTAAATAATAAATAAATGACAAACTGGGACCATATTTTACAAGTATTGCATTAGTCAAAATGTAACGTGCACATCCATAATAAGATAGCTGTCAACCAAATGTTGTAGAATAACCACAACAAAACAGTCATGGTGAGGGAGCTAAAGACCACAGCATCAATATCACAGTGGCATTTTCCCCTCGTTTGATTAAAACTCATACTCCGACAAGCTGTCAACTGTCTGTCTTTCATCCGTCTACGTTGAGCCGCATGACATTATTCAAACGAGAGTCTGAATTCTAATGAGAATTCAATTGACAACTTAATGTTGGGTCTGGAGATGTAAATCAATTTAAATGAGTTATTGTACTGCAGACCTGGGTTCACATAGTATTTGAAATCTTTGAAATAATTTTAGCGTTGGCCTGCCCTGAGTGCCAGATGGGCAGGGTTTGCAGTTTTGTGACTATTCTATTGGTTCAACTGCGCCAGACAAGCTCAATCAATCCCTGCTAAACTATTTCAAATGTTTTTTATAGTATTAGTATTAGTATTAGTATTAGTAATTGAACCCAGATCTGCTGTACTGTATGCGTGTGGAGCTTTGTATCGCTACAGTCTAAGTCTAAGCTATGGGAGGAGAGAAGAGAGGGAGAGAGAGAGCATTGGGTCCGACGAGAACAGCCATCAATACACTGATACACCTCGTCATAAATCCTTACGGTGCAGGAACAATGAGTTGATAAGATCAATGGGCCTTTCACCTCGTAACATTTACAGATTTGATCTAGATCATACCGCTTGCTATCATTATTCTTCCTCTTTACCTCCCCTTCCCCTTCACTATCCAATCTTTATTACATTCGTTTTTCCGACGGTGATATGTTCAGTTTGAGAAATAGGGGTTTCAAATGTCAAGAGGAAGGGTTTTTTCTCCCGAGAACAGGACTGTCTCATGAAATCTGATCAACCATCAACCCTCTAGTTCGTCCTTTTGCTAAAAAAAGTGTACTTTTTTACTTTCAAGGACCAGTGCAGTCAAAATTCTGTTTTTCCTGTGACTGGGAGTCCCATAGGGCGGCGCACAATTGGCCAAGCATCGTCCAGGTTTGACCGGAGTAGGCCGTCATTGTAAATAAGAATTTGTTCTTAACTGACTTGCCTAGTTAAATAAAGGTTCAATAAAAATTAAATATATCATATTGTACAACAGCTGATGAAACTAACATTGTAAAATCAAATAAAAATGTGATCAGTGTTATTTCCTGATAGTTGCTGGGAGAAAATCTGGGAGAAAATCTAATCTACACAGTTCAGTTTTTGTCATTCTTTTGTTTTTTATCTCATGTATGCTGTGTAGTAAATGATACAGCTTTTACTTTCATTGTTGATTTGTGTTTTCCTGTAAAGCACATTGCGTCGCCTTCCATGTCTGAAATGTGCTGTATAAATAAAGTTTTATTTTATTTTATTTTATTTGTGCATTCAGATCACTTGAATGTTTGCTACGTTGCGTAACGGTTTGTATTGAAAGACACATTCTCCCCAAATGTTCTTTTATGTTCTTGAACTGACTTTGAGGTATGTTTGCTGTGTTCGGTGGGTGTGCGGAGAAGTGGATTGAAGCAATGAGTGACATATTTAAAAGGCAGCTGTACATTTTGAACCCAGTACTCAACCACTCCCCATTTTTCAACTGGTCATTCAGTACAGCACCGTTTCCGTTCAATTGAACATTCTATTATGTTTTTATGTACTGAACGTACTTATTACCCAGAAATGATTTGATATAAAAACTGCTGCTTTTGACCTTTAAACATGCATTCTTAAAAAATATTTATAGTGTGTGTTTGTGCATCTGTGCGTGTGCCTGTGTGTGCATAGGCTCAAATAAAATAAAATAAAATGTTATTGGTCACATACACATGGTTAGCAGATGTTAATGCGAGTGTAGCGAAATGCTTGTGCTTCTAGTTCCGACCGTGCAGTAATATCTAACAAGTAATCTAACAATTTCACAACAACACTGTCTACACACAAGTGTAAAAGGATGATTAGGAATATGTACATATAAATATATGGATGAGTGATTGCCGTGCGGCATAGGCAAGATGCAGTAGATGGTATAGAGTACAGTATATACATTTGAGATGAGTAATGTAGGGTATGTAAACATTATATAAAGTGGCATTGTTTAAAGTGGCTAGTGATGCATTTATTGCATTTAATTATTAAAGTGGCTGGAGATTTTGAGTCTATGTTTATATGTTGCCAGCAGCCACTCTGTGCTAGTGATGGCTGTTTAACAGTCTGATGCCCTTGAGATAGAAGCTGTTTTTCAGTCTATCAGTCCCAGCTTGATGCACCTGTACTGACCTCGCCTTCTGGATGATAGCGGAGTGAACAGGCAGTGGCTTGAGTGGTTTTTGTCCATGATGATCTTTTTGGCCTTCCTGTGACATCGGGTGATGTAGGTGTCCTGGAGGGCAGGTAGTTTGCCCCCGGTGATGCGTTGTGCAGACTGCACTACCCACTGGAGAGCCTTACGGTTGTGGGTGGAGCAGTTGCCATACCAGGCGGTGATACAGCCCGACAGGATGTTCTCGATTGTGCATCTGTAAAAGTTTGTGACTGTTTTCGGTGACAAGCCACATTTCTTCAGCCTCCTGAGGCGCTGTTATGCCTTCTTCACAACGCTGTCTGTGTGAGTGGACCATTTCAGTTTGTCCCTGATGTGTACACTGAGGAACTTAAAACGTTCCACCTTCTCCACTACTGTCCCGTCGATGTGGATAGGAGGGTGCTCCCTCTGCTGTTTCCTGAAGTCCACGATCATCTCCTTTGTTTTGTTGACGTTGAGTGTGAGGTTATTTTCCTGACACCACACACCGAGGGCCCTCACCTCCTCCCTGTAGGCTATCTCGTCGTTGTTGGTAATCAAGCCTACCACTGTAGTGTTGTCTGCAAACTTGATAATTGAGTTGGAGGCGTGCATGACCACGCAGTCATGGGTGAACAAGGAGTACAGGAGAGGGCTGAGAACGTACCCTTGTGGGGCCCCAGTGTTGAGGATCAGCGAGGTGGAGCTGTTGTTTACTACCCTCACCACCTGGGGGCGGCCCGTCAGAAAGTCCAGGACCCAGTTGCACAAGGCGAGGTCGAGACCCAGGGTCTCAACCTTAATGACAAGTTTGGAGGGTACTATGGTGTTAAATGCTAAGCTGTAGTCGATGAACAGTATTCTTACATAGGTATTCCTCTTGTCCAGGTGGGTTTGGGCAGTGTGCAGTGTGATTGCGATTGCGTCGTCTGTGGACCTATTGGGGCGGTAAGCAAATTGGAGTTGGTCTAGGGTATCTGTCACGACTCCCACCGAAGGTGGCTCCCCTGCCTGTTCGGGCGGCGCTCGGCGGTCGTCGTCGCCGGTCTACTTGCTGCCACCGATCCCCTTTTCCTTTTCTGTTTGTTTTGTCTTATTGGTTGCACCTGTCTCTTATTTTGTTTTGATTCAGGACTATTTAAGCCTGTTTTTGAGCGGGCTTGTTTCTGTTAGTCGAGGTTGTGCGCGCCGTGTTCCTGTCCGTTTGTGCCCTGTGTTGGGTTGGACATTTTTGTGATTATTTCGCCTGTTGTTTTGGGCGTTCGCATTGGAAACCGAAATAAAGTCCGGTTTCCCCAGTATCCTCTGTTCTCTGCGTTTGACTCCGCACCCACTACTCCAGGCTCTGTGACAGTATCAGGTAAGGTGGAGGTGATATGATCCTTGACTAGTGTCTCAAAGCACTTCATGATGACAGAAGTGAGTGCTATGGGGCGATTGTCGTTTGGCTCAGTTACCATAGCTTTCTTGGGAACAGGAGCAATGGGGGCCCTCTTGAAGCATGTGGGCACAGCAGACTGGGATAAGGATTGATTTAATATGTCCTAGTCTGCACATGCTCTTAGGACGTGCTAGGGATGCCGTCTGAGTCAGCAGCCTTGCGAGGGTTAACATGTTTTAAAAATTTACTCACATTGGCCACGGTGAAGGAGAGCCCACAGGTTTAGGTAGCGTGCCGTGTCAGTGGCACTGTATTGTCCCCAAAGCGAGCAAAGAAGTTGTTTAATTTGTCTGGGAGCAAGGCGCGACGGGGCTGGTTTTCTTTTTGTAATCCGTGATTGACTGTAGACCCTGCCACATACGTCTTGTGTTTGAGCCGTTGAATTGTGACTCTACTTTGTCTCTATACTGACGCTTAGCTTGTTTGAATGCCTTGCGGAGGGAATAGCTACACTGTTTGTATTCGGTCATGTTTCCGGTCGCCTTGCCATGATTAAAAGCAATGGTTCGCGCTTTCAGTTTTGCATGAATGCTACCATCAATCCACGGTTTCTGGTTAGGGAAAGTTTTAATAGTCACCGTGGGTACAACATCACCAATGCACTTGCTAATGAACTTGCTCACCGAGTCAGCAATGTTGTTGTCTGAGGCTATCCGGAACATATCCCAGTCCACGTGATCGAAACAATCTTGAAGCGTGGAATCCGATTGGTCGGACCAGCGTTGAACAGACCTGAGCACGGGGGTTTCCTGTTTTTAGTTTCTGTCTATAGGCTGGGAGCAACAAAATGGAGTTGTGGTCAGATTTGCCGAAATGAGGGCGGGGGAGGGCTTTGTATGCGTCGCGGAAGTTAGAATGCAGAATGCTGCCAGCTCGAGTCGCACATTCGATATGCTGATACAATTTAGGGAGCCTTGTTTTCAGATTAGCTTTGTTAAAATCCCCAGCTATAATAAATGCAGCCTCAGTGTTACGGATACAGGTATCCTATGTGTGTATCCTGTGTGTGTATTTCTTTTCTCTCCTTCTCCCCTCACAGGTGGAATTAATCAGTCACCAATCAGTTGCTAATCGGAAGACACCTGCTCCTTTTCCCTTACCCAATCACAGTCCCTTTCCCTTGGTTTAAAAACCCTGTCAGTTGTTTTCTCTGGAGCTCAATCTCTCTGTCAATGCCATCTGTCTGTAGATCTCTTGTTTGGTTTTTGCAACTACATGTCACTTTGTCCCCACCTGTGAGTATTGGTTTTGTTATGGTGTTTGTTTGACGGTGGGAAAAGGGGGTACCAAGATAAGTCGCCCATGGGCATACATTACCCGTAGGAATACTTTGTATAAAAACACTAGTTAGAACTGGGCGGAACACCCACTGTATTTTTGGTTAGTTAGTTAGCTGTTGATGAATTAGGCTAGTCTAGCTTGGTGGTGTTTTTGGATACTTATTATTTCTTTCCTTGGGTCCAGCTCAGCCCCTTTACCTGCTCCCCCCCATTACCGTGTGTTTTCAAATAAACCATGAGTGTTTGACGGTAATTTAGTTGTCTGTGGTTATTTCGTTCTCACTCTTACTTTTTCACTGCTATAATTTGCATGAGTTATGTTATGGGTCTCGTTACCATCCCCCCTAGACTGTCGGGCCAAAAGGGTATACTCAGGGTATATGGTTTCCAGTTTACATAGAGTCCTGTGAAGTTCTTTCAGGGATGTGGAGGTGTCTGCTTGGGAGGGGATATGCACGGCTGTGTTTATAACCAAAGATAATTCTCTTGGTAGATAATGCAGTCTGCATTTGATTGTAAGGAATTCTAGGTCAAGACTTGAGTTCCTGTATGTTGTTATCATTACACCACAAGTCGTTAATCATAAGGCATACACCCCCGCCCTTCTTCTTACCAGAGAGATGTTTGTTTCTGTCGGCGCAATGCGTGAAGAAACTGGGTGGCTGTACTGACTCTGATAACATATCCCGAGTGAGCCATGTTTCCGTGAAACAGAGAATGTTACGATCTCTGATGTGTCTCTGGAAGGCAACCCTTGCGCGAATTTTGTCTACCTTGTTGCCAAGAGACTGGACATTGGCGAGTAGTATACTTTGGAGTGGTGAGCGATGTGCCCGTCTACGGAGCCTGACCAGAAGACCGCTCCGTCTGCCAATTCTGCGGCGCCGTTGTTTTGGGTTGCCTTCTGGGATCAGATCCATTGTCTTGGGTGGTGGTTACGAACAGAGGATCCGCTTCGGGAAAGTCGTATTCCTGGTCGTAATGTTGGTAAGTTGACGTTGCTCTTATATTCAAAAGTTCTTCCCAGCTGTATGTAATAAGAGTTAAGATTTCCTGGGGTAACAATGTAAGAAATATTACATAAAAAAACTAAATACTGCATAGTTCCCTAAGAACGCGAAGCGAGGCGACCATCTCTGTCGGCGCCATCTTGCATTTTGTGATTGTGTGTGTTCTTGTACACGTGTGCGTTCATGTACGTACCAAGGCTGGCTGGTAATAAGGAAGACAGCACTTTCAATAACCTTGACGGACAGATTAAAAAGAGGATTCAACAGCACTTATTCCCATGAGCTCTACACACACACACACACACACACACACACACACACACACACACGGGCATTGCCATGTGGCGTCTCTGCAGAGGATTCTCCCTGAACTGTCACTTATTTTCAGGATGCAGGTTAGCAAAGACAGGGTACAGCATAGAAATATAATGACTAAAATGGACATTCCTAGTCAAGTGTAACAATGAAATTGTCGTGTCTGTTCTTGCGCTTCTATTTCTAAGGGGTACAGAACCATTTATCCCCTGATGGGAATGGGACAGATGCACTATCCAGTCTATACCTCCTCGTCCGGGTATCGTCTCTCTTCCCCGCCTCTCCCTCTCTCCCTCCTCGTCCGGGTAGCGTCTCTCTTCCCCGCCTCTCCCTCTCTCCCTCCTCATCCGGGTAGCGTCTCTCTTCCCCGCCTCTCCCTCTCTCCCTCCTCGTCCGAGTAGCGTCTCTCTTCCCCGTCTCTCCCTCTCTCCCTCCTCGTCCGAGTAGCATCTCTCTTCCCCGCCTCTCCCCCTCTCCCTGCTCGCCCGGGTAGCGTCTCTCTTCCCCGCCTCTCCCTCTCCCTCCTCGTCCGGGTAGCGTCTCTCTTCCCCTCCTCTCCCTCTCCCCCTCCTCGTCCGAGTGGCCTTGTCAATCCCCATCAGCTTCCTGAATCCTCCAGGTCCGCGGAATGCTCCGGAGCATTCGACGGCCGGGGGCTTAGATCCCGATCCCACTCTGAGTCTCACAGAGGCTTTACGGAGTGAGCCAGCCCTTTGAAGGTTCACAACGTAGCTCCGAGGCACATAGTAGAAAAATCTAACTGCTCAACGCGGCCAGGTTCACAGGTGAATCTAGGGAAGAAAAGTTCCTGATGTGAATCCAACAGACAGAGAGAGACTGCAGAGGAGGAGAGGAGGTGGAGTGGTGGAGTGGTGTAGAGGAGGAGTGGTGGTGGAGTGGAGGAGAGGAGGAGTGGTGGAGTAGAGGAGTGGTGGAGGAGAGGTGGAGTGGAGGAGAGGAGAGGAGAGGAGGAGGAGTGGTGGTGGTGGAGGAGGAGGAGGAGGAGGAGGAGTGGTGGAGGAGAGGAGGAGTGGTGGAGGAGGAGGAGTGGTGGAGAGGAGGAGTGGAGGAGAGGTGGAGGAGAGGAGTGGTAGAGTGGAGGAGAGGAGGAGTGGAGTGGAGGAGTGGTGGAGTAGAGTGGTGGAGTGGTGGAGTAGAGTGGAGAGGAGGAGTGGTGGTGGAGGAGTGGAGGAGAGGAGGAGTTGTGGAGAGGAGGAGTTGTGGAGAGGAGGAGTTGTGAAGTTGTGGAGGAGAGGAGAGGAGGAGTGGAGAGGAGGAGTGGTGGAGGAGAGGAGGAGTGGAGGAGAGGTGGAGTGGTGGAGGAGTAGAGGAGTGGTGGAGTGGTGGAGTGGAGGAGGATTGGTGGAGTGGAGGATGAGGAGTGGTGGAGAGGAGGAGTGGAGGAGGGGTGGAGTGGTGGAGGAGTAGAGGAGTGGTGGAGTGGAGGAGGATTGGTGGAGTGGAGGAGGAGTGGTGGAGGAGTGGTGGAGAGGAGGAGTGGAGGAGTAGAGGAGTGGTGGAGTGGAGGAGGAGTGGTGGAGTGGAGGAGGAGTGGTGGAGTGGAGTGGCGGAGAGGAGGAGGAGTGGTGGTGGAGTGGAGTGGCGGAGAGGAGGAGGAGGAGTGGTGGAGGAGTGGTTGAGAGGTAGAGTGGAGGAGTAGAGGAGTGGTGGAGTGCCAAATGTCTCGCATAGCACCGTTTGTCTCCGATAATTAAGTCAGTCGTTATTCAAGATAAAGAAGATATCATTTCCAAACAAAGGGGCAAGAGACTAATCATTATTTTAGTGTTGGACCTTGATAGGCAATTGTTACAGACTTGTACCTTTAGAGAAAAAACATATGATTTCACATGTGAAATCATATGAAAACATGTTTTGGAACACTTCACATGTGAACACTTCACATGTAAGGCAGGGATGGGCAATTCCAGTCTTTGGGGGCCTGATTGGTGTCACAGTTTTGCCCCAGCCCCAGCTAACAAACCTGACTCCAATAATCACCTAATCATGATCTTCAGTTTAGAATGCAATTTGATTCATCAGCTGTGTTTGCTAGGGATGGAGAAAAAGTGTGACACAAATCAGGCCCTCGAGGACTGGAGTTGCCCACTCCTGCTTTACGGTCTACAATATCGTAATTGGAAATATTGTAATTGCTAACTAGTTGATTTTACTGCATTTAATTGCCTCGTAATCACTATATACATTGCCCTCATGCTACCCAATAGCAGTGGATATTTACCCTTAAGACCATGAAACAAATGCAAACATACTCCCTGGAATCTCCATGATTTGGTCTGAATGTCAGACAAGGGCATTAGTGCAACTAGGCGGGCCAGGACTCCATTAAACATGGTGTAACTACTCAACAGGCTAGCAACGGGCAGCCCATAATAAGGGTGAAAAGGTCAAAGAGGATTCCAGACACAACATCAAAAACAATCTGCCGGAACTCTGTAAACCCTTTTTAGAGAGAGTGAAGCATTAATTTACACTTCATTTGTTTATAAACACTAAACCTGTGTCTCATAGTGCTCAGAAATAGAATCAAACCAAAAGTCAATGCCGCAATGAAGGATAACTTTTAAATTGTGGTATTGTGGTAAGGATTTCAATTAAGGCCAAATTGTGTTACTTCATGCTTTTTCCTATGCCAAATTTGTTCAGGGATTTAATTTACAAATTAAATTATACTGAAAATGAGTTGATAGACAGAAACTATTCAAAAGCTGTCTCTCGCAATTCATCTGGAGTCCTTGGAAGGTTGTTAAAGGGGCCTTTTAAAGAGGGAAGGGGGGTATACAGAACCTGTGGTCTTTAGCAAAAATGCACAATTAAAAGGAAACAGTAAAGAGTTAATGTTCACGTGAAAAAAGCTGCATCAGGAAGTGAAAGTTTGCCTTGGGACTTCTGCTAACCCCGCTAACTCTGTTAACTCTGCTAACCCTGTTAACTCTGCTAACCTTGCTAACTCCGCTAACCCTGCTAACTCCGCTAACCCTGCTAACTCCGCTAACCCTGCTAACTCTATGAAAACAAAGAGAGTAGCACACTATGTATAAACTCCCAGTAATTTATTGTGTAAATTACCAATGTTTCGGCCTCAATGTGCCTCCTTCAGGGTAATGTCACGAACGCTTGAACCAGGCGATGTAGACAAAACAGTGCAATTAGTGCAACCAATGAAAATAGTGAGGGGTGTGTCATAATTATTGGGCTGAATCAAATGAATTGAGTGAAACTGTTAAAAGACAATAGTTTACAGCATATTGAATATATTAGGCTATTGTTATCATTAGCATTAGCATAAGATTAGCATCAACATACAATATTGTTTAATTTAATTCCACATATACTGTACAGTACCAGTCAAAAGTTTGGACACACCTACTCATTCCAGGGGTTTTATTTATTTTGACTATTTCCTATATTGTAGAATAATAGTGAAGACATTAAATAACACATGGAATCATATAGTAACCAAAAATGTGTTAATCAAATCAAAATATATTTTATATTTGAGATTCTTCAAAGTAACCACCCTTTGCCTTGATGGCAGCTTTGCACACTCTTGGCATTCTCTCAAACAGTTTCATGAGGAAGTCACCTGGAATGCATTTCAATGAACAGGTGTGCCTGGTTAAAAGTTAATTCATGGAACTTCTTAATGTGTTTGAGCCAATCAGTTGTGGTGTGACAAGGCAAGGGTGGTAAACAGAAGATAGCCCTATTTGGTGAAAGACCAAGTCCATATTATTCCAAGAACAGCTCAAATAAGCAAAGAGAAACAACAGTCCATCATTACTTTAAGACATGAAGGTCAGTCAATAAGGACAATTTCAAGTGCAGTCGCAAATACTATCAAGCGCAATGATGAAACTGGCTCTCATGAGGACCGCCACAGGAAAGGAAGACCCAGAGTTACCTCTGCTGCAGAGGATAAGTTTATTAGAGTTTCCAGCCTCAGAAATTGCAGCCCAAATAAATGCTTCCCAGAGCTCAAGAAACAGACACATCTCAACATCAACTGTTCAGAGGAGACTGTGTAAATCAGGCCTTCAAGGTCAAATTGCTGCAAAGAAACCACTACTGAATGACACCAATAAGAAGATGAGACTTGCTTGAGTCAAGAAACACGAGCAATGGACTTTAGACCAGTGGAAATATGTTCTTTGGTCGGATAAGCCCAAATTTTTTATTTTTGGTTCCAACCGCCATGTCTTTGTGAGACGCAGAGTAGGTGAACGGATGATCTCCGCAAGTGTGGTTCCCACCGTGAAGCATGGAGGAGGAGGTGTGATAGTGCGGGGGTGCTTCGTTGGTGACATTGTCAGTGATTTATTTAGACTTCAAAGCACACTTATCCAGCATGGCTACCACAGCATTCTGCAGCGATACGCCATCCCATCTGGTTTGCGCTTAGTAGGATTATATTTTGTTTTTCAACAGGGCTATTTGACCAAGAAGGAGAGTGATGGAGTGCTGCATCAGATGAACTGGCCACAATCACCCGAACTCAACCCAATTGAGATAGTTTGGGATGAGATGGACCGCAGAGTGAAGGAAAAATAGCCAACAAGTGCTCAGCCTATGTGGAAACTCCTTCAAGACTGTTGGAAAAGCATTCCAGGTGAAGCTGGTTGAGAGAATGCCAAGTGTGCAAAGCCGTCATCAAGGCAAAGGGTGGCTACTTTGAAATATCTCAAATATATTTAGATTTGTTTAACACTTTTTTGGTGACTACCTGATTCCATATGTGTTATCTCATAGTTTTGATGTCTTCACTATTATTCTACAATGTAGAAAATAGCAAAAATAAAGAAAAACCTTTGAATGAGTAGATGTTTTCAAACTTTTGACTGGTACTGTATATTTAATTGTTTTCAATGTCATTAAATATTTGTTAAATGTAATCTTTTGGTTCAACCATAATGCATAATAAGCATCAACAGCGGGAACATATTGGGTGTACACTGATAAGCTGTAGATATAATATATAATTTATGTAAAGGGGTGCGTAACTGGTGGCAGGGAAGTCAGATGCAGGAGAGCAGAACTAGGTAGTAGCCGGAGCAGTTCAATCCAAAACCCAACAGCATAAAAATATGAACAGAATATGGGTACAAAAATCCGACGCACAACAGTAAACATGTGCACATGCACTTACAACAAACAATTCCACACAAAGACATGGGGGGAACAGAGGGTTAAATACACAACAATAAATGAGGGAAATGGAAACCAGGTGTGTCGGAAAACAAGACAAAACAAATGGAAAATGAAAAGTGGATCGACGATGGCTAGAAGACATGTGACGCCGAACGCCGGACACCGCCCGAACAAGGAGCGGAAACGACTTCGGTGGAAGTCGTGACAATTTATAAGACTTGTTAAAATACAATTGTTCATAAAAAAAACTATTCTAACTCTAACATGCAATGATCATAACGTGAATAGTGTAAGGAAGAGTACAAATGAGTCAGACAACTGCCTCAACATCGTTATCAACTTGATGTGCCAAAGACTGATGGCAATATAAGCTAGTCTAGACCATTTAAAGTTATTTCCAAACCGATTCGACGTTGAAGTACTGAGCCTATTCTAGTGTTTATGCGACCACTCAAGGGATTTCATCACATCGAACGCCCCCTTTAAAACGTAATCTATTGCTTAATTAAACTTGGCAAATGTGAAATGTGAATGCGTGTATCCGGCGAGGAGTTAGCACTTCATTGTCCCTTCATTTAGGACCAACGACACTGTCCTAATGAAGATGCCGTTGAGATTTATTGCCATTATGCGCCGCAATTAAAGCATTTTGCTTGAGCACATTGTGCTTTGACTCGGCTGTCGCACATCACATGTCGACATTTTCTGCTTCCGCGAGTCTCTAAGGAATTACAAAATCCCCAAGTCATTGGTCGACGCCGGGCGATGGTGTCATCTCGAAGCCGCTCCGTATAGCAACACAGTGAGCGCTCCATTGAAACGTGTGAAATTGTAATCAGAGATGATGCGAGGAGAGAGCTGTAATTAATGTCGTCTGTCACCAAGATTATGGCGGTAAATTTGGAGGATGTGCAAAGCGGCGAGAGAGACATTAGCTAAATGATGTGCTGTGGGGTGATGTTCGACTCAGTAATGCAGGCATGAGCATATTTAAATGTTACCATCAGAACATCAATCAATTAGTGCTAGTGAAATGAAATGTGAGTAACAAAGTCAGGCGACAATCAGAAGATCTGGAGTATTAATTGAAACAAGGGAGACACACACCGGCTCAGACACACAACTTGACACAAAATCTTTCATGAAAACTCTCACACCAGCCTCTCACACCAGCCTCACAGACACGTTGGCCAACACACTTACTGTACTCCACATGCTTTCTCTCAAACCGATGTGGACTGATACTTCCCTTTCTCTCAAACCGATGTGGACTGATACTTCCCTTTCTCTCAAACCGATGTGGACTGATACTTCTTTTTCTCACAAACCGATGTGGACTGATACTTCCCTTTCTCTCAAACCGATGTGGACTGATACTTCCCTTTCTCTCAAACCGATGTGGACTGATACTTCTCTTTCTCACAAACCGATGTGGACTGATACTTCCCTTTCTCTCAAACCGATGTGGACTGATACTTCTCTTTCTCACAAACCGATGTGGACTGATACTTCTCTTTCTCACAAACCGATGTGGACTGATACTTCTCTTTCTCACAAACCGATGTGGACTGATACTTCCCTTTCTCACAAACCGATGTGGACTGATACTTCCCTTTCTCTCAAACCGATGTGGACTGATACTTCTCTTTCTCACAAACCGATGTGGACTGATACTTCTCTTTCTCACAAACCGATGTGGACTGATACTTCTCTTTCTCACAAACCGATGTAGACTGATACTTCTCTTTCTCACAAACCGATGTGGACTGATACTTCCCTTTCTCACAAACCGATGTGGACTGATACTTCTCTTTCTCACAAACCGATGTGGACTGATACTTCCCTTTCTCACAAACCGATGTGGACTGATACTTCCATTTCTCTCAAACCGATGTGGACTGATAGTTTCTTTTCTCTCAAGCCATTTAGATTGATAGCACAACAGCACACACTTTCATTAGGTGTCTCTCTACCCCGGCTTAGGCATGTGTATTACTGATTGCTTCGCCAACGGCGGACGCCTCGACAAGCTACAATAGATGAGAGACACAACAAGTTGGATAGCCGGAACACTGATAGGTCGAGGCGGAGTACGACAGGTTATCCCATCAGTCTCAGTGTGTCAGCCTCCTATCCCAGCAGACAAATGAAGGCCTGAGGAGGAGTCTGAACGAGTAAACGGATCTCTCTCCCCCTGCTGAAGGATTCCTCAATGGGCTGGGTTAAACAGGACTAACAGTATCAGTGTCACGTTATTCCTGTAAAGAGAGAGGGGAGAAGCTGGTGGTAGTGGGTAGGAAGTGGTAAAAGTCAACCCTGTTGGATTGATTTGTGAGACAGAGATGCTGTTTTCTGTCTGAATGGGAGGAGGTGCGAGTGGGAGGGGACTCCCTGGGGTTGTGTGTTGAACAGAATGGCACTCAGCCGCACATATTATGTCAACACCAACCAGCATCCTCTGTTATGGATGCATTGTGGGAATTGTAGTGAAAAACTCATCCCAAATCAGTTGATAAGATAAAAAAGATGAGGTCTTAAGAAACCTTATAGAGAAGTTAGACATCCACTGTCATGTAGACCTTTATGATGCCTCTGGACAGCAGGATGAGAAGCTAGAGAAAGAGATAGCGAAAGGAGTAGAGAAAGAGATGGAGAAAGGGGATATGTGGTAAAGAAGGATGAGAACAGAGGACAGAAACCCCTCAGCTAATGACAGGCTACTCTGCATCACTGCACTGACTAATGAGCTCTCTGACAATGGTGAGCTGCAGGACTGGTAAGTGTGTGTGTGTGTGTGTGTGTGTGTGTGTGTGTGTGTGTGTGTGTGTGTGTGTGTGTGTGTGTGTGTGTGTGTGTGTGTGTGTGTGTGTGTGTGTGTGTGTGTGTGTGTGTGTGTGTGTGTGTGTGTGTGTGTGCGTGCGTGCGTGCGTGCGTGCGTGCGTGCGTGCGTGCATGCGTGTGTGTGTTAGAGAGAAAGAGTAAGAGAGTGCATGATGGTGTGTGTTCACTCAAAAATGTGGTGTGCTGAGATGAAGTGTGATTTACTAAGAGAGAGAGAGAGAAGAAGAGAGCCCAAGACAGAGAGAGAGAGAGAGAGAGAGAGAGAGAGAGAGAGAGAGAGAGAGAGTAAGACTGGCAGCTGAGTACAATATCTACAGTGCCTTGCTATAGCCTCCAGACCCTGAGAACCAATCTTTGGTGCATGACAGTACTTCACTCTCTTAATAATTCACATCATATTGATTTAGCTACCTTAGTGCACACTCTTCCCATGCCCTGAGAGAGAGAGATAGAGGGAGAGATCGAGGGAGAGGGAGAGAGAGAGAGGGAGAGAGAGAGAGAGAGAGAGAGAGAGAGAGAGAGAGAGAGAGAGAGAGAGAGAGAGAGAGAGAGAGAGAGAGAGAGAGAGAGAGAGAGAGAGAGAGAGAGAGAGAGAGAGAGAGAGAGAGAGAGAGAGAGAGAGAGAGAGAGAGAATATCCACCTGTATGGCTTCACATTAACACTGATAGAAGACAGCAGCATGTCAGAGAGATGAGGTGGTTCTGAGGCAATGTAATAATTGCCTCAGACTGATAACTGATAACATGTTTGGACACTGGTATTAGTAATGACAAAAGCTTGTCAAAAAATCTTAAAAGGACCGTATAAGTGACTGAGTACTGACTAGTTAAAAAACTTGGTGATAATGACGATGACGATTCGTCAAAATGTACATTTTTGGTTCCATTTAATCCCGTCACTTTGGAGGTAAATCCAGATGACTCACCGAGCGAGAAAGATGAAATGGTAATGAGTGTCTGGCCTAACGTTGCTGTTCTACTGCTCAACCTCTTATCAGAGAGCCAAGAGGAGAATTAGTATTCCTCTATTGTCAAAACGCTGGTCCGTAAACTCTGCTCTTTAAATATTCATTAGCTTCTTCTAAAAAAAATCGTCTGGTGCTCTCCTCAGATTTATAATTCAAATGATGGGACGGTTGGATTTGGTGACATTTCCCTCCTAAAGACGCCTCTATCACTCACGCCAGTGAGGGTGGTTTAAGGAGATATTAAAAAGGTATCATTTACTGGAAGCATTAAGAGCGCTTTAATTCATCCTCCAGTTAATTGCAATATAGGGAGAAAGATGTTCCCCAGGAGAGGAACTGGGCCTCACAGCGGTTTCCTCTATGTGTATCGCCATCTAGTGGAAACTAGTGGAGATTTGTGACGATTCACAACCTGTGATAAGCGAGTGAGTGAGTTTAAAAACGGCTAGTCCAGGATCAGACCTTTCTTCATCCTCCTAATGGTTAAGGTTAGGATTGAGGGTGGTTCTAGATCTGTTACTTAACGTCTACTTCTACCTCAAGTCTGCGAAGAAAGACTTCTCAGCTGGATCATACAGTGAGATCTATTTTAGAGTTCTATGACATACTGTAGACATAGTGCTACGCATTTTAAAATCCATGTCTAAGGCCCGGTAGATATCATAACCCAATCTTAACTAGCACTAAACCTGTGAAATATTTACAATATATTATATTAGTCCAAATAAAAAAATATTCCAAGATGCTCATGCATTGTTCTTCCATAATAATGTACAACTCTGTACACTAATAACAAATGCATACCAGCTGAATGAAAGTATGATGACCTAATATATAATAATAATTATAATAATAATTAATAATTATTATATATATGCCATTTAGCAGACACTTTTATCCAAAGTGACTTACAGTCATGCGTGCATATATTTTACTTACAGTATTATCATGGGTAGTGTTCTGGTGTGGGTGGTCAGGTTGATGGACTACACTCTTTGATAAAAGATGCTATCTAGAACGCAAAAGGGTTCTTTGGCTGTCCCCATAGGAGAATCCTTTGAAAATACCTTTTTGGTTCCAGGCAGAACCCTTTTGGGTTCCATGTAGACCCCTTACCACGGAGGGTTCTACATGGAACCCAAAAGGGTTCTACCGGGAACCAAAAAGGGTTGTCCTATTGGGACAGTCAAAGAACCCTTTTACAACCCTTTTGTTTCTAACAGTGTACTATACTAGACTGTCCTGGTGGTATTATGCTGAACAGCTGCCCTCTGCTGGACCTATAGTGGACTGTCCTATCACTGGTAGGATGAGTATTACAGTATGATTAGCATTGTGTATGATTAGTCAAATCATGTGTAATCATAGAGCTAATGATCCTAAATCCTAATAATTAGGACCACTGTAACGCCATCTTATTTACATCTACATTATATCATAGTGTACTGTGCATAAAGAGTAGCATGAATGACAACTCTATGCCTGCCCCCATTGTCATTCCTGTTACATAATGCCTTGAGGTTTTTCCTCAGTGTGTAATCTGACCAGGAAAAACTATGGGCTTAGTATGAGTTGTGATGATGCATGACTGATTTATTTTATTTTTATCAAATCAAATGTTATATTTGTCACATGTGCCCAATAATTGATCCGCCTTTCCAAGGTAGACAGCGGTGTCATGCAATATGGGCTAAATTAATTGATGTTACCGAGACACTCCAACCTTGGTTTGATTAAACGCATAATTGCTTACACTGTACACTCTGTTTAAGTAATGTTGTCAGTTGATCAATAGAGTGTTTCATTGTGAATGGGTGACTGATGGAAAGTTACTATTGCATTTTCTCCCTGTATAAGGTCTCTAAAGATCTGTGGACTGCATCAATATTTAAAAAGCAATGGAATGGAACCAAGTAAGAGGAGAAAAATTAAAATATGCTCTCTAGGTATAGCCCACAGTGAAACATGGGGATGTATATTAATATTTACTTTACCTAATAAAAACATTGGCCGAGAGGATTTGTCATTAAAGTATTGGTACATTGGACTTCTCTAATTTCATTATTTATTTCTCACACTGTACGGTGTCCATATTAGGACATCTTCAGTCTCAGCGGAAACAGTCCTAATATGGACGACATGTCTTTTACTCAATCTGGAAGCTGAGGTGATACCAATAGTCTGTGTCTGTTTGAGAGGCCAAACAACCCAGGCACATTGAGTTGCCTTTCATCTCTGTCTTATCCCAATTATCCCAGCACCCAGCTCCATTCCACCAACACCACTGTGAGTATAATTGACAGGGGAACATGGCTGTTCACTCCCTGAACACTGTCCAGTCTACAGACTACAGAGTCGTTTCCATGCATATTGTAACTCACCCCTGTGAGATCTTTTACCCTTGGCCACATTGGGGCGACCTTGTGGTGTCAGTGTCCCTACTATGTAGGTCTAGAGCCCCATCTAAAGCTGAGCTCTCCTCACACATGATATGGGGATGGGACCATTTAGGGATCAGAAGCACCTTCCAACTGGAACAAGAGGGACGTCACTTATCCAAGTGAAAGCTATTCATTGACCTGCTAAAAAGCTTTGACCTTTGAATTGCAGTATTGCATTTAATGGCTTACAATGAGTTACAAATGTACAATAGTATGTTAGCCTAATGGGTTCACTCAGTCTATGGTGAACTTATTTCAGTGATGGTTTGGAGAAATGATAGACAGGTATTCTTGCTTAAAAGCTGTGGTACAGCTTCTTACTCGAGCTCCTTCCATAAACCTTTTACTGGACATAGTGGTGGATGGACTATATGTCGTTGTAACAGCGTTGATACGATATTATACGTAAAGCTTAGCCGCATGACAAATGTGTTTCTCTTAGCTCAGCTGCTTTTGAGGAAGGGATCCTCTGTAAGAGGCTCATGGGAACCATGCTTGAAGAGGTTTGAGATAGGATGAACTAACAGGCCACTTACCTGCTATCTCCACACAAACAGAGGAATCTGGGCTCTTATATGCTCAGTAAAATGCTGTGGCTGGGTGTCTGAGGAGCTCAGCCTCGTGTTCATCCTCTAAGCGGTTTAGTTGCCAATCCAACGGTCGAGAATCTGACACGACCTAGGGCTTCTAACAGAGAGTGGAGTTGTTTTTTTGTATATTATCTATAGAATTGATTTTCAATAGTGATTCACATGGGCAATCCGTAGGGTGCATGTTTCTGTTAGTATAGCTGATTTAGTATAGCTGGTTTATGTTGCATGTCATTTTGTGGTGGACATCTATGCTTACCAAGAGTCTGCTCAGGTACAACGGAATGTCAACAAAACAGTATCCCAAGTTGAATTTGATATGATACATGATTGATAGATGGTTGTAATGCCCAGTTGAATATCAACTCTCAAGTGGCTACAGTGAGGAAAAGGCCATGGTCAACTTCAGCTTTCTTTATCTCTGTCTTTTAGCAATTAGCATACCATATCTTTATTCAACCAGTCAACGAGTCCATTTAGAGGACAAGCTTGAGCTCTCCTTTCAAATGACTTGTAGAATTACGTATTGTGTTTCCTCTTGGAAACAAAACCAGGTAAATGATGGCAATTAACTTTAAATTAGAGCCTTGAGCTTAATGAACGTCCAAGCCAGGGCTTCATTTCACTGTTTTAAACCCCCCTTTCTGGTGATATCAGGTGTCTTTTTGGAATGGCTCTCTGGGTAATAATATAGACTGACAACTAACACATTATTGGCTGGTCTTTCTTTAGGATTACTTGCAGGTCAAATGATTCTGTGAGATGTCCAAATGAATTTAAAATGAATGGCCGCTCCAGATGCCATGATTATGACACTATGACACTATGAGTTGGGGTGTCACAAAGCTTTTGGCAAAGTAACCATGCCAACATTGATCAAGTGACACTCAGATTAAAGATTTAGGAAGGGGGGACAAGGAGAGAGTGGCATCGGTCCCAAATGACACCCTATTCCATATATATTTTGAGTCTATAGGGCTACTACATAACGAACTTGTTTGGGACGTAACAAGTGACATGCAAATTGGGGATTGGGCCAACGCTATTGGTTTATTGTGGATCCAGAGGGAGAGTCGATGTGATTGGTAGAGGAAGAGAGTTGTCTGCTCTAAGATGACATGTTCCTCTAATGATCCTCTTATGTCCTTATGCCACAGTCTGTTTACTGGATTGCGCTGAGAGCAATATGAGACCTAAGGGGGAAAGGAGAAAGGTCTCTGTGTATGTAGCACGGTTGAAGTGTGTTTAGTCACAATCCCCACTAGAGGGTGATACTAACTTTCATATGTTTATGTCAGATAGCATTAGGGCATCTCTCAATCTATGGGAACTGAATTATTTCAACATTATAATTAAACCCAATTTGATGAGTTCAATATCAAGTCAAGGCCACAACGAGAATTCGTTGATGATCATTCTCAAATGTCTGCAGCTCAAATTTGAAGACTGCTGAGTTGTCCAGATACGTCTCATGCCATATGTTCCCACAGTGTTCCTCCCTCCCTTCCTTGTAGGGCAATGAGTGAATAAATAATTTAGCTATGGTGAGGACAATGTACGCCATTGTCAGAGTCGTGTATAGGTGGCAGGTAAGTCAGGCGCAGGAGAATCAAACTGAATGTAATTGAGTTGTTTAATAACAATAAATGAAACATAACTCCAAAACTAAATATAACAATAAAACAAAGTGGGTACGAGGACCCGTCGCACACCAATACAAACAACACAAAACTGAACAACAAACAATCTCTGACAAAGACATGAGGGGAAACAGAGGGTTAAATACACAACAGGTAATGAATGGGATTGAAACCAGGTGTGTAGGAAGACAAGACAAAACCAATGGAAAATAAAAAATGGATCAAAGATGGCTAGAAGACCGGTGACGTCGACCGCCGAGCACCGCCCGAACAAGGAGAGGCCTCAGCTTCGGCAGAAGTCGTGACAGCCATACAATAAGCTGCTCCACAAATCCAACAAGTTAAAAATCTCAGTATAGAACAATTCTTTGCAATGCTTTTCATGTTGCCACCTGGGCAAAATATCATATTACCCTACGGTCTTAGAATGGGGCCATGCTGTGGCTGTGTGCTCTATAAGGGAAACGGAATCACTCTCACCAGTACCAGTCATTGCGTAAGATTATAGGGCACTTCTATTTCCTCTGTCCTCAATACCCAACAGGCCTGGGCTCCGGTTTCACTAGCATGGCTCTCTCGTCTTGTCTAAATATGGTGTACCCTGTGGTGGAATGTTCCAATTTATTCTGTTTGATGAACTCCCCACAGAGAGTTTGACTGTAGCATTGCTGTACCATAGAAGCATAGAATAACCCCCCTACAAAGAGTTTTGTTAAGCAGTCTGCAATATATTTGTCACTTGAGGGTACGGGACAAAATGTATAACCAACTGACTCTCAAATAAAACACATATAGAAAGGCATAGATATATCAATTTGAGTTGATCAATGTGCACTCACAAAGTCCCTACCAATCAGTCCTGCTCGGTCAAAACGATGCAGAGGAGGCTAATGGGAAAAACTATAGGAAAACGGGCTCATCGTAATGTCTGGAAGGGAATCAATGGAACGGAGTCAAACATGTGGTTTCCATATTTTTTATGTATTAGATACCGTTATATTTATTCCATTCCAGCCATTACTACGTGCCAGTCCCCCTATAGCTCCTCCCACCAGCGACACTTCAGTTTTTCTTCCGTATTCCTTGTTTTGTATACTAAGAATGAGCCTCAAATGTGCATAGTCAAGGGAATGTATGGTGCGGTATACCTCAGGGCAGTTGCCTTGGGTCATTAACCATCTCTATTTGCAACTTTTCTTACACGCTAAAATAACTATGTATGCTGATGATTGCACACTCTACACATCAGCACCTACAGCCAGTGAGCTCACTGAGACTCTTAGCTAGAAGTTACAGTCAGAATCAGAATGGGTAATTAACAATAAACTGGTATTGAATACATCTAAAGCCTAAAGCATTGCATCTGGTTCAATGCATTCTCTTAGACCTAAACCTCAACTGGAGTTGTGCATAAAGGGTGTGACCATTGAACGAGTTGAAGAAGCTGAACTCCTAGGAGTAACATTGGATGGTCAGTTATCATGGTCAAGTCATATTGACAAGGTTGTTGTTGTGAAGATGGGGAGAGGTATGTCTTTTATAAAAATATATTTTGCGTTTTTGACACAAAAAAATGACGGTACTAGTTGCTCAGGCTCTGGTCTTGTCCCATCTTGATTACTGTCCAGTAATATGGTCAAGTGCAGCAAAGAAAGGCCAAGCAAAGTTGAAAATGGCTCAAAACAGAGCAGCATGCCTTGCCCTTAACTGCACCTTGCCCTTAACTGCACAGAACTAACATCAACAACATGCATGATAGTCTTTCGTGGTTGAGGGTTGAGGAGAAATGTACTACTTCTCTTCTAGTCTTTAAAATTAAGAAACATTTATGTGTTGAAAATGCCTTACCACTTGTACAACCTATTTGCATACACTTCAAACAGACATACATACCCCACTAGGCACGCCACCGTGGGTTTCTTCACGGTACCCAAAACAAAAACAGATTTAATGCATCGCTCAGTTACGAATGAAGCCATGTCATGGTGGAATGCTCTGCCACCAGAGGTTACTCAGTTATGTATAGAGCCATGTCATGGTGGAATGCTCTGCCACCAGAGGTTACTCAGTTATGTATAGAGTCATGTCATGGTGGAATGCTTTGCCACCAGAGGTTACTCAGTTATGTAAAGAGCCATGTCATGGTGGAATGCTCTACCACCAGAGGTTACTCAGTTATGTATAGAGCCATGTCATGGTGGAATGCTCTGCCACCAGAGGTTACTCAGTTATGTGTAGAGCCATGTCATGGTGGAATGCTCTGCCACCAGAAGTTACTCAGTTATGTATAGAGTCATGTGATGGTGGAATGCTCTGCCACCAGAGGTTACTCAGTTATGTATAGAGCCATGTGATGGTGGAATGCTCTGCCACCAGAGGTTACTCAGTTATGTATAGAGCCATGTCATGGTGGAATGCTCTACCACCAGAGGTTACTCAGTTATGTATAGAGCCATGTCATGGTGGAATGCTCTGCCACCAGAGGTTACTCAGTTATGTATAGAGCCATGTCATGGTGGAATGCTCTGCCACCAGAGGTTACTCAGTTATGTATAGAGTCATGTCATGGTGGAATGCTCTGCCACCAGAGGTTACTCAGTTATGTATAGAGTCATGTCATGGTGGAATGCTCTGCCACCAGAAGTTACTCAGTTATGTATAGAGTCATGTGATGGTGGAATGCTCTACCACCAGAGGTTACTCAGTTATGTATAGAGTCATGTGATGGTGGAATGCTCTGCCACCAGACGTTACTCAGTTATGTATAGAGTCATGTCATGGTGGAATGCTCTGCCACCAGAGGTTACTCAGTTATGTATAGTCATGTCATGGTGGAATGCTCTGCCACCAGAAGTTACTCAGTTATGTATAGAGTCATGTGATGGTGGAATGCTCTACCACCAGAGGTTACTCAGTTATGTATAGTCATGTCATGGTGGAATGCTCTGCCACCAGAAGTTACTCAGTTATGTATAGAGTCATGTGATGGTGGAATGCTCTACCACCAGAGGTTACTCAGTTATGTATAGAGTCATGTCATGGTGGAATGCTCTGCCACCAGAGGTTACTCAGTTATGTATAGAGTCATGTCATGGTGGAATGCTCTACCACCAGAGGTTACTCAGTTATGTATAGAGTCATGTCATGGTGGAATGCTCTGCCACCAGAAGTTACTCAGTTATGTATAGTCATGTCATGGTGGAATGCTCTGCCACCAGAGGTTACTCAGTTATGTATAGAGCCATGTCATGACGGAATGCTCTGCCACCAGAGGTTACTCAGTTATGTATAGAGCCATGTCATGGTGGAATGCTCTGCCACCAGAGGTTACTCAGTTATGTATAGAGCCATGTCATGGTGGAATGCTCTGCCACCAGAGGTTACTCAGTTATGTATAGAGCAATGTCATGGAGGAATGCTCTGCCACCAGAAGTTACTCAGTTATGTATAGAGCCATGTCATGGTGGAATGCTCTGCCACCAGAAGTTACTCAGTTATGTATAGAGCCATGTCATGGTGGAATGCTCTGCCACCAGAAGTTACTCAGTTATGTATAGAGCCATGTCATGGTGGAATGCTCTGCCACCAGAAGTTACTCAGTTATGTATAGAGCCATGTCATGGTGGAATGCTCTGCCACCAGAGGATACTCAGTTATGTATAGAGCCATGTCATGGTGGAATGCTCTGCCACCAGAAGTTACTCAGTTATGTATAGAGTCATGTCATGGAGGAATGCTCTGCCACCAGAGGTTACTCAGTTATGTATAGAGTCATGTCATGGTGGAATGCTCTGCCATTAGAGGTTACTCAGTTATGTATAGAGTCATGTCATGGTGGAATGCTCTGCCACCAGAGGTTACTCAGTAATGTATAGAGCCATGTCATGGTGGAATGCTCTGCCACCAGAGGTTACTCAGTTATGTATAGAGTCATGTCATGGTGGAATGCTCTGCCACCAGAGGTTACTCAGTTATGTATAGAGCAATGTCATGGAGGAATGCTCTGCCACCAGAGGTTACTCAGTTATGTATAGAGTCATGTCATGGTGGAATGCTCTGCCACCAAAGGTTACTCAGTTATGTATAGAGCAATGTCATGGTGGAATGCTCTGCCACCAGAGGTTACTCAGTTATGTATAGAGCAATGTCATGGTGGAATGCTCTGCCAGTAGAGGTTACTCAGTTATGTATAGAGCCATGTCATGGTGGAATGCTCTGCCACCAGAGGTTACTCAGTTATGTATAGAGCAATGTCATGGTGGAATGCTCTGCCACCAGAGGATACTCAGTTATGTATAGAGCCATGTCATAGTGGAATTCTCTACCACCAGAGGTTACTCAGTTATGTATAGAGTCATGTCATGGTGGAATGCTCTGCCACCAGAGGTTACTCAGTTATGTATAGAGCCATGTCATGGTGGAATGCTCTGCCACCAGAGGTTACTCAGTTATGTATAGAGTCATGTCATGGTGGAATGCTCTGCCACCAGAGGTTACTCAGTTATGTATAGTCATGTCATGGTGGAATGCTCTGCCACCAGAGGTTACTCAGTTATGTATAGAGTCATGTCATGGTGGAATGCTCTGCCACCAGAGGTTACTCAGTTATGTATAGAGCCATGTCATGGTGGAATGCTCTGCCACCAGAGGTTACTCAGTTATGTGTAGAGTCATGTCATGGTGGAATGCTCTGCCACCAGAGGTTACTCGGTTATGTATAGAGTCATGTCATGGTGGAATGCTCTGCCACCAGAGGTTACTCAGTTATGTATAGAGCCATGTCATGGTGGAATGCTCTGCCACCAGAGGTTACTCGGTTATGTATAGAGTCATGTCATGGTGGAATGCTCTGCCACCAGAGGTTACTCAGTTATGTATAGAGTCATGTCATGGTGGAATGCTCTGCCACCAGAGGTTACTCAGTTATGTATAGAGTCATGTCATGGTGGAATGCTCTGCCACCAGAGGTTACTCAGTTATGTATAGAGCCATGTCATGGTGGAATGCTCTGCCACCAGAGGTTACTCAGTTATGTATAGAGCCATGTCATGGTGGAATGCTCTGCCACCAGAGGTTACTCGGTTATGTATAGAGTCATGTCATGGTGGAATGCTCTGCCACCAGAGGTTACTCAGTTATGTATAGAGCCATGTCATGGTGGAATGCTCTGCCACTAGAGGTTACTCAGTTATGTATAGAGTCATGTCATGGTGGAATGCTCTGCCACCAGAGGTTACTCAGTTATGTATAGAGTCATGTCATGGTGGAATGCTCTGCCACTAGAGGTTACTCAGTTATGTATAGAGCCATGTCATGGTGGAATGCTCTGCCACCAGAGGTTACTCAGTTATGTATAGAGCAATGTCATGGTGGAATGCTCTGCCACCAGAGGATACTCAGTTATGTATAGAGCCATGTCATAATGGAATGCTCTACCACCAGAGGTTACTCAGTTATGTATAGAGTCATGTCATGGTGGAATGCTCTGCCACCAGAGGTTACTCAGTTATGTATAGAGCCATGTCATGGTGGAATGCTCTGCCACCAGAGGTTACTCGGTTATGTATAGAGTCATGTCATGGTGGAATGCTCTGCCACCAGAGGTTACTCAGTTATGTATAGTCATGTCATGGTGGAATGCTCTGCCACCAGAGGTTACTCAGTTATGTATAGAGTCATGTCATGGTGGAATGCTCTGCCACCAGAGGTTACTCAGTTATGTATAGTCATGTCATGTTGGAATGCTCTGCCACCAGAAGTTACTCAGTTATGTATAGAGTCATGTGATGGTGGAATGCTCTACCACCAGAGGTTACTCAGTTATGTATAGTCATGTCATGGTGGAATGCTCTGCCACCAGAAGTTACTCAGTTATGTATAGAGTCATGTGATGGTGGAATGCTCTACCACCAGAGGTTACTCAGTTATGTATAGAGTCATGTCATGGTGGAATGCTCTGCCACCAGAGGTTACTCAGTTATGTATAGAGTCATGTCATGGTGGAATGCTCTACCACCAGAGGTTACTCAGTTATGTATAGAGTCATGTCATGGTGGAATGCTCTGCCACCAGAAGTTACTCAGTTATGTATAGTCATGTCATGGTGGAATGCTCTGCCACCAGAGGTTACTCAGTTATGTATAGAGCCATGTCATGACGGAATGCTCTGCCACCAGAGGTTACTCAGTTATGTATAGAGCCATGTCATGGTGGAATGCTCTGCCACCAGAGGTTACTCAGTTATGTATAGAGCCATGTCATGGTGGAATGCTCTGCCACCAGAGGTTACTCAGTTATGTATAGAGCCATGTCATGGAGGAATGCTCTGCCACCAGAAGTTACTCAGTTATGTATAGAGCCATGTCATGGTGGAATGCTCTGCCACCAGAAGTTACTCAGTTATGTATAGAGCCATGTCATGGTGGAATGCTCTGCCACCAGAAGTTACTCAGTTATGTATAGAGCCATGTCATGGTGGAATGCTCTGCCACCAGAAGTTACTCAGTTATGTATAGAGCCATGTGATGGTGGAATGCTCTGCCACCAGAGGTTACTCAGTTATGTATAGAGCCATGTCATGGTGGAATGCTCTGCCACCAGAAGTTACTCAGTAATGTATAGAGCCATGTCATGGTGGAATGCTCTGCCACCAGAGGTTACTCAGTTATGTATAGAGTCATGTCATGGTGGAATGCTCTGCCACCAGAGGTTACTAAGTTATGTATAGAGCAATGTCATGGAGGAATGCTCTGCCACCAGAGGTTACTCAGTTATGTATAGAGTCATGTCATGGTGGAATGCTCTGCCACCAAAGGTTACTCAGTTATGTATAGAGCAATGTCATGGTGGAATGCTCTGCCACCAGAGGTTACTCAGTTATGTATAGAGCAATGTCATGGTGGAATGCTCTGCCAGTAGAGGTTACTCAGTTATGTATAGAGCCATGTCATGGTGGAATGCTCTGCCACCAGAAGTTACTCAGTAATGTATAGAGCCATGTCATGGTGGAATGCTCTGCCACCAGAGGTTACTCAGTTATGTATAGAGTCATGTCATGGTGGAATGCTCTGCCACCAGAGGTTACTCAGTTATGTATAGAGCAATGTCATGGAGGAATGCTCTGCCACCAGAGGTTACTCAGTTATGTATAGAGTCATGTCATGGTGGAATGCTCTGCCACCAAAGGTTACTCAGTTATGTATAGAGCAATGTCATGGTGGAATGCTCTGCCACCAGAGGTTACTCAGTTATGTATAGAGCAATGTCATGGTGGAATGCTCTGCCAGTAGAGGTTACTCAGTTATGTATAGAGCCATGTCATGGTGGAATGCTCTGCCACCAGAGGTTACTCAGTTATGTATAGAGCAATGTCATGGTGGAATGCTCTGCCACCAGAGGATACTCAGTTATGTATAGAGCCATGTCATAGTGGAATTCTCTACCACCAGAGGTTACTCAGTTATGTATAGAGTCATGTCATGGTGGAATGCTCTGCCACCAGAGGTTACTCAGTTATGTATAGAGCCATGTCATGGTGGAATGCTCTGCCACCAGAGGTTACTCAGTTATGTATAGAGTCATGTCATGGTGGAATGCTCTGCCACCAGAGGTTACTCAGTTATGTATAGTCATGTCATGGTGGAATGCTCTGCCACCAGAGGTTACTCAGTTATGTATAGAGTCATGTCATGGTGGAATGCTCTGCCATTAGAGGTTACTCAGTTATGTATAGAGCCATGTCATGGTGGAATGCTCTGCCACCAGAAGTTACTCAGTAATGTATAGAGCCATGTCATGGTGGAATGCTCTGCCACCAGAGGTTACTCAGTTATGTATAGAGTCATGTCATGGTGGAATGCTCTGCCACCAGAGGTTACTCAGTTATGTATAGAGCAATGTCATGGAGGAATGCTCTGCCACCAGAGGTTACTCAGTTATGTATAGAGTCATGTCATGGTGGAATGCTCTGCCACCAAAGGTTACTCAGTTATGTATAGAGCAATGTCATGGTGGAATGCTCTGCCACCAGAGGTTACTCAGTTATGTATAGAGCAATGTCATGGTGGAATGCTCTGCCAGTAGAGGTTACTCAGTTATGTATAGAGCCATGTCATGGTGGAATGCTCTGCCACCAGAGGTTACTCAGTTATGTATAGAGCAATGTCATGGTGGAATGCTCTGCCACCAGAGGATACTCAGTTATGTATAGAGCCATGTCATAGTGGAATTCTCTACCACCAGAGGTTACTCAGTTATGTATAGAGTCATGTCATGGTGGAATGCTCTGCCACCAGAGGTTACTCAGTTATGTATAGAGCCATGTCATGGTGGAATGCTCTGCCACCAGAGGTTACTCAGTTATGTATAGAGTCATGTCATGGTGGAATGCTCTGCCACCAGAGGTTACTCAGTTATGTATAGTCATGTCATGGTGGAATGCTCTGCCACCAGAGGTTACTCAGTTATGTATAGAGTCATGTCATGGTGGAATGCTCTGCCACCAGAGGTTACTCAGTTATGTATAGAGTCATGTCATGGTGGAATGCTCTGCCACCAGAGGTTACTCGGTTATGTATAGAGTCATGTCATGGTGGAATGCTCTGCCACCAGAGGTTACTCAGTTATGTATAGAGCCATGTCATGGTGGAATGCTCTGCCACCAGAGGTTACTCGGTTATGTATAGAGTCATGTCATGGTGGAATGCTCTGCCACCAGAGGTTACTCAGTTATGTATAGAGTCATGTCATGGTGGAATGCTCTGCCACCAGAGGTTACTCATTTATGTATAGAGTCATGTCATGGTGGAATGCTCTGCCACCAGAGGTTACTCAGTTATGTATAGAGCCATGTCATGGTGGAATGCTCTGCCACCAGAGGTTACTCAGTTATGTATAGAGCCATGTCATGGTGGAATGCTCTGCCACCAGAGGTTACTCGGTTATGTATAGAGTCATGTCATAGTGGAATGCTCTGCCACCAGAGGTTACTCAGTTATGTATAGAGCCATGTCATGGTGGAATGCTCTGCCACTAGAGGTTACTCAGTTATGTATAGAGTCATGTCATGGTGGAATGCTCTGCCACCAGAGGTTACTCAGTTATGTATAGAGTCATGTCATGGTGGAATGCTCTGCCACTAGAGGTTACTCAGTTATGTATAGAGCCATGTCATGGTGGAATGCTCTGCCACCAGAGGTTACTCAGTTATGTATAGAGCAATGTCATGGTGGAATGCTCTGCCACCAGAGGATACTCAGTTATGTATAGAGCCATGTCATAATGGAATGCTCTACCACCAGAGGTTACTCAGTTATGTATAGAGTCATGTCATGGTGGAATGCTCTGCCACCAGAGGTTACTCAGTTATGTATAGAGCCATGTCATGGTGGAATGCTCTGCCACCAGAGGTTACTCGGTTATGTATAGAGTCATGTCATGGTGGAATGCTCTGCCACCAGAGGTTACTCAGTTATGTATAGTCATGTCATGGTGGAATGCTCTGCCACCAGAGGTTACTCAGTTATGTATAGAGTCATGTCATGGTGGAATGCTCTACCACCAGAGGTTACTCAGTTATGTATAGAGTCATGTCATGGTGGAATGCTCTGCCACCAGAGGTTACTCAGTTATGTATAGAGCCATGTCATGGTGGAATGCTCTGCCACCAGAGGTTACTCGGTTATGTATAGAGTCATGTCATGGTGGAATGCTCTGCCACCAGAGGTTACTCAGTTATGTATAGTCATGTCATGGTGGAATGCTCTGCCACCAGAAGTTACTCAGTTATGTATAGAGTCATGTCATGGTGGAATGCTCTGCCACCAGAGGTTACTCAGTTATGTATAGAGTCATGTCATGGTGGAATGCTCTGCCACCAGAGGTTACTCAGTTATGTATAGAGCCATGTCATGGTGGAATGCTCTGCCACCAGAGGTTACTCAGTTATGTATAGAGCCATGTCATGGTGGAATGCTCTGCCACCAGAGGTTACTCGGTTATGTATAGAGTCATGTCATGGTGGAATGCTCTGCCACCAGAGGTTACTCAGTTATGTATAGAGTCATGTCATGGTGGAATGCTCTGCCACCAGAGGTTACTCAGTTATGTATAGAGTCATGTCATGGTGGAATGCTCTGCCACCAGAGGTTACTCGGTTATGTATAGAGTCATGTCATGGTGGAATGCTCTGCCACCAGAGGTTACTCAGGCAAAAAGCAAGTTTAGCTTGTAAAAAACAGAAAAAATAAAAAAATCATATTATATCACAGCGCCTCTGCTCTTTCAAAATGCCTAATTTAACTATAATGTATAGTACCAGTCAAAGTTTTGGACACACCTACACATTTCAGGGTTTTCTTTATTTTGACTATTTTCTACATTGTAGAATAATAGTGAAGACATCAAAACTATGAAATAACACTTATGGAATCATGTAGTAACCAAAAAAGTGTTAAACAAATCAAAATATATTTTTTATTTGAGATTCTTCAATGTAGCCACCTTTTGCCTTGATGACACCTTTGCACACTCTTGGCATTCTCTCTACCATTTTCATGAGGTAGTCGCCTGGAATGCATTTCAATTAACAGGTGTGCCTTGTTAAAAGTTCAATTGTGGAATTTCTTTCTTTCTTAATGTGTTTGAGCCAATCAGTTTTGTTGTGACAAGGTAGGGGTGGTATACAGAAGATAACCCTATTTGGTAAAATACAAATCTATATTGTGGCAAGAACAGCTCAAATAAGCAAAGAGAAACTAAAGTCCATCATTACTTTAAGACATGAAGGTCAGTCAATAAGGCCAATTTCAAGTGCAGTTGCAAAAACTATCAAGCGCTATGATGAAACTGGCTCTCATGAGGACCGCAACAGGAAAGGAAGACCCAGAGTTACCTCTGCTGCAGAGGATAAGTTCATTAGAGTTTCCAGCCTCAGAAATTGCAGCCCAAATAATACAGAGTTCAAGTAACAGACACATCTCAACGTCAACTGTTCAGAGGAGACTGCGTGAATCAGGCCTTCATGGTCGAATTGCTGCAAAGAAACCACTACTAAAGGACACCAATAATAAGAAGAGACTTGATTGGGCCAAGAAACATGAGCAATGGACAATAGACTGGTGGAAATCTGTGCTTTAGTCTGATGAGTCCAAATTTGACATTTTTGGTTCAGCAGAGTAGAGACGCAGAGTAGCTGAACAGATGATCTCTGCATGTGTGGTTCCCACCGTGAAATATGGAGGAGGAGGAGGTGTGATGGTGTGGGGGTGCTTTACTGGTGACACTGTCAGGGATTTACTTAGAATTCAAGGAACACTTAACCAGCATGGCTACCACAGCATCCCACCTGGTTTGCACTTAGTGGGACTAAAATTAGTTTTTCAACAGGACAATGACCCAACACACCTCCAGGCTGTTTGACCAAGGGCTATTTGACCAAGAAGGAGAGTGATGAAGTGCTGCCTCAGATGACCTTGCCTTCACAATCACCCGACCTCAACCCAATTGAGATGGTTTGGGATGAGTTGGACAGCGGAGTGAAGAAAAAGCATCCAGCAAGTGCTCAGCATATGTGGGAACCCCCTCAAGACTGTTGGGAAAGCATTCCAGGTGAAGCTGGTGGAGAGAATGCCAATTTAATGTTGTTATTGTGTATCACTGTTCTCTGAATTGTCATGTATTTGTACATTTCATGTGGACTCCAGGAAGAGTATCTGCTTGTGCAGTAGCTAATGGGGATCCTAATAAACTAAACTATACAGCCAGCAGGCAGGCTTACTCTCTCCAGTACAGTGATTGTGTAATCAATATCGGGTAACATTTTACATCCAGGTTCCATCTATAAAGGGCTTGTATAGGGTTTATAACTAGTTAATATAAATAATCAATTTAAAAAATGAATATAATCCTCAATTTTACTACCGTATCAATTCTAATATATATAAAAGAGATGAGGGACAGAGATGTCCAATTTCCCCCTCCATTTATCATTTGATAGAGCTAACTATATATTAGCCATTTGTGTTCATCCCTCTGCGTCCACAGATATAAATCAAGTTGGGCCTAGGTCAATAGCCTCCTCTGTCTCCAAATGAATGAAACCTTGTCAAGCTTTGAATTGATAGTTTTTAAAAATCATTCCAACTGCACTGTCATTCTGAAGTCCTTTGTTTAACGATGGTTGATGACGGTTGTCTTTTGTGTGCGTGGGCTTGTGTGTGCGTGTGCGTGTGTGTGTGTGTGTGTGTGTGTGTGTGTGTGTGTGTGTGTGTGTGTGTGTGTGTGCGTGCGTGCGTGCGTGCGTGCGTGTGTGTGTGCATGAAAGCTTGAAATACGGAAGAGAGAGCTTTGACTACCAGGCAAACCAGGAGAGAGAGGAGATTGCCAATCAGTCTTCATCGTTTAGAACAGGCAATCCCTCTTCAACCATCCATCCGATCTAGTGCCAGGGAATGGATTCAAACTAATGTCTGTGCAAAGGACATATGATGGAAAATCCCATGCTGCGTTATGGCTGATCCAAAAGCTCCAGTCTTAACTGCCATTGATAAAGGCTTGGGTTCCCTCCCTGTCTGCTAAAGGCTTGGGTTCCCTCCCAGACAGACCACACAAACCACCTAGAGGCCAGCAGCAGCTGTCTTAACACTGATCTCAGATCTGGCCTGGCTCCCAGTCTGACTGACGGGGTGAGAGAGAGAGTGGAGGGGAGAGACAGAGAGAGTGAGAAAGAGGGAGAGAAAGGGGAAGAAAGAGAGAGAAAACATGCAAGATAGGAGGGGAGGGGCGAAAGATAGGAGGGGCGAAAGGGAGAGAGAGAGAGACAGATCGGAAAGCATTAGTCTCTTAGAGGAACATTCTTATTCTAATAGAGGGAGGAAGGGAGGTAGGGCGGGATGAGAGTAAGGAGGGGGGATCTAGGGATGATCCAGACAGGGACAGGAGGAGTTGCCACGGCAACCTCTGATCACCCAGACTGGCTGGAGCAGGCGGAGAGAGACGAGATCGTGGGTTGACTCGGTGGGTTGGATCGCTGTCAGAGGTTTGACAAAAAAACAGGGCCTAATGAACGCTAGGGGAGTGGAGGGGGGAGCAAGGGGGGTTTTGGGAAGGGGTGGGGGGTGATGAGTCTGTCTGCATAGAGACCCTCCAATAGACAAGGCAACCAAAACTGTAAGTGCTGACAAGGATGGTTGTACACATACACGCACACACACACACACACACACACACACACACACACACACACACACACACACACACACACACACACACACACACACACACACACACACACACACACACACACACACACACACACCCTACACAACCCTGTGTGTTGGGACTACCCATGTCCTTGAATGCAGCTCTCAAGCAGCTCCCAGCTCTCCTGTCATTAGAAATCATTGTCAACAGAAAAAAAACTAATTCCACACAGATTTTTGCTTATTTGCATATCACTGAAATGAGCCAAAATCTTCTGGAATGACCACTAGACAACTGTTTTGACCTTTGGCATTCTTAAATACGCAGAAGAGATAGAAGTAACATTGTATTTTTAGATGACTGTGAAGGAGCCGCAAATATTTCAAACGTTTACCTTTTGCACAGCAGCAGTAAAATAAAGTGTATCCCAAATGACACCCTACACCCTAGTGCACTACTTTTATGGGCCCGGTCAAAAGAAGTGCCCTTTTAAGGGAATAGGTTTCCATTTGGGACAGGTGCATCATCTCCATTGCTGATGACTAACATAGCCACAGTCGACTCACTGGACCGTAGTTAGCCTGTATGATGACATAAATACATATGAGCATTCTAAACACTGTAGCTACTGTAGCATTGAACAAAACAAGCAATTAAGAAGGATCTTATAAATCGTCTGTAAAGTCTGTATAAATGGTACCTTTGTCTAATTATCTGGGTACTCTCTCTAGCTACCGATGGCCAGACAAAAGACCTTGCCCATGTGAGAGTGCTTTATGACTACACTAATCCGGTAGCATTGTCCATCTAATGTCCAGCCTGTGGTCCATCCATTGATTTCTGTGGTCGGAATGGGCCACATCTGTATCCTCTTTCATTATTTGAGTGTCCGAGACATCCATTATTGACTCAGTACAGCCAAAAGTACCATTAGAAATAGGCTAGGTATAATGTTGCCCACAGCATGCAATACATTTTGTATTCCAGTTTCATTTCTCTGAATTCCTTCGTAAACTCTCAGTTTATGAGTATTCTGTGTGATCTGAAAAGAAGTTCCAAAGAATCCCTTTTGCAGTATGCTATACCTGAAGAATAGCAGCAAACGTACGAGGTCAGAGTGAGATGATAGAATGTCTTTGAGAGACATTCATGAATATTGTTCACATTTGTATTTAAACACAGATCCAAACGATTTATGCAAAGGCCATGGAAATAACCAGCAAACTCAAAAGAACACGATCAGGATTACCTTTTAGTGGATTACAAGACATTCTTCAATTCATTGTTATGTTGTTTTAGAACATTCTCCAGCTATTTCATTTGACAGATTTAGTCATCACCACCTGTGTGTGTGTGTGTGTGTGTGTGTGTGTGTGTGTGTGTGTGTGTGTGTGTGTGTGTGTGTGTGTGTGTGTGTGTGTGTTGCATAATAAACCTATTCATTAGATAGCTCGTTGTGAGTACACATCTATTAGATAAGGTAAGGCGTATCAGTTGTTTAGTATTCTACCGGCAGCAGGCTTCCCAAGTGCTTACATATGTTTTCACCCCTAGAGGACATGTTCATGATTAGGGTGCTAAGCTATGCCTCCTCTCAACACCTTGCACATCTTTTTACAGAGAAATCAGGCGGGCCCAAACTGCCTGATACTTATAATAGGAAACTAATAAACCCACTGAATCCATTGTCCTAAATGTGCCCTGTTCATTCAATTCTACAATGTACTTTTCGTGTACCTTTCAACATCTTATGAGGTGACACATTTTTACACAAGGAGAATATCCTATGTCTCCACATTCCCCTCACTCTCACCCTGCCAGACACCCACAGTGTTTGGCCCAGAGTGTTGGGTGTGTGGTGATTGAAACAAGGTTCAGTGTTCCGAGTGATACATCTGAGGAATGGGGGGGTGACACTTCTTGCTCTGGTGATGAGCTGTGGAAGTCACGGCCTGTTAGCCTGGATGGTGACAGTGACAGAAGACAAGGATTCAGATATGCACACACACACACACACACACATGTTGGTATCTCTGGAGGTGACAGGACAGGCTATCACTGCCATACCAACACCTTGGCCCCAAGGCTGCAGCAAGCCTTTCCCATCAACTCTGTACCCAAAGTGGAGAAGCCGGTGGAAAATGTGTGGGGCACAAAGAGGTTCCTACAGCTTGTCCTGTTGTACCGTTCTCCCTCTCTCTTTCCATCTATCTACATTTTCCCTGTTACTCAATGATCTTTGTTTTATTTAATGTTTTCGTTGCATGTGAAATGGTACTGGTAACAAGGATCCATGTACCAGATGTAGGGAGAGAGATGTGAATGTACAGGTACTGTAACTAGCCCAAAAATGGAAACACTTGAGTAAATGAGGGATACAATTGAAAGCAGGTGCTTCCACAGAGGTGTAGATCCTGAGTTAATTAAGCAGTAAATATCTCATCATGCTTAGGGTCATGTAGACACCTGAAACACCTGAAACACCGGAGACACCTGAAACCCCACCTCTTTAAGGAATACCTAGGATAGGATAAAGTAATCCTTCTAACCCCCCCCCCCCCCTTAAAAGAGTTAGATGCACTATTGTAAAGTGGTTGTTCCACTGGATATCATAAGGTGAATGCACCAATTTGTAAGTCGCTCTGGATAAGAGCGTCTGCTAAATGACTTAAATGTAAATGTAATGTATAAAAATGCTGGGCAGGCCATTATTTTGACCATTATTTTGGCTATCATTGGCTATGCCCCCATAGGATCACAGTGCCCCCATCCACAGGGGCATAAGTGGTCTCTGAATGGTTTGATGAGCATGAGCATCGTCTCAGTCACCAGATCTCAACCCAATTGATCACTTATAGGAGATTCTGGAGCAGCGCCTGAGACAGCGTTTTCCACCACAATCAACAAAACACCAAATTATGGAATTTATTGTGGCAGAACGTCCCACCAGTAGAGTTCCAGACACTTGTAGAATTCATGCCAAAGCACATTGAAGCTGTTCTGGCTCGTGTTGGCCCAACAACTTATTAAGACACTTTATGCTGGTTCTTCCTCTATTTTAGCAGTTACCTCTAGAGTTGACCTTTGAAAGCTCTTTACTAGGCTAAATATGAGCATTAATATTTATGTTATTTATTTAACCTTTATTTAGCTAGGCAAGTCAGTTAAGAACAAATTCTTATTTACAATGACAGCCTACCGCGGCCAAACCAGGACGATGCTGGGCCAATTGTGCACCGCCCTATGGGACTCCCAATCACGGCCGGATGTGATACAGCCTGGAATCTAATCAGGGTCTGTAGTGACGCCTCTAGCACTGAGATGCAGTGCCTTAGATCCCTGTGCCACTTGGGAACCCAATATAAAGATGTGCTAAAACCTAAACATGTGCACATGTGTTCAATATCCACATAGAGAGAGAGAGAGAGAGAGAGAGAGAGAGAGAGAGAGAGAGAGAGAGAGAGAGAGAGAGAGAGAGAGAGAGAGAGAGAGAGAGAGAGAGAGAGAGAGAGAGAGATAAGGAAAGAGAGAGAGAGAGATAAGGAAAGAGAGAGAGAGAGATAAGGAAAGAGAGAGAGAGAGATAAGGAAAGAGAGAGAGAGAGAGAGAGAGAGAGAGAGAAGGAAAGAGAGAGAGAGAGAGAAGAAAAGAGAGAGAGAGAGATAAGAAAAGAGAGAGAGAGAGATAAGAAAAGAGAGAGAGAGATAAGAAAAGAGAGAGAGAGAGAGATAAGAAAAGAGAGAGAGAGAGAGATAAGAAAAGAGAGAGAGAGAGAGATAAGAAAAGAGAGAGAGAGAGAGATAAGAAAAGAGAGAGAGAGAGAGATAAGAAAAGAGAGAGAGAGAGAGATAAGAAAAGAGAGAGAGATAGATAGAGCAATAGATTGAGTGAGAAAAAGAGGAGAAAGGGGTCATTCCTGAGAGCAGCGAGGTATTTGCCCTGGTGTGATCTGTGGATTAAAAGCCCTGCCTGCTGTTTCTAAATTGCTCCACATACTGACAACAGATTCACTAAAAATGAATGGGCTGACAGAGACACAGATGCAAGCTTATGTTTGGGTAATCTCCTTTCAGAAAACAAACCGGGGGACACCCGGAAGTTAAATGCATTGGCCTTTAGAGTACAGTATATCTAAATGTATATTATAAATCAAGAAAAAAAACATACAATTTCCATGGTGCTCTACAGATGTAGGATCTTCATTTGATCACACTTCTGTGGCTGAGGTTTTTCCTATGACTGCAGGAAATGCAGATGAGCGTTCGTGATTTAAATAAATTCACTGAAAATCCACACTTACACACAGTTATATTAACAGTATTGCCCTTTTCATATAGCCTATAGCCAACTAACAGTGGTGGGAAAAGTACCCAATTGTCATACTTGAGTAAAAGTAAATATACAGTACTGGAAAATTACTCAAGTAAAAGTGAAAGTCATTCAGTAAAATATTTATTGAGTAAAAGTCTAAAAGCACTTGTTTATAAATATACTTAAGTATCAAAGTATATGTAATTGCTCAAATATACTTAAGTATCAGTAGTAAAAGTGTAAATCGTTTCAAATTCCTTACATGAAGCAAATCAGACGGCACAATTTTCTTGTTTTTTATTTACGGACAGCCAGGGGCACACTTTAAGGGCACAAGGCGAAACCCAAATGCAGACACAGGAGGCAGATGGTAGAGCTCCAATATTTATTATAACAAAGGGAGGAGGCAAAGGCAGGTCCGGGACAGGGGAGAGTTCATAAACCAGGTCAGGGTCCAAAAAATACCAGACGATAGGCAGTCCCGAGGTCAGGCAGGGATCAGAAACCAGATCCGAGTCCAAAACAGTACAAAGGGAGAGGCTGGCTGGTAGTCAGAACAGGCAGAGTGGTCAGGCAGGCGGGTTCGGAGTCAGGACAGGCAAGGGTCGAAAGCAGGAGGACTAGAAACAAACAGAGACCGGGGACAAATAGGAGCAAGGAAAACAGCTGGTTGACTTGGCAAACAAGATGAGCTGGCACAGAGAGACAGGAAACACAGGGATATATACACCGGCGATAATAAGTGACCCCTGGAGGGGGTGGAGACAATCACAAGGTGAATCAGATTAGGGTGTGACACACTCCAACACTCAGACATCATTTACAAATTAAGAATTTGTGTTTAGTGAGTCTGCCAGATCAGATGCAATAGGGATGACAGGGGATTTTAAACCTTGTGTGGTGTTCATGTTTTTGTTATTCACCCAATTTTCGCTGGTCTGATGAACCAACAACATTATTTGGTTTTTAAAATAATACAGCCATATCAACTTACGTAAAATTACTTAACACTTAATACTTAGATGTTGACTTATATCAATTACAAGCAATATAGACAGCATACATGGTTAATATTTGCCATTTACCTCTGCTAGATTACATTTATCAATAAAAGTGGTATTTGTTTTTTGGGATAAAATATGATTTTTGGAAACAAAAATCCATTAAAATCAAGATATGGGTAGAATAAATAATGTTTATCTTGAACAAATATAAATGAAACAAGGTTTTCATCACTATTGATGTTTATTGCTTTGAACTGAACAAATTGGGAGGACAAATTTTACACACAGTATTTTATGGAAATGATAAATGAGCCTCATTGAACACAAATTCAGGCTGATCTACACACCACATGAGGGACAGAATTTTACTGTGTGTGTGTTGCACATGTATTTCATGCACTTGATGCACGTGCACTGTGTCTTCCTGTCCTCTTTGGGTCCACACACATCACAGTGCTTCTTCTTGTTGCTACCGGCTGCAATCTAGAATGATGAAACCACTTAGATCAGGAATTTTACTAACATCTCACTCACAAAACAAAAAAAAATCTCTGAAACTGGAAACACTTATCTCCCCCACTAGCTTTAAGCACCAGCTGCCAGAGCAGCTCATAGATTACTGCACCTGTACATAGCCCATCTATAATTTAGCCCAAACAACTACCTCTTTCCCTACTGAATTTATTTATTTATTTTGCTCCTTTGCACCCCATTATTTCTATTTCTACTTTGCACATTCTTCCACTGCAAATCAACCATTCCAGTGTTTTATTTGCTATATTGTATTTACTTCGCCACCATGGCCTTTTTTTTGCCTTCACCTCCCTTATCTCACCTCATTTGCTCACATTGTATATAGACTTATTCTTCAACTGTATTATTGACTATATGTTTGTTTTACTCCATGTGTAACTCTGTGTTGTTGTATGTGTCGAACTGCTTTGCTTTATCTTGGCCAGGTCGCAATTGTAAATGAGAACGTGTTCTCAACTTGCCTACCTGGTTAAATAAAGGTGAAATAAATAAAATATAAAATATATATATAGTTACAGCAGGCCAAGGTAGGAGAGTCAGACACACACACATGCAACAACATTACTCACACTTAGTTCCGCTATTGGAGTTGTTGGTTCTGTGGGTCGTGCGAATGGGGCACCGGCGTCCTCCTCCTGAATCCTCCTCACAATGGCTGGGGTCCTTGGGATATGTTGCCTCCTCTGGATTTGAGGTCTTACCAATGCCTTGCCCAGCTCCTCAAGAAAGAGCCGTCTCCTCTGGAGCTTCCCTCTGTTCCAATCTGGGTTCAACGCCATCCAGATGACAAACGTATTGTACGCCGAGATGTCCAACATGTTGAAGAATATCACAAGTGGCCAGTGTAGGGTTCTTCTTTTGCAGCTGTAGCCAGTCACCAGCTTGTCTAAATTGTCCACCCCTCCATGTGTGGCATTGTAATCCATTATGATTTCTGTTTTTTTATGTTCCTGGCCACAGATTTTCCCATCCCTATGCAGCGTACTCATGGGTACCACATTCTTGCCTTTCTTTGGCACATAGAACACTAGGGACGTGTCGACCGTGAACACAAACTTAGAGGAATTGATAGGCCTGTTACGTGTATTCAACAGCTGAGGTGGGAGCTCTGGCTTGTTTTTTCGTACTGTTCCTACCATCGTCAGATTCCTCTTGAGGAGCTCCTGTCCCAGCTTGCGCGAAGTAAAAAAGTTATCGCATGTTATGTTGTGGCCACGGAGTCCCTGTGTCACTTCCAGGACAACCTGCATCCCTTGGTTCTTCTCAGGGGCTCCTCCATCTGGCTTCCCCATATACACTTGCAAGTTCCACACATATGATGAAAGAGACCAGATCTTGATTCCATATTTTGCGGGTTTAGACGGTATGTACTGCCGCAGCCCCTAAATAGCATAAGCTGCTCATCAACAGTAACGTTGGGCCCAGGGTTGTAAAACAGGGGAAGGCGGTCCACCCACTTGTCCCACACTAACATGATTGCAGCTAGCTTGTCTCTCTGCCGCCGAGCTTGTCTGGTGTCTCGGTTATCGAAGCGGATAATCCTGGAAATAATGTGGAGGTTTTCTAGAGACATTGTTGAACGGAAAAGTTATCTCCCAGTTTCTGCATCCTACAGGGATTCTGTGGATTACCCATTGGATCTGAAAACACCTGCAAGGATAAGAACCCCAAAGTATGCATGTTTGGTTCGTCTACATCCATTTCTTCTCCAAAAACACGCCTTTCCTCCAAATGAGTGCAGTCCAGAATGATTTTCTGGTTGGTGTCTAGGATGAACAGTTCAAAAGAAGACTTTATGTCCTGCATATGATAAGCGCCATCCGCGTCGGCCCTGGTTGCACCCTTATCACATTGACAGCCATGAGGGGTGGCTCATTCCTTGGGCAAGAAGACCATTCAATTTCACAATTTTTTGACATTCATATTTCTCCCCCTGCAGGCTGCTGATGAGCTGTTGCTGACAGGCTGGTCCTGGGGCCGGCTGCTGACGGGCTGGTCCTGTGGCTGGCTGCTGACGGGCTGGTCCTGGGGCTGGCTGAAGGTCAATCTCATCCTCTTCTTCTAACTCACTGTCAGACTCTGAATTGACAGAGACATGTCTTAATCTTCCAAAATGGAAGACGGTCCTTCCACACTAGCTTCTCCCTTTGCAAAACTTATTTCTAAAGCTCTCTGAGCAGAGATTATTTTTGCCATACTGATTGATTGTGGTAAGGAGCCACACATGCAAAGCTATTTATTTGTTGTGTCCCTCCCCCAATTCGGACCTGGCTGGGGTACAGTGTGGGAAAATACAGATTTTCTTTTTACAATGTATTAAAATAATATATTGTAATAACATTGTGCAGGTTCCCGCAAGACATTGTGTAGTTTCACACACTACAAAGGGTAAAGAGTGTGAGAAAAGCGGGAGACAGGCTGACAGGTAGGGAGACAGACAGGTTATTAGTGCTTTGTTTGAAACAGCAGGCCCATGGAGGAAGAAGACAGAGTGAAAACACACAGCAAACCTTTTTGTTTCATTTTTACTTGTTTTCACCCACACACACACTTTTCCACACTTTTCAACCCTCAGGAGCAGTGGACCAGAACACCACATATGTAATATAAATGTGTAGGGGATTGGACAGTGTGCACTCAATGAAAATGTATTATTTTACATGTTCTTCCCAGAAAATGAGACAAGGCCAATGAGTCTCAGCATGAAAAAATACTTAATTGTATAATTTTTCTTTTAGTAAACATTGAAAATGGGTCCCACAGACCAGAACACCACACAAGTGTTAAGAGCGTGAATTGGACCATTTTCCTGTCCTGCTAAGCAATCAAAATGTAACAAGTACTTTGGGTGTCAGGGAAAATGTATTGAGTAGAAAGTACATTATTTTCTTTAGGAATGTAGTGAAGTAAAAGTAAACGTTTTCAAAAATATAAACAGTAAAGTACAGACAAACCAAAAATTTGACTTAAGTTGTACTTTCAAGTATTTTTACCACTGGCAACTAATAACCTAACCACCGATCTAGCAACATTATGAACTAAACGTTCAAATCCTGTTATTTTGTTGTGACAATGCTGGTCAAATTAAGATCCTACAGGTCACGCCCTGACCTTAGAGATCCTTTTTATGTCTCTATTTGGTTTGTTCAGGGTGTGATTTGGGGTGGTTATTCTATGTTCTTTCGTTCTATTATTTGTATTTCTATGTTTTGGCCGGGTAGGGTTCTCAATCAGGGACAGCTGTCTATCGTTGTCTCTGATTGAGAACCATACTTAGGTCCCCCTTTTTCCCACCTGTCTTTGTGGGAAGTTGACTTTGTTAATGGCACATAGCCTTTAGCTTCACGGTTTGTTTTGTAGTGTTTTGTCGGCGTATTCACTTAAATAAAGGAATATGTACGCTCACCACGCTGCACCTTGGTCCACTTCATTCAACGACCGTGCCTTTTCTTCTCATGATTAGTATGTTGAAAATATTGAACAATTATTGTGTAACATTGTGTAAAACAAGCCAGACTGTATAATGAAAAACTTGGAATTACAAAATACTATCCCTCCTCATCTCTTTTTAACCGCCCCCTCCTTTTTTACTTTCCATCGCCCTTTCTCTTGCTCCACCTAAATAGCGCACTGTGGGTATTTGGGAGAATGGAACATAGCCTCTATCTCTCCTTTTAACCCCCCTCCCTCCCTCCCTAACTCCCTCCCTCCCTCTCTCATTCGAACACATTCAGCCACTGCCCTCTCTCTCTGCATTTCACTCTTGAATGAGTCGAACGTGACTCCTGAGAGAAGGATTACACCAAGCTGTGTTTATTTTTAATAAATACTGTAACAGTTATCATGGACAAGAGTCAGGGGGAAATGTCTCTCAGAATTGTTGCTAGCTACACGTCTTTTACTATTGCCCAGAGAAATCATTTTGTGGGTAATACCAGTAAGCACTATCTGCCGTCACACCTGCAGCCTACGGGTCTCTCACATCCAGATAAGATGGAGAGAAACTATTCCTCGGCTTATTGTCTTGCTGGTGATATAGGGTAGGTGACAGTAGAACACATTCCTATTGGTCCACTTCATGGATTGTCGTAGGGATCACTGCAGCTTTCATTACATGGCTATAACCTCTCGATGTGAACTATATTTCCCACGTCCATGTGTCTGAACAGATAGCAAAAATAATCAACAACATAGAGTATGCAGACTGCCATTTCATTGAAGTAGAATGCTAGAATTCAGACACCTTTTGTCTGTTTTTGCTGTGTCTTACGACGTTTTTGGCATGAGTATGATAGTAGGGAGCTCAGATTTTACGGTGTTTCGTTCAGATTGTTGTTGGAAAGGAGAGTTTGTTCTTAGCCACACTCAAATATTGTTCTTTGTCTCCTGTTTCATCCATTTGAATAATCTGACTACATTAGATACAGTTCAGTGAATATAGTGACAGACTGCGCGGCGGTGCCAAAACAGCGCCAGTCCAATCAGTGAGTTGGGTGTGTGAAATAAGCACACTTCATAAAAGGCTGTCACACCAGCCCTTAATGTGATTCAGACTGTGGGGCAAGCATGCCCTTTTCAGCGATGTGTGTGTGTGTGTGTGTGTGTGTGTGTGTGTGTGTGTGTGTGTGTGTGTGTGTGTGTGTGTGTGTGTGTGTGTGTGTGTGTGTGTGTGTGTGTGTGATGGTGATGGTAATTTATGACTGGATGGATGTAGTGAACTACTTTTTCAAATGAACTTCAGATAAGTAAACGTAGGTTTGCAAAGCTACCCGTAATTTACCAAAGTTACCAGAATCCTCCTTAATATTGGTAATTAACAGGTAATCTATGGTAACTTTTGTAATTTATACTTTTACAAATAAATATTAAATGTACAGCAGGGATGCTATAATATGTTTTACAATAAGGAATTGTTCTGTAAAATATATTACAGCATCTCTTCTGTAAAGTAAAAGTTCAGTATTAAGCTGGCAACTGGTACAAGTATAATGCTGGAGAAGTACAGTGAAATTCTCCCTAAAATCTAAATGTAAGAAATACAATACGTTTGTACATAAAATACATTTATTCAAATTGGTAACAACATTAAAACCAATTAGCAACATAAATGACAATAGAAGTAGCAACAGTTAACACATATGGTTAGCTAAGAAAACATGCAGTTTTCCAAGTTGTCTATCAAGAAAGATACTTATAAACAAGTCAAGGTGCAGTACCAACACAGCATGTGATACAAATATTCTTCCACTTCACCACTGCTAAGAAGATACTTACTAAAATATTCTGAGCTTCACGTGTCTCACCCGACAGTATGAGGTTGGCGTCTGAAACTGAAACTTTGAATCTACTGTAGTTATAAGATATTAATGTGAAGAAATACAGTATTTTAGAGTCAATTTTACAGAAGGCGTCAAATAACAGTTAATAACAATATTTTTCTGCATTTGACCCATAATGCAGTGCAATCTACAGCATTAACGCTGTAAAACACATGTGCAGCATTTTACTGTGCATTCTACAGTGTTTTACTGTTGAAATGACAGACAAGTTGTACAGTGTAGAGAGACTAATGGGAATGACTGCTCTGTGTGGTCATCATTGAGGGACGCAAAGGTTCTAAATCCTGACTTTGTCTCTGCTTTGTGAACCTTAGTATCTTCCCCTGCAGCCTGGCTATTGTATTGTTTCCTCAGTGGACCAGATGGATGGTGAGGTTGTGCAGAGATTCTGAGACAGATGTTTTAAGAGGGAGTATGTGTGTGTGTGTGGGGGGGGGGGGGGGGGGGGGGGGGGAATTAAAATGAACTTGACATAGTAGTTTTAAAAGGAGTTTTGTTACAACAACTTCAGCACCATGGACAGGGAAACCACATCTACAACATTCTCCCTCTCTCTGTAACTTGATTTAGTCGTTAGTGCTGTGGCCTGTTTTCATTGATTAATTTGTGGAACTGTATCTTTCTCTGTATCTGATAAACTACAATTCTAAAAAGTCTAAAATGCATGCAGTCATCTTATGCATTCTATGCATTGGCAGTTACAGGAATGCCACCGTCAACGGGAGACATAAACCCACGTGTTTTCCATGGGTCAATGTAAAAAATAGACGATACACCTTTATTGCCCTGGCCTGGCGTCACGCATAGCTCCTTCTCAACGCATGGATATACGATTTACTCCACAGCCTTGATTGAGCTGAGCGCGAGGTGCATGAGCTGAGCGCTGCCTGAGTGGGGTAACGTCACTGTCGGTGGGGCACCGCAGCATCAGTCCATTCTCCACAACAGCAGCAGTAGCAGCGAGCGCAACGCTTTAGAGTGGCGACAGGGTCCCTCACATGATCATTTTGAAATGTTGGAGAAACTACGCTGTGCAGCAACCTTTTACTCCAGAGTCAATGCGGGCGAAGTGCACTTTGAAGGCTTCAAAATGTGCTCTAGTCGGACCATATTTATGTTGAAATAAGGAAAGGTCGGAAGAGCTAAGAAGGGGAGATTTCCTACGAATGAGTGTAGACAAAGGGGAGGCATTCAGACTTTAGCGGTTGGAGCCACTAGAACTTGAGTCTCAGGAGAAAGGTGCGTTCCTACTTGGACAGCGGAATCGTTCTTATTTTTGGCAATAATCATGCCTGTTCGGAGAGGTCATGTTGCGCCACAAAACACCTTTTTGGGGATAATTATAAAGAAATTTGAGGGACAAAGTGAGTATTGTCTTTGTGTTTTCACAATAATGTATCTTTAAATTCATAATATTCATTTTGTTGGGAAAATGTATTTGCCTTGCTTGCACACGAATTTTTGTATCTGAATATTGGATTTTTGATAACACATTTTTTTTTGTTACAATCAGTAAGAGTAGAACTAATATTGTTGTGCTTGTGATACTTTAGAAGTGGGAGAGTTGAGGATTTAAAATCATTTAAATATGGGATATCATTGAGCATTTAAGGTACTTCGAAGTAGCAACAACTTATGTTTCGCCACAAGATTACATGGTAACAAGTAGTATGCAAACAACAGACATATAACCTTTTTCAAATACTCCCACATTTGAAATGGTTAGGGTCAGGTGGTTAGGTGCCAGTTATTAAATGTGGATCTCTCTGTTTTATAGTATGGCTATGGCATGAACATAAATCAAGTAGAATAGAGCATACATCTCCATTAACAAATACTGAAGCAATGCACCCTTAGTCATGATAAGACTGAAAGAGAAATGTTTAATTGATCATCTTTATATTTCTGAGTGATTTATAATACAGTGTACATTTTATACTGTATATAAAGCGTCATGCAGAGTGGTATTTTATCACATACCTCTCATGCTACCATGAATGTGTTAACCTACCCATTCTTCCCCACTATGATCATACACTCTTCTACACCTTCACAGATAAGAAATTCATTATAGCCAATGCCCGGGTTCAGAACTGCGCCATCATCTACTGCAACGATGGCTTCTGTGAGATGACCGGCTTCTCACGGCCGGACGTGATGCAGAGGCCGTGCACCTGTGACTTCCTCCATGGAGAGTTCACCAACAGGCATGCCATCGCCCAGGTAGCCCAGGCTCTGATGGGGTCTGAGGAGCGCAAGGTGGAGATCACCTACCACCGCAAGGATGGTGAGTACGGACTACGGAGTCCTCCCCACTGGGCTTGTTGCTCATGCTTTTGCATTTATATGAGAAATTTGAAGTCAGTGAATAGTGACAGAATAATGCAGGAGGGAGAGGAAATGGAATGGGCTTGGCTTGACAAGGGACTTTTCTGGGTGTCTGAAGTAAACACTTCAGTAGGTAATTTGTGTTGATCAAAAACACTTACAGTGTATGTATGACATCTCATTTAGTGCCGCTCAGATAGGGGGGTTTCTGTCTAGAGCTTTTGAAGTAGATAAACACAGTATCTGTTTGTGAAAACAATTGCATCTCCATTCACTGTATACAACATTTAAAATTGCACAAACCTAGAAACAAAAAATAAATTGGTCAATTCCATTGCCTCTTGGCTAAATACATTAAAAGGTGACATATAATTGAATGAGTCGTTTAGTTGAAGCCGCTTCTGAATTTTCCATGGAGATTATGAGTTGGCATGACAGCTGCTATTGTTTTGATGGGTCACATGCTTAGCGTGTGGCAGAGTGAAAGTTTAAACCGCCTCTCCCATATCCAATAACCAGAGTCACCCAGGGTGCATGCTGTGCCCTCTAACGATGATATTCCTTCCTATCCAGATGACTAAGCTTGTAGCGGTTGCGTAATGGTCAAGGTGTATGTAATCACTGGCCTGGCTGACATTTCCACCTACAAGGGCTGAACAGTTTTATAATAGCTGGTTGAAGCGGGGTTAAAGTTGGTGACTGGTCATGAAACATGGGTTGCTGTGTGCTGACGCGACATTTCCACCTTGTTAAATAAATCCTGGGGAGAACCCTGCATGTGGATAGGGGGATGTGTACAGGTAGGGTGGAGGACAGTACTGGAGAGATGACAGAGGTATGAAGGTGAAGAAAGAGAGGACGACATGGGAGAATGTTTGAGGGAACTAGGGGCTTGTACTGTTACTAAGCCAGGCCATAGCCTGAGGGTCTGATAAAGTGATCTAGCTAGATAGAGGTGTGGATGAATACATGGGGTGTGAAGTGGCCCTGGCGATAAACACATCATTACCACGAACTCATATCAGTGCTCCAATGCCTTTCGAATGGACCTTCTCTGCAGTGTGTTTTTCCAACATAGGAGAGGCCTCACAGGCTTCGATCACTTAATGAGAATACCTTCATGTTGCATTGATCTTCAAACCTGCCGTGTTGGGAGAATAAATCAATAGTGTCTGTCCTGCTATCTTTCGCTGGCCAGGCCGGCCCCTAGAGATGGGATGAAGGGATGAAAAGAAAGATTGTAGGGGTAGAGAGAGAGGGGTCCTCATTATCGTTGCTGGAACTGTAAGGCTCTAATTACCTCCGGGTCTAAACTTCCCGAATCTGTAAATTGCATTCCAAATGGATCCCTTTTCCCTATATAGTGCGCTACTTTTGACCAGGACCCATAGGGCTGTGCTCAAGAGTAGTACACAAGTATGGAATATGGTGCTATTTGGGACTCAGACCATGAGCCATCTTTCTAGGGAGGGTCACAAACCTCTCATAACACAGACAGGATTTTCACCTCCTTATAACAATTGATTTGATCATAAGCGTTACATTATAATATACTCATATTGTGGGTTAAGTATTGGTAAAACGACATGACATTGGTATGCACATCAAGGACGTAGGCATGGGTGGGCCTGGGTGGACACAGGCCCACCCACTGGGGAGCCAGGCCCTGCCAGGCCCCCCCAATCAGACTGAGCATAAAGTCCCTGAGGAACATCAGGAAAGTACGACCTTTCCAAAAAAAGTTCTAGGTACACTTGATTGAATTTTTCAAAATGGGATGTATGATCATGACCACCTAATCATCCCCAGCTTCCAATTAGCTCATTCATCCCTCCTAATCTCCCCTTTAGATATTCTCCAGGTCGTTTCTGTAAATGAGAATGGGTTCTCAGTCAATTTACCTGGTAAAAAAAGGGTAAAATAAATAAATACATTTCAGAAATCATTTCTCTCTGATATTGGGTTGCAGAGGGAGACGTGATTGTGGCGTGGGTGATTGGTCATTTAGTTGGGTGCCTCGATGGACCACTTGGAGCCTGCAGGCCAATCTCCACCAATTTACAGTAATCCCCTGGCCCTTAGAACCAGTCTCTGTTTTTTACAGCTTGTGAAGTATTTTCTTGCCTCAGCAGAGTTTTGTCAGGCAGATTAATCTATTATGAGTTGACACCTTGTCCTTTTGGTGAACCTTTGGTGTTCCTTTTATAGCTTGGTTCTATTATAAAGTTACAGCACAAAGTCCTCCTCCAACCATTTCCTGTGCTCACATCAGACATTAGGTATTTCGTTGTCATTTAGTAAGTGAGGTGTGCCTCTCGCTCGGAACGGCTGTGCATTCAAGGAACCAAAATGTCTGCTTGCCTCGCGTCATACAGTATAGAGGTGCCGAGTGTGATGCGGCGTTTTAGTGATCTTAACACCATCTGTCTTATACTACCAACCTTGATTTCTTTAAAATGTACCATCCAAAGTGGCACATTTCAGTTGTGTCCTTCAGTTCCCAGCTGTCTCTCTGTTTGTCCTGAATACTACAACAACAAACACACTTAAGGCCATCCCGGGCCTTGTTCTCTTGGAGATGGAACAAGACAATCTTGTTGTAATCACTATACATAATGTAGTGCGTGTGTGTGTGTCGGTGGCGACGTCATTCATTCCGATTCGGGCCCTTTTTTAAATTGAATCGAGAGGAAACCAGAGCTTGATGCCTCTGTGCTGCGATGGGATCCATTTGCAATCTTCACATCCATCCGTGTTTCACTGATGAACTCTCGCTGTAGAGTTCTCTTCTGTTTTCCTTCCATGTCTCTCACTCTGCTGAAGTAGTGTAATGACAGTCTGTCACACAACAACATCCTGTTTGTACAAATGCTTAGTCTCAACCTATCCTACTACATGCAGACTATTCTATTCAATTGAATGAAGTCGTCGCTCTCTCTGTGTGTGTGTGTGTGCGTGCGTGCGTGCGTGTGTGTGTGGTGTGTGTGGAGGCTCCACTATAATACATATTTTCTCAATTTGAATTTGAATTTCTCAACGTATTCACATATTCAAATGGAATAATCACACAGCCTTAACCTCTATTACGCAGAGCAGACTGTGGGGATTGGGTGAGTAGAGAAACCCATACGTGCTGTGTGGCCAATCACCATCTCTCATGCATAAACATCATGGTCTGCATCCCAAATTCCTCCTTATTCCTCATTTAGTGCACTACTTTTGACGAGGGCCCATAGGGTTTATTGGGCCCATATTTTTATTGTGTGCTGGGCAGCTCACGAGGGTGACACACACGAGAGTAAGTCAACATTCCATCTAGACCAGAGGGTCAGACAGGCCCAAACACAAAGACATTAGGTAAACACAGAGAGAGAGAGGACCGCCGAGTTGGTGACTAGAATTTCAGTGTTTTGCATACCTGATTCAACACAAACTCTCACTTTTACTCTCTCTCTCTCTCTCGCTTTCTCTGCTCTATTTCTCTCTCCATGCTCTCTCTTTCTGCTCTCTGCTCTCTCTCTCTCTGCTTGCTCTCTCCCCCATCTCTCTCGCTCACTGTCTCTCTCTATCTCTCTCTCTCTCTCTGTTGCGCTGTCTGTCTAGATCTGTAGGTGCCACAATAATGACTCGTTCCAATCAGTGGCATTTTAAAAATGAAACATCACATTGACTACACCATGACTACCCCGTGTGTGTGTGTGTGTGTGTGTGTGTGTGTGTGTGTGTGTGTGTGTGTGTGTGTGTGTGTGTGTGTGTGTGTGTGTGTGTGTGTGTGTGTGTGTGTGTGTGTGTGTGTGTGTGTGTGTGTGTGTGTGTGTGTGTGTGTGTGTGTGTGTGTGTGTGTGTGCGTTTTTACGTCCAATCTGTTTAGTTATTGTCTTTGTTCAGTTTTGTTTGGTACTTATAATATCAGTGAGACAATAATTTGCATTCATTGGCTACATTAAAATCCCTATCATTCACTCTGGGTTTCCGCCATAGGCACTGAACACATCTAAATAGCATGATGCGAAGCTCTCTGTCACCATTGGAATGACAAAGTACCAACCTGCAGTAGTATGCACATTTCCTAGAAGATAAAAGGGCTATAACACCCACCCCGACCTATCCCATCTGGAATCATGAGTGGTGATACGAGCGATGATATCTGCATAAAGCCATCAATTGAATTGAATGACTTTCAAGAGCAGATAGTGGAATGTCATTTTTATGTGAATTTGCTGTGCAAACAAGATCATCTCTCTGCAGTATGGCCTGTAGTCAAATCTGCTATATCAGGTTCCACAGTCTCACTGAATCAGGAGAGAAGACTGAGGTAATGTCATCAACAGTGCATATGCTACTGAAGCAAAAGAGTTTGAAAGACGGGAGGAAGAAAGAGGGGCAGAGAAGGAGAAAGGGAGGGAGGAGATGGTGAGAGATGGAGAAAGGAAAGAGGGAGGGATGAAAATAGAGAGGGATAGTGGGAGAGAGAGATACAGTGAGTGGGAGGGAGGAGAATTCAGGTGCTGCTTAATATTGGATGGATATTTCCATCACGGGGACACCCTCTTGATTTTAGTCCAAGCTCCTCTGAGCAGCCTGTCTCAATTATAGATGAGCCTGGCACCAGCTATCTGTCTGTCTCTCTCTCTCCCCCTCTCTTTTCCCATTCTTTCTCTCGCTCTCTCTGTCTCTCTCTGTCTCTCCCTCTCTTTTCCCCATCTTTCTCTCTCTCTCTCTCTCTCTCTCTCTCTCTCTCTCTCTCTCTCTCTCTCTCTCTCTCTCTCTCTCTCCCACTCTCTGCCCCCCCTGTCATGCTGAAACAGGAAAGGGCCTTTCCCCAAACTGTTTCCACAAAGTTGGAAGCACAGAATCGTCTAGAATGTAATTGTATGCTGTAGCGTTAAGATTTGCCTTCACTGGAACTAAGGGGCCTAACCCGAACCATGAAAAAGAGCCCCATACCATTATTCATCCTCCACCTAACTTTACAGTTGACATATATGCATTCGGGCAGGTTGAGTTCTCCTGGCATCCACCAAACCCAGATTTGTCTGTCGGACTGCCAGATGGTGAAGCGTGAGAACTCGTTTCCACGGCTCCAGAGTCCAATGCTGACGAGCTTTACACTACTCCAGCCGATGCTTGGCATTGCGCATGGTGAAGCTCCCAACGAACAGTTATTGTGCTGACGTTGCTTCCAGAGGCAGTTTAGAACTAGGTAGTGAGTGTTGCGAACGAGGACAGATGATTTTTACGCGCTATGCAATTCAGCAGTCAGCAGTCCTGTTCTGTGAGATTGTGTGGCCTACCACTTTGCTGCTGAGTCGTTGTTGCTCCTAAACGTTTCCACTTCACAATAGCAGCACTTACAGTATTCGAGGCAGCTCCAGCAGAGCAGAAATTTGATAAACTGACTTTTTGGAAATGTGGCTGTGTGCTCGATTAAATACACCTATCGGCAACGGGTGTGGCTGAAATAGCCAAATCCACTAATTTGAAGGGGTGTCCACATAATTTTGTATATATAGTGTACAATATGACAGGGATGAATAGCTGTGTTGTTGTGGATAGGTTTTCCTTGTGCACCCGTTCGATTTGCACTACCGTCAAAGTTTATGACGTCCTAGCCTGTTGGTAGGTGTGTCGGAGAGCAGGCGGCTTGCATGTTGAAGCAATAAGCAAACTCTTGCATTGGTTGGTTATGTATGACACTACATTGTGTGAAACAGGACAAATATAAGCACTTCCTACATTGGGTGTACAATGTAGGCCTACTGTAGAAACAGTAAAATCATTTATTTCAGGCTACTTCATTTGGTGCAAATTTTCCGCTGTGTCTTTGCATGACCATTTGGAAATCAGTTTCATTTCACAATGAATTCCTCTCTTGCCTATTGTGCCCCTCCCCCTCCTCATGTACCCCTAAACCAGAGATTGTTTTAGTCACAGAGTTACCGCATAGTGTTGTCATAGCAACAGATGGAGGATGGAACCAGCCAACATATATTCTCTTGTCCTCTTCTCTAATCTATCATGGCATGTCTCTACCAGCACCTGAAGCACTGGAGCTCACTGTAGCCATGACGATTGTCAATTCCATTCTCATGAGATGTGCAGATTGCTGAGTCGTGCTGTTCGTGCTGTTCAAGGGATTGTGGGACGTTCAATGATACGTTTTGTCAAAAGAAATTGAGAATTCTGTTCTTAATTCTGTTAATTGTCATTAGTGCCCTAGTTGTGATACTGGATATGCCTAAGACTTAGCCATAGGGTTGCCTACATAGGGCCATGCCCGTGTAAGACACCATATACAGATGTAGGATCTTAATTTGGACCTGTTTGCTACAGCAGGAAAATAATCCAGCACTAACACTGAAATGTGAATTATTATGTGGATTCTAATTAATGGTCATTTTTGTAGGAGTTGATAAAAAAAATGTTTTCAAAGTGGAAATGACAAACTTTAAGAAGTCTTTTTTTAACCAGAAATACACTAGAAGAGAGTTATCCTGCAACAGTGTGATCAAATTAAGATCTAACATCTGTAGACACTCCTATATTTTATCTCCACAAATGTCACCCGCGGGGATGTAGGGCAGGGTGTTCAGGCTTTTAAACATCTGAATCAATGAATGAGATCCTTGTTGATTTGTTGTATTTTTGAAACAGGTGTGTTACTTCTGAACAGGAACAAAATCTATGTATTGCTTTGACTGACTGACTGATTGACTGACTGATTGACTGACTGATTGACTGACTTGATGGCATTACAACAGCCTCCAAGCAGCAAACAAAGTAGCCAGCCAGGCAGGCGGTATTCTTCCCCCTTCTCTCTCCTCCTCTCTCTTCCCTCCATCCCCCCTCTTCTCTCTCCTCCTCTCTCTTCCCTCCATCCCCCCTCTTCTCTCTCCTCCTCTCTCTTCCCTCCATCCCCCCTCTTCTCTCTCCTCCTCTCTCTTCCCTCCATCCCCCCTATTTTCTCTCCTCCTATTTTCCCTCCATCCTCTCCCCATATGGCTACAGTCCTAGAGGCTAGCTTATCCAGATCCTAGCAGTGCACCAGATCCCTGCAAAACAACACCCTGCCCAGCAAGCTACCGTCAAAGGAGATCAGCCAAACGACATATTGGCAGGGATAAGAAAAATATTTTGTAGGTTATACACTCTCCATTTCGATATATATTCTACATATGGAAATCAATATTTCCAAATGAGCTTAGATATCTCCTCTTAGGGTTGTCAGTGAAATGAATATAGGCGTATGTCACGCCCTGGCCTTAGTATTATTTGTTTTATTTATTATTTTAGTTAGGTCAGGGTGTGACATGGGGTATGTGTGTATTTTGGGTTATTATATGGTAGAGGGGGTGTTGGTTGTAGTTTATGGTTTTGTGTTGAGTATATGTGTCTAGCTGTGTCTATGTTGGGTGTAGTTGTCTAGGGAAGTCTATGGTGGCCGGAATGGGTTCTCAATTAGAGACAGCTGATTTCGGTTGTCTCTAATTGGGAGCCATATTTAAGGCTGCCATAGGCTTTAGCTGTTTGTGGGTCATTGTATATGTCTATGTCGATGTAAGTAGTCTGTGTGTGCACTTACGTTTGAAGTTTCACGATCGTTTGTTGTTTTTTGTTAGTGTTGTATAAGTGTTTGGTGATCATCTTCGCCGTTATAAATTAAAGAAGATGTATTCAAATCATGTTGCGCCTTGGTCCTCTCGTTCATGTCAACGCGATCGTGACAGCGTAGGTGTACAGTTGTGGCCAAAAGTTTTAAGAATGACACAAATATTAATTTCCACAAAGTTTGCTGCTTCAGTGTCTTTAGATATTTTTGTCAGATGTTACTATGGAATACTGAAGTATAATTACAAGCCTTTCATAAGTGTCAAAGGCTTTTATTGACAATTACATGAAGTTGATGCAAAGAGCCAATATTTGTAGTGTTGACCCTTCTTTTTCAAGACCTCTGCAATCAAATCAAATAAAATAAAATTTGATTTGTCACATACACACATGGTTAGTGTCACGCCCTGGCCTTAGTATTCTTTGTTTTCTTTATTATTTTAGTTAGGTCAGGGTGTGACATGGGGAATGTTTGTGTTTTGTTGGTTTTGGGTGATTCTATGGTAAAGGGGGTGTTGGGTGTAGTATACGGGTTTGTGTTGAGTACATGTGTCTAGCGTTGTCTATGTATGTTTAGTTGTCTAGGAGAGTCTATGGTTGCCTGAATGAGTTCCCAATTAGAGACAGCTGATTTCTGTTGTCTCTGATTGGGAGCCATATTTAGGGTAGCCATAGGCTTTCATTTGATGTGAGTAGTTGTCTATGTTAAACGTTTGTAGCCTGTGTGTGCACATCGTTTATTTAGCTTCACGATCGTTTATTGTTTTGATTAGTTCGTAAGTGTGTTTGTTTCGTTTTGCCTTCTTCGTCAATAAAAGGAGATGGCTTATTTTCCTAATGCTGCGTTTTGGTCCGTCAATCCTCCAAACGTTCGTGACAGAACTACTCACCAATACAGGACCAAGCGGCATGTAAAGCGGCAACAGGACCCACCTACACAGGATTCGTGGACATGGGAGGAGATACTGGATGGTAAGGGGCCGTGGGCACAACCGGGAGAATATCGCCTTCCTCGTGAAGAGCTGGAGGCAGCTAAAGCCGAGAGGAGGCGATATGAGGCAGCACGGAGACAAGGCTGGAAGCCCGTGAGTTCAACCCAAAAATTTCTTGGGGGGGGCCTTAAAGGGAGTGTGGCGAAGTCAGGTAGGAAACCTGCGCCTACTCCCTGTACTTACCGTGGAGAGCGAGAGTACGGGCAGACACCGTGTTACGCAGTAGAGCGCACGGTGTCTCCTGTATGCGTGCATAGCCCGGTTCGGTACATTCCAGCTCCTCGTATCGGCCGGGCTAGACTGAGCGTTGAGCCGTATGTCATGAAGCCGGCCCAACGCATCTGGTCACCAGTGCGTCTCCTCGGGCCGGCGTACATGGTACCAGCCTTACGCATGGTGTCCCCGGTTCGCCTACATAGGCCGGTGCGGGTTTTTCCACCTCCCCGCACTGGTCAGGCGACGGGGAGCATACAACCAGGTAGGGTTGGGCAGGCTCGGCGCTCAAGGGAGCCAGTACGCCTGCACGGTCCGGTATTTCCGGCGCCACCTCCCCGCCCCAACCCAGTACCACCAGTGCCTCCTCCACGCACTAGCCATATGGTGCGTGTCTCCAGCCCTTTACCACCAGTGCCTAAACCACGCACTAAGCCTCCTGTGTGTCCTCAGAGTCTTGTGCGTCCTGTTGCTGCTCCCCGCACTAGCCCTGAGAAGGGTTCTCCCCAGCGCCATCTGAGCCATCCGTCTCCCCAGCGCCATCTGAGCCATCCGTCTCCCCAGCGCCATCTGAGCCATCCGTCTGCAATGAGCCTGCAAAGCCGCCCGTCTGCCATGAGCCTGCAAAGCCGCCCGTCTGCCATGAGCCTACTGAGCCGCCCGCCAGACAGGAGCCGCTAGAGCCGTCCGTCAGACAGGATCTGCCAGAGCCGCCAACCAGACAGGATCTGCCAGAGCCGCCAACCAGACAGGATCTGCCAGAGCCGCCAACCAGACAGGATCTGCCAGAGCCGCCAACCAGACAGGATCTGCCAGAGCCGCCAACCAGACAGGATCTGCCAGAGCCGCCAACCAGACAGGATCTGCCAGAGCCGCCAACCAGACAGGATCTGCCAGAGCCGCCAACCAGACAGGATCTGCCAGAGCCGCCAACCAGACAGGATCTGCCAGAGCTGTCAGCTAGCCATGAGCAGCCAGATCCGTCAGCCAGCCATGAGCAGCCAGATCCGTCAGTTAGCCATGAGCAGCCAGATCCGTCAGCTAGCCATGAGCAGCCAGATCCGTCAGCTAGCCATGAGCAGCCAGATCCGTCAGCTAGCCATGAGCAGCCAGATCCGTCAGCTAGCCATGAGCAGCCAGATCCGTCAGCTAGCCATGAGCAGCCAGATCCGTCAGCCAGCCATGAACAGCCAGATCCGTCAGCCAGCCATGAGCAGCCAGATCCGTCAGCCAGCCATGAGCAGCCAGATCTGTCAGCCAGCCATGGGCCGTCCCTCAGTCCGGAGCTGCAGTCCCTCAGTCCGGAGCTGCCGTTCCTCAGTCCGGAGCTGCCCCTTATCCTGGTGCTGCCCCTTATCCTGGTGCTGTCCCTTACCCTGGTACTGCCCCTTAGTTCGGAGCTGCCCCTTACCCTGGTACTGCCCCTTACCCTGGTACTGCCCCTTAGTCCGGAGCTGCCCCTTAGTCCGGAACTGCCCCTTAATGCAGTGGGGTTAATGTGGAGGGGGGTCATTTGGAGGAAGCTAAGGAGGCGGTTAGGGACTGTGGTGACGTGGGGACCACGACCAGAGCCGGAGCCGCCACCGTGGATGGAAGCCCACCCAGACCCTCCCCTAGACTGTGTAATGGTGCGCCCGGAGTTCGCACCTTAAGGGGGGGGTTATGTCACGCCCTGGCCTTAGTATTCTTTGTTTTCTTTATTATTTTAGTTAGGTCAGGGTGTGACATGGGGAATGTTTGTGTTTTGTTGGTTTTGGGTGATTTCTATGGTAAAGGGGGTGTTGGGTGTAGTATATGGGTTTGTGTTGAGTACATGTGTCTAGCGTTGTCTATGTATGTTTAGTTGTCTAGGAGAGTCTATGGTTGCCTGAATGAGTTCCCAATTAGAGACAGCTGATTTCTGTTGTCTCTGATTGGGAGCCATATTTAGGGTAGCCATAGGCTTTCATTTGATGTGAGTAGTTGTCTATGTTAAACGTTTGTAGCCTGTGTATGCACATCGTTTATTTAGCTTCACGATCGTTTATTGTTTTGATTAGTTCGTAAGTGTGTTTGTTTCGTTTTGCCTTCTTCGTCAATAAAAGGAGATGGCTTATTTTCCTAATGCTGCGTTTTGGTCCGTCAATCCTCCAAACGTTCGTGACAGTTAGCAGATGTTAATGCAAGTGTAGCGAAATGCTTGTGCTTCTAGTTTCGACAATGCAGTAATAACCAACGAGTAATCTAACCTAACAATTCCACAACTACTACCTTATACACACAGGAGTAAAGGGATAAAGAATATGTACATAAAGATATATGAATGAGTGATGGTACAGAACGGCATAGGCAAGATGCAGTAGATGGTATCGAGTACAGTCTATACATATGAGATGAGTAATGTAGGGTATATATACATAAAGTGGCATAGTTTAAAGTGGCTAGTGATACATGTATTACATAAAGATGGCAAGATGCAGTAGATGATATAGAGTACAGTATATACATATACATTATATTAAGTGGCATTGTTTAAAGTGGCTAGTGATACATTTTTTATCAATTTCCATCAATTTCCATTATTAAAGTGAGCTGGAGTTGACTCAGTATGTTGGCAGCAGCCACTCAATGTTAGTGGTGGCTGTTTAACAGTCTGATGGCCTTGAGATAGAAGCTGTTTTTCAGTCTCTCTGTCCTTTTTTTGATGCACCTGTACTGACCTCGCCTTCTGGATGATAGCGGGGTGAACAGGCAGTGGCTCGGGTGGTTGTTGTCCTTGATGATCTTTATGGCCTTCCTGTGACATCGGGTGGTGTAGGTGTCCTGGAGGGCAGGTAGTTTGCCCCCAGTGATGCTTTGTGCAGACCTCACTACCCTCTGGAGAGCCTTACTGTTGTGGGCGGAGCAGTTGCCATACCAGGCGGCGATACAGCCTGACAGGATGCTCTTCATTGTGCCTCTGTAGATGTTTGTGAGTGCTTTTGGTGACAAGCCGAATTTCTTCAGCCTCCTGAGGTTGAAGAGGCGCTGCTGCGCCTTCTTCACAACGCTGTCTTTGTGGGTGGACCAATTCAGTTTGTCCGTGATGTGTATGCCGAGGAACTTAAAACTTACTACCCTCTCCACTACTGTCCCGTCGATGTGGATAGGGGGGTGCTCCCTCTGCTGTTTCCGGAAGTCCACAACACAATCATCTCCTTTGTTTTGTTGACATTGAGTGTGAGGTTATTTTCCTGACACCACACTCCGAAGGCCCTCACCTCCTCCCTGTAGGCCGTCTCGTCGTTGTTGTTAATCAAGCCTACCAATGTAGTGTCTTCCTCAAACTTGATGATTGAGTTGGAGGCGTGCATGGCCACGAAGTCGTGGGTGAACAGGGAGTACATGAGAGGGCTCAGAACGCACCCTTGTGGGGCCCCAGTGTTGAGGATCAGCAGGGTGGAGAGGTTGTTACCTACCCTCACCACCTGGGGGCGGCCCGTCAGGAAGTCCAGTACCCAGTTGCACAGGGCGGGGTTGAGACCCAGGGTCTCGTGCTTGATGACGAGTTTGCAGGGTACTATGGTGTTAAATGCTGAGCTGTAGTCGATGAACAGCATTCTCACATAGGTATTCCTCTTGTCCAGATGGGTTAGGGCAGTGTGGTTGCGATTGCGTCGTCTGTGGACCTATTGGGGCGGTAAGCAAATTGGAGTGGGTCTAGGGTGTCAGGTAGGGTGGAGGTGATATGGTCCTTGACTAGTCTCTCAAAGCACTTCATGATGACGGAAGTGAGTGCTACGGGGCGGTAGTCATTTAGCTCAGTTACCTTAGCTTTCTTGGGAACAGGAACAATGGTGGCCCTCTTGAAGCATGTGGGAACAGCAGACTGGGATAAGGATTGATTGAATATGTCCATAAACACGCCAGCCAGCTGGTCTGCGCATGCTCTGAGGACGCGGCTGGGGATGCCGTCTGGGCCTGCAGCCTTGCGAGGGTTAACACGTTTAAATGTTTTACTCACGTCGGCTGCAGTGAAAGAGAGTCCGCAGGTTTTGGTAGCGGGCCGTGTCAGTGGCACTGTATTGTTCTCAAAGCGAGCAAAGAAGTTATTTAGTCTGTCTGGGAGCAAGACATCCTGGTCCGCGACGGGGCTGGTTATCTTTTTGTAATCCTTGATTGACTGTAGACCCTGCCACATACCTCTTGTGTCTGAGCCGTTGAATTGCAACTTTGAATTGCAACTTTGTCTCTATACTGACGCTTAGCTTGTTTGATTGCCTTGCGGAGGGAATAGCTACACTGTTTGTATTCGGTCATGTTTCCGGTCACCTTGCCCGGTTAAAAGCAGTGGTTCGCTCTTTCAGTTTTGCGCGAATGCTGCGATCAATCCACGGTTTCTGGTTTGGGAATGTTTTAAAAGTTGCTGTGGATACAACATCGCCGATGCACTTTCTAATGAACTCGCTCACCGAATCAGCGTATTCGTCAATGTTGTTGTTGGACGCAATGCGGAACATATCCCAATCCACTTGATCGAAGCAGTCTTGAAGCGTGGAATCAGATTGGTCGGACCAGCGTTGAACAGACCTGAGCGCGGGAGCTTCTTGTTTTAGTTTCTGTTTGTAGGCTGGAAGCAACAAAATTGAGTCGTGGTCAGCTTTTCCGAAAGGAGGGCGGGGGAGGGCCTTATATGCGTCGCGGAAGTTAGAATAACAATGATCCAGGGTTTTACCAGCCCTGGTTGCGCAATCGATATGCTGATAGAATTTAGGGAGTCTTGTTTTCAGATTAGCCTTGATAAAATCCCCAGCTACAATGAATGCAGCCTCAGGATATATGGTTTCCAGTTTCCATAGAGTCAAAAGAAGTTCGTTCAGGGCCATCAATGTGTCTGCTTGGGGGGGAATATATACGGCTGTGATTATAATCGAAGAGAATTCCCTTGGTAGATAATGCGGTCGACATTTGATTGTGAGGAATTCTAAGTTAGGTGAACAGAAGGACTTGAGTTCCTGTATGTTGTTATGATCACACCACGTCTCGTTAATCATAAGGCATACCCCCCCGCCCCTCTTCTTACCAGAAAGATGCTTGTTTCTGTCGGCGCGATGCGTGAAGAAACCAGCTGGCTGCAACGACTCCGATAGCGTCTCTCGAGTGAGCCATGTTTCCGTGAAGCAAAGAACGTTACAGTCTCTGATGTCTCTCTGGAAGGCAACCCTTGCTCGGATTTCATCAACCTTGTTGTCAAGAGACTGGACATTGGCGAGTAGGGAGTAGTGCGCGATGTGCCCGTCTCCGGAGCCTGACCAGAAGAACGCTTCGTTTGCCCCTTTTACGGCGACGTTGATTAGGTTCGCCTGCTGGGATCAGATCCATTGTCTTGGGTGGAAGGCAAAACACAGCATCCGCTTCGGGAAAGTCATTTTCCTGGTCGTAATGATGGTAAGTTGACGTTGCTCTTATATTCAGTAGTTCCTCCCAACTATATGTAATGAAACCTAAGATTACCTGGGGTACCAATGTAAGAAATAACATGTAAAAAAACAAAATACTGCATAGTTTCCTAGGAACGTGAAGCGAGGCGGCCATTTCTGTCGGCGCCGGATGCTGGCATGCTGTCAATTAACTTCTGGGCGACATCCTGACTGATGGCAACCCATTCTTGCATAATCAATGCTTGGAGTTTGTCAGAATTTGCGGGGTTTTGTTTGTCCACCCGCCTCTTGAAGATTGACAACAAGTTCTCAATGGGATTAAGGTCTGGGGAGTTTCCTTGCCATGGACCCAACATATTGATGTTTTGTTCCCCGAGCCACTTAGTTATCACTTTTGCCTTATGGCAAGGTGCTCCATCATGCCGGAAAAGGCATTGTTCGTCACCAAACTGTTCCTGGATGGTTGGGAGAAGTTGCTCTCGGAGGATGTGTTAGTACCATTCTTTATTCATGGCTGTGTTCTTAGGCAAAATTGTGAGTGAGCCCACTCCTTTGGCTGAGAAACAACCCCACACATGAATGGTCTCAGGATGCTTTACTGTTGGCATGACACAGGACCGATGGTAGCACACACCTTGTCTTCTCCGGACAAGCTTTTTTCCGGATGCCCCAAACAATCGGAAAGGGGAGACATCAGAGTTCAATACCTGTACCTTTTGCAGAATATCAGTCTGTCCCTGATGTTTGCTGCCCTTCTTGACACCAGCCAATCCTCCAAAAGTCTTTGCCTCACTGTGCGTGCAGATGCACTCACACCTGCCTGCTGCCATTCCTGAGCAAGCTCTGTACTGGTCGTGCTCCGATCCCACAGCTGAATCAACTTTAGGAGACGGTCCTGGCACTTGCTGGACCTTCTTGGGCGCCCTGAAGCCTTTTTCACAACATTTGAACCACTCTCCTTGAAGTTCTTGATGATCCGATAAATGGTTGATTTAGGTGCAATCTTACTGGCAGCAATATCCTTGCCAGTGAAGTCTTTTTTGTGCAAAGCAATGATGACGGCACGTGTTTCCTTGCAGGTAACCATGGTTGACAGAGGAAGAACAATGATTCCAAGGACCACCCTCCTTTTGAAGCTTCCAGTCTGTTATTCGAACTCAATCAGCATGACAGAGTGATCTCCAGCCTAGTCCTCGTCAACACTCACACCTGTGTTAACGAGAGAATCACTGACATGATGTCAGCTGGTCCTTTTGTGGCAGGGCTGAAAAGCAGTGGAAATGTTTTTTTGGTTGGATTCAGTTAATCTGCATGGCAAAGAGGGACGTTGCAATGAATTTCAATTCATCTGATCTCTCTTCATAACATTCTAGAGTATATGCAAATTGCCATCATACAAACTGGGGCAGCAGACTTTGAAAATGTATATTTGTGTCATTCTCAAAACTTTTGGCCACGACTGTACACTTTAAACGATAGGCCTAAAGCAAATGAAGCGTATGTCATTCATTTTTCACATGTAAATAGCACTTTTCAGTTGTGCTTAAAGAATGCCATTCCATGAGTGCAGCATTTATTTTTAAACTCTTATCAATGAGCCAAGTCAGTCCTCCATGACAACGAAATCATAAACTGAGTTAGGCTGGCTAATGAGTCCTTAGTTTTGGGGTTATGCTCAGGTAAGAAAATGTGGCTAATCTATACTGCCATATTTCCAAGTCCTATTCTTGAAGATCAAGTGGTATAACATTTAATGGAATGAGCGGAATTCTGACTTTGGTTTTTAATGTAAAGATATCATTTAATCGTATTATTGTATGTTGTAGAAAGCGATGGGTTAGAAGAAGCCTTCATAACCAACCCATAAAGTAAAATGTAACATCCATACATCCAGTTATGTAAACTTTAACATAGATTTATCCAGCAATTGATGCCATTCAATTAGTAACATACATTTGTGTCTTCTTCTCATGCCTCTTAAGGGGAAAGCAATCTAAAAGTAACTGAATGTAATCAGATTATGTTACTGAGTTTGGGGAGTCCAAAAGTTATGTTACAGATTACAATTTGGGACAGGTAACTAGTAACTGTAACGGATTACATTTAGAAAGTATCCTACCCAACTCTGGGCTTGCCTCACAGGAAGTCACCAGTCCATTACTAATGCTAAATGCCAAGCTGGCATCCACACTTTAGCCCAGCCCAAGGACGGCCTTTGACGGAGATCAAATCAGCCAACCCTCCAATGCCATAAGAGAACGCCCCGGGACCTATTTCATCCCTTCATCATTTCTGCCATTCTTCTCCATTAGAGTTGACGCCCACATTTGCATTGGCAAAACGCTGACATTTACTGCTTGCTATTTCTACTAATTTCTGTCCATTTGAACCTGCGTCAAGCGTTACTCTCCAAAGGAAGGCTATGAGCTGTATGATAACTGTGTTTCAGTGCTCGACACTCAAAACGTGGAATAAAGACATGGACAAGTACGGGTATTCGGACACGGCCATAGACTTTCCTTACTTGAAAGTTTGGACTCGGTCAAACGGTGAAGAAGTGACATTGAATGAAAAAGATACTGTATTGTGTATGTGTTAGGTACAAATAGCTAGAAGCCAACACATTTCCAGCAGGTGTCCTCTACATTTCAACATCTGTAAAATACTGAAATGAGCATGTCGTATGTTGAAGCCTACTCAAGTGTAAATCAGCCTCTTTGGAAAAACGATGGTAGCTTATGCTTTATGCAGCGCCTATGTAGCGCCAGCATGTGACTAGTCTGATTTTGTCTGGAGTGTGATGATGTATACACTGAGTATACCAGACATTGGGAACACCTTCCTAATATTGAGTTGCTGGCCCATGTTGACTCCAATGCTTCCCACAGTTGTGTCAAGCTGGCTGGATGTTCTTTGGGTGGTGGACCATTCTTGATACACATGGAAAACTGTTGAGTGTGAAAAACCCAGCAGAGTGCAGTTCTTGACACAAACCGGTGCGCCTGCCACCTATTACGATACCCCGTTCAAAGGCACTTAAATATTTTGTCTTGCTCATTCACCTTCGGGAATGGCACACGTACACAATCCATGTCTCAATTGTCTCAAGGCTTAAACATCCTTCTTTAACCTGTCTCCTCCCCTTCATCTACACTGATTGAAGTGGATTTAACAAGTGACATCAATAAGGGATCATGGCTTTCACCTGGATTCACCTGGTCAGTCTATGTCATCTTCTTAATGTTTTTTGTATACTCAGTGTATTTCTAGCTCCACTCAGAGCTTGGCTCTTTCTAGAACCCACTGAGCCTTCAATCACTCTCCATGGTTTTCTAGACAAGTCGGCCATTTGCGTTTGCAGGGACACTGTATGGTGCTGAATGCATCCAACAGATTAACAAAACAAAAGTAGCATCACCTCATCAATCCATTGAGGACATAGACAGGGTCGTATTTACCAGGCACCAAACTAAAGAAAAATGGACAGAAAAAGGGAGCAACTACCTGAACCGGTCCAATAACAAACGCTTGTTTTTTAGTTGCGCAGTGTTTTGCTACGTTGTGCATTAGCGAATACAAACCAGAGCAAGGACACAGAGCTGCATGGGAGGGGCCCGCCTAATGGAGTTAGGACATAGGGGAAACCCTGGGCTAGAGTAACGCATTCCCTTCCCTCCAGGATCAGTTGCTCTCCTCTCTTTGTGTTTTTAAATGTCCCCTGGAGGGAGGATTACATTTCTGGAGCCTCCATGGGCTGCTTGAGTGTCTCTCTCTCTCTCTCTCTGAAGGTGGGCGGAAAGCGTCTAGTCGACCATTAAGGAAGCTTTGACAATTGAAGAGAACGGAGGAACATGCACATCCAACATGCGGGTGCTGGAGTAGGAAATGATACACAGATCAAAAAGGACCAAGCAGCATGTGGATTCTCCTTCCTCCTTTCCTTGTCAATTGCCTTAAAAACATCTAATCGCGACGACAACTTGGAATTGAAGTGCGGTACTGTACAGTGCACAGGTTAACTAGAAGAGGGACTGCGACTTTCACTACGGAGGTGAAATAATCTCGTCCAGAGCAACTCCTGAAACAGCTCTCTCCCTCTCCCCTGCACTGGCAGCTGTCAGGAATTAGCTTCTACTGTGGTTTCTGCCCTCAGGCCAATACGGTACCAACCATCAGTTAGCTCCACCATTGCTGCACGCCTCAGCTCTCATCAGTGTCACTTCCCTACCTCCCGCTACTCTAACTTCCCACCACTGTCCCTGTCCTCTGAGAGTGCAATCTAAAATGACTCCCACTGCAGGGACGTTCGCAGTATATACCTATCTATGGAACCATCTGTCAAGAACTATCCATACGCAATTATCTCCTAGGTGGGTTGTTGTACTGTAGTGTAGTTGGTAGAAGCTGTGGAACTGGCAGAGATTGAGGGGGAGAGGGAGTTAGGGGGGGGGGGGGGGCAGAGAGAGAGACTGACAGACAGACAGAGAGATAGAGAGAGAGAGACAGAAAGAGAAGATGACTTGACAGGGTTGATGATTCTCTATTAAAGGGACCGGAGACTGACTGCCTGTGTGCTTCAGCTGCTGCGATGGAGCCTCTTGATGAACACCATTGTTTTAATTATTGATAGTGGAAATAGAATCTAATGACATTTTCCAGCATCTTGAAACGGAAATTTCCCCAAATGCTATATTTAATTATGAGCAGTAAGCACACATAGGCAACTTTGTTGTGTATTCGCACGCACACACACACACACACACACACACACACACACACACACACACACACACACACACAAGCTTTCAACTCAGAATGATGGAACACACTCCCAAACCCCCTGTTGTTCGTCAAATGGATTTCAAGGCTTCAGTCACTACAGTAGCAGTTGAAAATGTTTCTGACTCATTTACACTAGACGTCGAAAACTTGACTGGGATAGGAGAAATAACATAAATTATTAGGAATCGTCCTTTTCCTGAACTTTTCTCAACGTGGCGAATGCTGCAGTTGGACAAACATCGAAATGTATCTTGAATTTGTGACATCATTGTTGCTTTTCAATTAACTACCGTCAATGTAATTTGAATAAAAAGACATTGTCTTTTCTCTCTTCCTGTCATTTACATCTGCTGTGGCATGTATAGCCATAACATTTGGCCATCACTAGCTAGACATTGTTAATGTTGTAAATTACTATTGTAGCTGGAAACAGCTGATTTCAGCCCCCTCCTCTGACTAAGTAGAGAGAGATTGTAGGGGGAGGAAGAACGTTAAATCGTTCAAATGCTAAATCATTACTTGAATCCAAAAAATATGTTCATGTTATTTTTTAACTAAACAAGATAGACGGAATTGTACTATAGTAAGTTTCCAATACTGCGGTTGTATGTTACTGTATACAGAAATACCCACTAGGTACAATACTGTAAAGACCAGCGCCCATTTTCACAAGATTGAACAGACAGAGAGGACCTGATCGTAGATCAGCACTCCTACTCTGAGACACTTCATGAATACAGGCCCTGATCTTCCTCAGTGATGTATTGTATTTACAGGTGTGTTCTCCCATTACATAGCACCATGGAAATCAGCTTCATCATGGCCTATTACATTTAGTTGGACAGGGAACATCCGCCTAATTAGTGCCACTGGTAGGCTGTGTGTGTGTGTGTGTGTGTGTGTGTGTGTGTGTGTGTGTGTGTGTGTGTGTGTGTGTGTGTGTGTGTGTGTGTGTGTGTGTGTGTGTGTGTGTGTGTGTGTGTGTGTGTGTGTGTGTGTGTGTGTGTGTGTGTGTGTGTGTGTGTGTCAGATCTGCTGTTGCGACTGAATATGCAGGCGGACAAGCAGAAATTAGCATCAGCACCTGCGGTGATCTTTTGATCAGTCTGTTTATAATACATCAGGTGTCTTCCTGAAGACTGGGTGGATATCTTATTTCTCACATCACAGAGTCAGAGAGAGAGAGAGAGAGAGAGAGAGAGAGGGTGGGATAGAGAGGTAGATGAAGATAGGGCTGGGAAAGGAAGAGGGTGTCACGTTCCTGACCTGTTTTCTTTTGTCTTGTATTTATTTTAGTTGGTCATGGCGTGAGTTGGGTGGGTTTGTCTATGGTTGATTTTCTATGTTGGGATTTTTGTGTTCGGCCTGGTATGATTCTCAATCAGAGGCAGCTGTCAATCGTTGTCCCTGATTGAGAATCATACTTAGGCAGCCTGGGTTTCACGTGTGTTTTGTGGGTGTTTGTTTCCGTGTTTGTGTTTTCACCACACGGTACTGTATCTGTTTTCTGCACTTCGTTTACTTGTTTTGTATTTTCAGTGTTCAGTTTTTCCGTTATAATAAATCATTCTTCATGAACACTAACCACTCCGCGTATTGGTCCGATCCTTCTCGCCTCTCCTCGTCCGAGGAGGAGGAATATGACGATAGCCGTTACAGAGGGACTGAGACAGACAGACAGACAGACAGACAGACAGACAGACAGACAGACAGACAGACAGACAGACAGACAGACAGACAGACAGACAGACAGACAGACAGACAGACAGACAGACATGTGGATAGAGTGTGCTTGTATTTTGCATGCATTTGTACCCCGTGCTTGATATGGGATTTCTGCAGTGCTACATATGGGATTGGTCCATTTATGACTCCTTCGTGATAATAACTCTCATTTGAATAATTTGAACTTGAGAGAGATTGATTTAACCCACACACGCCACAACGCAGAGCCACACTCAGACACACACAGAAGCACACCCACATGCAAAGACAGACATGCAAATCTAGTGTCACCAAGGTCAGTCCAGATTACACGATGACATGTTTATAAAGCACCATCATTATCATCACACCCTCACAACACACACACCCCAGCCTCCATAAACACCCCAGCCTCCACACACACCCCAGCTTCCACACACACCCCAGCCTCCATACACACCCCAGCCTCCACACACACCCCAGCTTCCACACACACCCCAGCCTCCATACACACCCCAGCCTCCACACACACCCCTGTCTCCATACACATGAATTTATACTGTACAAACGCTACCCACCGAAATAACACAAAGGCTGTATAGTAAATCCTGTTTCCCCTTTAATTTGTGGCTCTGTTCTATATTGCTGGCACTGACTTACTATTAGGACCTAGAGAATTCTGGGGCCCCAAATAGATTATGAAGCCCCAATGAGGGGAGAACAATCGGACGGTTGGTCGGTCGCTGGTGTTGTTGTTGTTGTTTGGTGACACAGACAGGAGGGGACAGGGTAGTGTTTCTTGGTCGTGTGTGTGTGTGTGTATGTGTGTGCTTACTTGCATGCGTGCGTGTATGTGTGTGTGTGTCTGCGTTTGTGTGTGTGTTGTAAGTGGGTGTTTGTTGGTGTTGTAAGTGTGTGTCTATGTTTGTGTTTTGTAAGTGTGTGTTTGTTGGTGTGGTAAGCATGTGTGTGTTTTTGTAGCTCAGTTGGTAGAGCAGGGCGCTTGCAGCACCAGGGTTGTGGGTTCGATTCCCACGGGGGACCGGTATGAAAGAGGTATTAGAACGTATGCACTCACTACTGTAAGTCACTCTGAATAAGAGTGTCTGGTGAAATGTAAATGTGTGTGTTTCCTGGCGGTAATGTGTGTTTTTCATGGCGTAAAACTGTCAGGGCTGGTTGCCTCGTGGGACCATGCTGAGCTATTAATAGGCTGGCGGTGACAGCAGGACTTTGATCTGCATGCGCTTGAGAGAGAAGCACTTTAAGAGAAGAGATGCCATATGATCGATATATAAAACATACGCCTATGACACAGGCCATGACAGAGATTCCACCTCCATTGTAGGCAGAGGAAAAGTTGAACATAATCTATTTGTCTTCACTCTCATCTCTCAGTGTCCCTCATTCATTTTGACACAGTGACCAATGCAAGCGTACTGCATGGCTTATCATTTGTAATGCACATTCAGGGTTTTCAGTGTGCTTGAAATACACCTGTGTGACTATTTTAGTGTTGTTGTCTGCTATTTCAATCTCAATATAACCCAGAGTGTTTGAAGTGCATCGTTTTCCTTTTTCATACGGGATGCGCGGTCCATCCCCTGCCCACTGGGCTTCGATCACAAACCACCGCTAACTCTGGGGGCGATGCTGCCTTGTGATGAATGGGGAACATTAACATGTTAATTACACTTGAAGGGATGACGTCGTCTCGTTTATTTGAGTCCCGGTGATGACTTAAATGTCCTTAATGAGACAGAGATTAGGTTGATTGCATCGAACCATAATTGGTATTAACACAATCCATTTTGGGGTTTCAGTGATCGCTCATCCACAGGAAGGGACTAACAATTAGGGAGGAAGACTGGATGCATTTGACAATGAGAATCTCTTTGGATAGTACAATGTCAACAGTAATAATGTTTTACCGGCCTCAACATACTGCTGATAATAATGGATTGAATTCATATAGGGCTTCCTACTAAATACCTTGAGTTTGGAATAACACAATGTTTACCAAATGAGGACCTTTTTTCCAAAGATGTATATCACTATTTGAGAAGATCACACACCAGAAACATTTCTCTCTTGACCTTTCCCTTCTGTTCTCTTTTTTCCCCACCTTCCTTTATCCAAACCATCCTATTTGGACAAAGATATCTAAATGTCAATGAGCATCAACTCTAGTGTGAAACCTGTGTCTCTTTTTCCTGTTTCCTGTCCCGTAGGCTCTGACTTCCTTTGTAACACCCACATCATCCCAGTGAAGAACGAGGAGGGCATGGTCATGATGTTCATCCTCAACTTTGACTACATCCTAGAGGAGGACAGCAGTGACTCTCTGGAGGGACTCAACCACACGTCTCCTGCCAAAGCTGAACCAAGTGAGTAACCTGTCTATGGCAGGTAAGGGTGCTCTCGAGCGGCTAGATGTTCTTTACCATACGGCCATCAGATGTGCCACCAATGCTCCTTATAGGGCACATCACTGCACTCTATACTCTTCTGTAAACTGGTCATCTCTGTATAACTGTCGCAAGACCCACTGGTTGATGCTTATTTATAAAACCCTCTTAGGCCTCACTCCCCCCTATCTGAGATATCTACTGCAGCACTCATCCTCCACATACAACACCCGTTCTGCCAGTCACATTCTGTTAAAGGTCCCCAAAGCACACACATCCCTGGGTCGCTCCTCTTTTCAGTTCGCTGTAGCTAGCTACTGGAACGAGCTGCAACAAACACTTAAACTGGACAGTTTTACCTCAATTTTTGATTCAAAGACTCAATCATGGACACTCTTACTGACAGTTGTGGCTACTTTGCGTGATGCATTGTTGTCTCTACCTTCTTGCCCTTTGTGCTGTTGTCTGTGCCCAATAATGTTTGTACCATGCTGTGTGCTGCTACCATGTTGTGCTGCTACCATGTTGTTGTCATGTTGTGTTGCTACCATGCTGTGTTGTCATGTGTTTCTGCCATGCTATGTTGTTGTCTTTGGTCTCTCTTCATGTAGTGTTGGGTTGTCTCTCTTGGCGTGATGTGTGTTTTGTCCTATATTATTATATATACACTGCTCAAAAAAATAAAGGGAACACTTAAACAACACAATGTAACTCCAAGTCAATCACACTTCTGTGAAATCAAACTGTCCACTTAGGAAGCAACACTGATTGACAATAAATTTCACATGCTGTTGTGCAAATGGAATAGACAAAAGGTGGAAATTATAGGCAATTAGCAAGACACCCCCAATAAAGGAGTGATTCTGCAGGTGGTGACCACAGACCACTTCTCAGTTCCTATGCTTCCTGGCTGATGTTTTGGTCACTTTTGAATGCTGGCGGTGCTCTCACTCTAGTGGTAGCATGAGACGGAGTCTACAACCCACACAAGTGGCTCAGGTAGTGCAGCTCATCCAAGATGGCACATCAATGCGAGCTGTGGCAAGAAGGTTTGCTGTGTCTGTCAGGCCAATTTATTGTCAATCAGTGTTGCTTCCTAAGTGAACAGTTTGATTTCACAGAAGTGTGATTGACTTGGAGTTACATTGTGTTGTTTAAGTGTTCCCTTTATTTTTTTGAGCAGTGTATATATTATTTATTTTAATCCCAGCAACCGTCCACGCAGTACCTGAATAGGCCCGTCATTGTAAATAAGAATTTGTTCTGAACTGACTTGCCTAGTTAAATAAATGTTAAATAAATACAAATTAAAAGTGTTGGCAATGTTTAATACATGGGGAATTCCCTTTGGTTGTGGGGATACCTTGGTATTTGTAATACTGTTACATGCAAACCACACCGGCCACGTTGTGCATGTGAGCGCGCGTTGCAAAATAAATGTGCACATACATGTTATTCAATCATTTCACCCACACCGCTCGTGTTAGTAAACGAGCGTCTGCGTCGCCAAGCGCTAAAATACAACTTGGATCTATTTGAGATGCTTTGCGTGCTGCAAGTCCATTCCTTATTGGATATTAGGAAGATACAAAACCACGTGGGTGCTTGAAAGACAAACACGGAGAGATGAATCAAAGATAACTAACTAACTACCTTTCCCTTTTTATCTATGGATTAATCGTCGGAGTAGAGAAACACGATTTTGTTTGTCTCCGTGTCAAAATTCTTCAAATAACCAGCTAAAAAGAAGACTGTGTGCTTGTCAGGTAAAATAATAACCCAATGTTCATATCCCATGACAAATTAGCTAGCAACAGCAACTAGCTAAATGTTTTGACATGGCACCAAATTAATATAGTTGGTTCACAGTTTTCATATTTCAACAGGCGTGTTATGAACGCGTCTGGTGTAGATTAACAAAATCAAATATCCGATTTGTATGAAAGACACTTGGCCTTTGTTTTTTGTCATCCCCAGATCTACAGTAGTCCCATCATGTGTTCACCGCTCACTTGACCTTGTGAACTACTGTACACCCACAGATATTCCTCGGCTTGGCAGGGCTGTCTCTCTCTAATGCTTCCCAGTGGTGCTGTACTTGCTCTCATTGCTTCCTCTTCAGGCATTGACATGTAAAATGGCCCCCACAGACCCAGAGAGAGGTCATCCCTTAGATCAGAGTAATTGGAGGCCCTTACAGGCTTTAGTGCTGTAGAGAGAGAGACAGAGTGTGTGTGTGTGTGTGTGTGTGTGTGTGTGTGTGTGTGTGTGTGTGTGTGTGTGTGTGTGTGTGTGTGTGTGTGTGTGTGTGTGTGTGTGTGTGTGTGTGTGTGTGTGTGTGTGTGTGTGTGTGTGTGTGTGTGTGTGTGTGTGTGTTTGCATGTATCTATAATCGTATTTGCGTAGTGGCATACAGTTGAGCAGACAGGTTTTTAGGATTTCCACACATGGAGAATTTGTTTTAGCAGCCTTTTATTAACACATTTCATGCAGTTCTACATAATTTACATGATAGATGATATTAGCAGAATACTTTTTTATCACACACCTCACTATTCAGGTACTGTAGGATGCAATTTTGGAACTTCAATTATTTTTTAATATTTATAATTATTTGTTTATCATTATTATTATTGTACATCATTGTTATTATAGTAGGCCTATTTATTAATCTAAACCAGTTCTTTAAATATGCAAAATGTGTTTTGTTTCATTCTGTTGAGACATTTTCTTTGGATAAATTACGTTCGATCTGTCTTTTTAAATGTGTGCTCCGTATTTAGTTTAAGATAGGTTATAAGTAAGCCTTTTGTAAAATAAATATTTCTTTCATTTGTTGGTTACGGTAGGCACTAGGTTTTCTTTGAAAATGCTGCAATATAGCCTGTTCAAAAACTTTTGTGGTGTAAACCAGTTCATAAGGTTTTTGGTTCATTCCCTTGAGTTATTTTCTTTGGCCAAATTAAGTTCCAACTGTATGATGTGCTTGCCGCGATATAATATCCTGCTCGTATTTTCCCTATAAACGATGGCCTGACTTACTGCACTTTTGATATTACCCTAATAAAGTTTAGAAACTTTTGTGAAGGTTTGGTGTGGTGTGGCTATTAGCTTAATATACTGCAGGCCTAATATATGAAGGCAGTGCACACCGGCTCTCCAACTGACTCCGACAGTTGAACTTGAGGTTTGAAAGAATATTTTAGACCTACCAAAGTTACTCTTATAATCAAACAATATAATGCGTATCTTTATAATAAAACATAACGAATTAGCTTCCTTCTGTATGCCTATATCTGTATAGCAGTCGCAATAGTCTATTTGACAAGTGTAAAGAAATGCATGTTGATGCCCCATCTATCTATCTATCTATCTATCTCTCTCTCTCTCTCTCTCTCTCTCTCTCTCTCTCTCTCTCTCTCTCTCTCTCTCTCTCTCTCTCTCTCTCTCTCTCTCTCTCTCTCTCTCTCTCTCTCTCCTCTCTCTCTCTCTCTCTCTCTCTCTCTCTCTCTCTCTCTCTCTCTCTCTCTCTCTCTCTCTCTCTCTCTCTCTCTCTCTCTCTCTCTCTCTCTCTCTCTCTCTCTCTCTCTCTCTCTCTCTCTCTCTCTGGGGCCTAAGCGTCTCTTCCTTTATACATATTTTTGTAATAGTAATATCATTTATTTTAATTTTATTTCACCTTTATTTAACCAGGTAGGCTAGTTGAGAACAAGTTCTCATTACAAAAACATCATACAGTGGACACCTAACCTAAGCCAATAGGCCTATGCATGCCCCTGATGCATGTAGTGCTCAACGCCCTGACAGCTGAACCGTGAAGTGGACAATTATTTTATTTAGGAAAGTATAAAACAATAGGCTATAAAGTTTTGCACATGCTACACATCAAAACACAAGGAATACTGTTTTGTAATTTGTTATAGACTGTTTTTAGGGACATGTAAATGTAGCTCATTTGACCAAAATCCCTTGTTTATTGATAGTGCTGGCTGCGTGGGTGGACGCCCTAATCGGTTACGCAACCATTGCAAATGATTGACCGGTAAATGTATCAAATGTCCGATAAATTGAAATCTTCCCAGTCACTTTGTCCGCCGCCAGATTTTCCTAACGGAAGCCCTGATATACAGTGCCTTCGGAAAGTATTCAGACCCCTTGACTTTTTCCACATTTTGTAAGGTTATGGGCTTATTCTAAAATATATATTTTTGAAACGTCCCTCATCAAGCTACACACAATACCCCATAATGACAAAGCGAAAACAGGTTTTAGACATTTTTGCTTATTTATTTAAAGAAAAGAAAAAATACATATTACATTTACATGAGTATTCAGACCCTTTACTCAGTACTTTGTTGAAGCACCTTTGGCAGTGATTACAGCCTCGAGTCTTCTTGGGTATGATGCTACAAGCTTGGCACACCTGTATTTGGGGAGTTTCTCTTATTCTTCTCTGCAGATCCTCAGAAATGTTCGATCGGGTTCAAGTCCGGGCTCTGGCTGGACCACTCAAGGACATTCAGAGACTTGTCCCGAAGCAACTCCTGCGTTGTCTTGGTTGTGTGCTTAGGGTCGTTGTCCTGTTGGAAGGTGAACCTTCATCCCAGTCAAGGGTCCTGAGCACTCTGGAGCATTAAGGATCTCTCTGTACTTTGCTCCGCTCATCTTTGCCTCGATCCTGACTAGTCTCCAGTCCTTGCTTCTGAAAAACATCCCCATAGCATGATGCTGCCACCACCACCATGCTTCACCGTAGGGATGGTGCCAGGTTTCCTCCAGGTGTGACGCTTGGTATTCATCAGACCAGAGAATCATGTTTCTCATGGTCTGAGAGTCTTTTGGTGCCTTTTGGCAAACTCCAAGCGAGCGTCATGAGCCTTTTACTGAGGAGTGGCTCCGTCTGGCCACTCTACCATAAAGACCTGATTGGTGGAGTGCTGCAGAGATGGTTGTCCTTCTGGAAGGTTATCTCACCTACACAGAGGAACTCTAAAGCTCTGTCAGAGTGACCATCGGGTTCTTGGTCACCCTGACCACGGCCCTTCTCCAACCAATTGCTCTGTTTAGGGGCCAGCTCTAGGAAGTCTTGGTGGTTCCAAACTTTTTCCATTTAAGAATGATGGAGGCCACTGTGTTATTGGGGACCTGTGTTTAGATTTCGAAGGATAAAAAATAAAAAACAATTTTTAAATAAGGCTGTAATGTAACAAAATGTGGAAAAAGTTGAGGGGTCTGAATACTTTCCAAAGGCACTGTTTCCAATTATGAAGATGAAGCATTGGCTACTCATCTGTGATGGTCCATGTGCTTGTATCAATATCTCAGATAAACTACTTTGAAAAATACTGCTGTTTGCTCAGAATCACTTCATTGTTGAAAATGTTTTTGTAAGCTTCAGATTAGTCTTCTCTTTTCAGCAGTAGGCATTTGCTTTCGAATTTTGAAATTAAGTATTTTGAAATTTGCAAAAGGTACATTTACAGCCGCAACCAGCCATAGAAATATAATCCATAGATGGTAGTTCCCATTCAAGTCAGGACTGGCAGCCATTGCTTGTGTACCCATGAATTTAACAGTCAAGTGCCAGGGTAAGAGGTTCCAAAATCCTCCTTTGAAGGATTTTGGCCACAACGCAACAAGCTGTTCTTTATTTGGCACACGTGCAGCCCAAATTGCAGCCAAATTGCAGTAAGTGCTTGTGATAAAATGTAATCCCCAGCTATTTGTTAGACGCTATTGATCCTCCGTAGCTATGTTATGCTCGCTAGTATTTTGATTTATTTTATGTATGCCGGTTCAGACAGGAGAAATATAATTTTGGAGAAAGATATTTTTATAGCTGCTGTTCTTATAAGGGTCTCACTCCCAGTTCCTCAAAAGCACCTCTGACAAAAGTGTGGGGCGGGCAATCCCATAATTGAATGGGGCATGAAAAAAAATCAGGCCTATCTGAATTTCTAAACAGCCCAGCAGTGTGAATGCTGCTGTCAGATGGATTTATTTACAAGGTGGAGTCTTACTCTGCACACCCACCTTGGCTCTCTCCTTCTCTCAAAGCCTCTTTTAATCTGATACAGGGAACTCGTCGTTTTCGCACTTTGGCGATTTAGGTTGGAACATTTAGCCCTTGTACATTTCAGGACATCATTTTTTCCTCATTCTTCCAGAGGAATTGTTCCTGTTCCTCTGTTAGCAGATAGATGATGGTCATGACTCATAGCGGTCCCTGCATAACTAAAGACCACAATTAGACCTGGTCCAACACAGAATTCTGTTACGCATCACCCTCTGTGGTTTAGGGCAAAAACCGGATGCAATGGAAAGAGAGCCTGTGATACGTCTTCCGCTTTTGTAAGTTAACAAGGGAACGCTCCATCTTAACTCCTCTGCATTTACTGGATTGGTTCAACAGTGCAGAAAAGAACCTCCCCCAACAGTCATTTTTTTCTTGTCGTGCCAGAAAGAAAGAAACACAGTTCAGGCGTTACTTTTACACCTGCTACATTAGGTTAGCCATGCAGAAATGCTACTACATGAACATTGATTATTCCCCATGCACACAAATTACGTAAGGGTCGGGCGAGGGAGTCAGAGAGAGAATGATGCTGTGGCCTCAGTTTGACCTAGGGCGTGCTCGGCCATGCATTAGGTGCTGCTGCTACAGTATGTATTGCTGCTTTGTAGCGTGTTTGTCAACCATAGTCTAATTTCACACGCCATCTTAGTCGGTTTTCTCTTTGTTTTGATCAGGGTTGCTGGAAATGGTGCTTGGTATGGACCCATTAATGGCATTGATGGTTGGATGTTTGAGAGCCAATAGGATGTATTGCCAGTGGTCAGTCATGTCTCTTTGGCTTTGTGTCGTAAGGGTGGAGATGTCAAGAAAATGTTTCCATTACTTGTTGAGAGGAGCGAATGAACAGAGGCGGTCATTCAATGGTATGGGCATATCCATGTGATGTTGAAGTACTATTCATTCACCCTTGGGGTGCTTCTGACGACATTGACTTCTACACTCATAGAAAAAAGTTTTCCAAAAAGGTTCTTGGTTGAGGTGTATTTTTATTTAACAAGGCAAGTCGGTTAAGAACAAATTCTTATTTACAATGATGGCCTACCCCGGCCAAACCCAGTGCGCTGCCCTATGGGACTCCTGATCCCGGCCGGATGGGATTCAGCCTGGATTCAAACCAGAGACTGTAGTGACACCTCTTGCACCGAGATGCAGTGCCTTAGACCACTGTGCCACTCTGGAGCAGTTCTACCAAGAACCGTTTTCATCTGAAGAACCCTTCTTGGAACCCTTCTTGGGTTCTTTGAAAGGCAAAGGATTCTACCTAGAACCTTTTTTATACTAATAACTGTTTTTGGAAGATTTCTTTTTAATGATTATTTGAAAGGCAAGAAGGATTCTTTGGAAGGCAAGAATGATTCTACATAAAAACCCTTCTGGATCTGAATAAGCTTTTTCATTTTTATATTTTTCTTTATTTCTGAGCATGAGTGTTTACCTCAGTGTTTACACTTTAACATCAGGAGTTTGAGTAATCTTATAAGTTTAAAAAGATAGGTCTGAGAATGTTTTGAACTGTACCTATAATGGGAATATTTGTGCATGTATCTGGTATTCTCTTAATCATTTTACATAAACAGTACTGAGAGTTGATATCTTTTCCATGATTTCTGTCTTTCAAATTTGTATTTTCTGCGATTTTACTGAGCAGAGAGTAAGAGAATAGAAGGGAGTTTGAGTGAACCAGCAGTGTATTGTATGGTACAGCAAATTGGCCGGTTTTACCAAGTGTAGATTTTTCAGTGTAACATTTATAGTGTTGATTCAGGTGTTAAATGAACTTAACACTCAGTGGTGTAAAATAATTAATGTTAATAACCAGAGTTGAGCGAGTTTAGTTATGTGGATTTTACTCTGTGTATAGCAAAAACCTCAACCACGCCCATCATTAGCATATTTCCCAGCATGCTCTATTACAGGTTAATTTTCAGAATTGTTTGTTTCAATATCTGTGTTTTTTTGCATGTACATTGAATGGTTGATTAATCTTATGCTACACAAAGATAAATAAGATACAGTACATTTTTCTAAACTAATCCAATCTGTTTGTAGTTGGATTTATTTCACCTGTTACTAAGATGGTTGTTCCGGTTTTGATGATTTTGAGACACTCGGGAGCCCCATAGTATAGAGGTCCTGGATTGCAGGAATCTTGGCCCCAGTGATGTACTGTGCCGTACGCACTACCCTCTGTAGCGTTTTGCGGTCGGAGGCTGGGCAGTTCCATACCAGGCCGTGATGCAACCAGTCAGGATGCTCTCGATGGTGCATCTGAGGACTCATACCAAAACTTTTAAGTCTCCTGAGGGGGAATAGGCCTTGTCTTGCCCTCTACATGACTGGCTTGGTGTGTTTGGACCATGATAGTTTGTTGGTGATGTGGACACCAAGGAACTTGAAGCTCTCAACCTGCTCAATTACAGCCCATCAATAAGAATAGGAATGGGGGCATGCTCGTCCCTCCTTTTCCTGTAGTCCATGATCATCTCCTTTATCTTGATCACGTTGAGGGAACGGTTGTTGTCCTGGCACCACACTGCCAGGTCTCTGACCTCCCCCCTGTCGGCAAATTTAATGATGGTGTTCAATCAAATGTATTTATAAAGCCCTTTCTACATCAGCAGATGACACAAAGTGCTATACAAAAACCCAGCCTGTTGGAGTTGTGCTTGGCCATGCAGTCATGGGTGAGCAGGGAGTACTGGAGAGGACTGAGCACACACCCCTGAGGAGCACCTATTTTTTAAATGTTTAAATTTGACCTTTATTTAACTAGGCAAGTCAGTTAAGAACAAATTCTTATTTTCAATGAGGGCCTAGGAACAGTGGGTTAACTGCCTTGTTCAGGGGCAGAACAACAGATTTTTACCTTGTCAGCTCAGGGATTCGATATCGCAATATTTCGGTTACTAGTCCAACTCTCTAACCACTAGGCTACCTTACACCCCCTCACCTGTGTTGAGGATCAGTGTGGCAGATGTGTTGTTACCTACCCTTACCCCCTGGGGGCGGCCCGTCAGGAAGTCCAGGATCCAGTTGTAGAGGGAGGTGTTTAGTCCCAGGGTCCTTAGCTTAGTGATGACCTTTGTGGGCACTATGGTGTTGAACGCTGAGCTGTAGTCAATGAATAGCATTCTCACATAGGTGTTCCTTTTTTCTTGGAGTGGAGTGCAATAGAGATTGCGTCATCCAAGGATCTGTTGGGGCGGTATGCAAATTGGGGTGGCTCTAGGGTTTCTGGGATAATTGTGTTGATGTGAGTCATTACCAGCCTTTCAAAGCACATGGCTACAGACGTGAGTGCTACGGGTCGGTAGTCATTTAGGCAGGTTACCTTGGTGTTCTTGGGCACAGGGACTATGGTGGTCTGCTTGAAACATGTAGGTATTACAGACTCGGTCAGGGACAGGTTGAAAATGTCAGTGAAGACACTTGCCAGTTGCCGCATGTTCAGAGTACACATCCTGGTAATCCATCTGGCCCTGCAGCCTTGTGAATGTTGACCTGTTTAAAGGTTTTACTCACATCGGCTACGGAGAGCGTGTTCACACAGTCGCCCGGAACAGCTGGTGCTCGCGGCTGTGCTTCCCTTTGTAGCGTCGGAGCCGGCATAGTAGGATTCAATCTTAGTCCTGTATGGACGCTTTGCCTGTTCGATGGTTTGTAAGAGAGCATAGCGGGATTTCTTACAAGCGTCCGGGTTAGCTCAGTGGAAACAAAATATGAAATATAGTTGATGCATAAGTATTCAGCCCCTTTGTTTAGGCAAGCCTAAATTAGTTCAGGAGTAAAATTTGGCTTAAGAAATCACATAAAATTTACAAGAACTCACTCTGTGTGAAATAATACATAATAATACTCTGTCCCCCATACTGTACATACACCATCTGTAAAATCCCTCAGTCAAGTATTGCATTTCAAGCACAGATTCAACTACAAAGACTGAGCTGCAAGACAGGAATGAGACTGCTCAGGGATGTTACCATGAGGCCATTGGTGATTATAAAACAGATACAGAGTTCAATGGCTTTGATGGGAGAAAACTGAGGATGGATCAACGTTGTAGTGACTCCACAATAATGACTGAAATGAGTGAAAAGAATAACACAAATATACCCCATTTTAATATTCCAAAACATGCATCTTGTATGCAACAAGGCACTAAAGTAAGACCTCATGGCAAAGGAATACACTTTCAGGCTTAAATACAAAGCCTTATGTTTGTAACAAATCCAACACAACACATCACTGAGTAATTCCTTCCTAATTTTCAAGCATGGTGGTGGTTGAATATTGGTATGGGCATGCTTGACATTGGCAAATACTGGGGAGTTTTTCAGAATAAAAAGAAACGGATAGGGCTAAGCACAAGCAAAGTCCTAGAGCAAAACCTGCTTCAGTCGGCTTTACACCAGAGACTGGGAGAGGAATTCATCTTACACCAGGACAATAACCTACAACACAAGGCCTACACTGTGTTGCTTACCAAGAAGACAATGAATGTTCCCAAGTGGCCAAGTTACAGTTTTTACTTAAATATGCTTGAAATACTATGGCAAGACTTGAAAATAGCTGTCTAGCCATGATCTCCAACATCTTGGCAGAGATTGAAGAATTTTGAAAAGAATAATAGGCAAATATTGCACAATCCAGGTGTGAAACTCTTAAAGACTTACCAAATAAGACTCACAGCTGTAATCCCCGTAGTGCCGGAAGACGTGGGTAAATAGCGCCTCCGCAGTCTGTAGGGCTGTAGGGAGACCGGGAGGAGACCGGGAGGAGACGGCAGGACTTAGAAAACCGATCCACAACAACCAGAACCGTAGTGTTCCCCTGAGACGGGGGAAGATCGGTCAGGAAATCCACTGATAGGTGAGACCATGGCTGTTGTGGAACGGGGAGGGACTGTAACTTCCCTCTAAGAAGGTGCCTAGGAGCCTTACTCTGGGCGCACACCGAACAGGAAGAGACATAGAACCTAACGTCCTTAGCCAAGGTGGGCCACCAGTACTTCTCCCTGAGACCCCGCACTGTCCTCGTCACACCAGGATGACCCAAAGAGGGTAGTGTGTGAGCCCACCGAATCAATTGATCACGAACACCAAGCGGCACGTACTTGCGACCTGTCGGACACTGAGGAGGTGCAGGTTCCACCCGTAACGCCCGCTTGATGTCCGAGTCCACCTCACATACCACCGGAGCCACCAGCCTAGAGCACCGGCCCCCCCTTCAGCAGAGAGGTAATGGAGGCCGCTACCTGCCCAAAACCCCGGATAAACCTCCGGTAGTAATTGGCAAACCCTAAGAACCGCTGCACCTCCTTCACCGTGGTTGGAGTCGGCCAATTACGCACGGCCTTAACGCGGTCACACTCCATCACCACCCCCGAGGTGGAAATGCGATAACCCAGGAAGGAGACGGCTCGTTTGGAGAACACACACTTCTCAGCCTTGACGTATAGGTCATGCTCCAGCAGTCTACCAAGCACCCTGCGCACCAGAGACACATGCGCAGCGCGGGTGGCGGAATAGATCAGAATATCATCGATATAGACAACCACGCCCTGCCCGTGCAGGTCCCTGAGAATCTCATCTACAAAGGATTGAAAGACAGCGGGAGCATTCTTTAACCCATACGGCATGACGAGGTACTCATAATGACCCGATGTGGTACTGAACGCGGTTTTCCACGCGTCTCCCTCCCTAATACGCACCAGATTATACGCGCTCCTGAGGTCCAGTTTTGTGAAAAACCGTGTTCCGTGAAATGATTCCACCGCCATAGCGATGAGAGGTAGCGGGTAACTAAACCCCACCGTGATGGCATTTAGACCTCTATAATCAATGCACGGACGCAGACCTCCCTCCTTTTTCTTCACAAAAAATAAACTTGAGGAGACGGGTGAGATGGAGGGCCGAATGTACCCCTGTCCCAGAGATTCCGTGACGTTTGTCTCCATAGCCAACGTCTCCTCCTGCGACAATGGGTACACGTGACTCTTGGGAAGCGCAGCGTTTACCTGGAGATTTATCGCACAATCCCCCTGTTGATGAGGTGGAAATTTAGTCGCCCTCTTCTTACAGAAGGCGATAGCCAAATCGGCATATTCAGGGGGAATGCGCACAGTGCAAACCTGGTCTGGACTCTCCACCGACGTGACACCGATGGAAACTCCCATACACCTCCCTGAACACTCCTCTGACCACCCCTGGAGAACCCCCTGTCTCCACAAAATCCTGGGATTGTGACTAGCTAGCCAGGGAACCCCCAGCATCACTGGAAACGCAGGCGAATCGATAAGGAAGAAACTAATCCGCTCCTTATGATTCCCCTGCGTTACCATGTCCAGTGGAACCGTGGCCTCCCTGACCAACCCTGACCCTAGTGGCCGGCTATCTGAGGAGTGCACGGGTAAGGGGGAATCTACCAGCACTAGCGGAATTCCCTGCTTGCTGGCGAGTTCGCAATCCATAAAGTTCCCAGCTGCGCCTGAATTGACTAGCGCCTTATGCTGGGAAGAGGGAAAAAAAGTCAAGAAAAAAAATAAATACAAACATGTGACCAACAGGGGGTTCCGGGTGAGTTTGGTGCTGACTCACCTGGGGTGACCGAGAAGTGTTCTGCCTGCCCTCTCGACTCCCAGACGGGCTCCTCCAGCACCGGTCGGCCGTGTGTCCTCTCCGACCACAGCTGGTGCAGGAGGAGCCTCCTCCTCCGGTACCCCTCGGCATGGCCCCCCCTAACTCCATAGGAATGGGAGCGGGAATGTTAGGAGGTGGAACAGACAGAACCCTTTCCGAACGCCCGCGGGCAGTCAGCAGATTGTCCAGCCGGATAGACATGTCTATTAGTTTGTCGAGGGAGAGAGAGGCGTCCCTACACGCTAGCTCCCTGCGGACGTCCTCCCGGAGACTACACCGGTAGTGGTCTATCAAGGCCCTGTTGTTCCACCCAGCCCCAGCGGCCAAGGTCCGGAACTCCAACGCGAAGTCCTGCGCGCTCCTCGTCTCCTGCCTAAGATGGAATAGGCGCTCACCCGCTGCTCGGCCCTCTGGAGGGTGGTCAAATACGGCACGAAAGCGGCGGGTGAACTCTGGATAGTGCTCCTTCGCCGAGTCTGAGCCATTCCAGACCGCGTTGGCCCACTCCAGAGCACGACCCGTCAGGCAGGAGTCGAGGACACTCACACTCACCTCCCCCGAGGGAGTTGGTCTCACGGTAGCAAGGTACAGCTCGAGTGGGAGCAAAAACCCCTGGCACCCAGTCGTCGCTCCATCATACTCCCTCGGGAGCGCAAGACGAAGGGCGCTGGAGCCGGACGCGGAGGGAGGAGGAGGTGGATTTGTCGAAGGAACCGGAGGTGAAGAGAGGAGACCACTCCTCTCCCATTGGTCCATTCTCTCCATCATCTGATCCATAGCCAATCCTATCCGATGGAGGACGCGTTCCTCCATTGATGGTATGGGGGTGGCAGCTGCTCCTGCTTTACTCCATTGTAAAGGTGCAGGATTCTGTAACGCTCTGGGCATAGTGGGTGCGAAGTCAGGCGCAGGAAGCAGAGAGTTCAGGGTAGTGCTATTTATTGCACACAAGCGAACATAAGCCACCCCACGAAACACAGGGCGCACACAAAACAAATGTCCCAAACAGGGGGACTCAAACAGTCCGGAGGAAAATCAACGCATGAAACATGGTCAAACTAGAACGTGCTCAAAGCAACACAAAAACAATCCCGCACAAAGAGCAGGCAGGCCTACTGGCTAATATAGCCCGACTAATCAGCCTACACACAAAACAGGTGAAACCAATAAACTGAAAGGGGAAAAAGGGATCAGTGGCAGCTTCTTCGGTAGGAGTCGGTGACAGTGCACTAAGCACCTAGACTGCACGGCTGGATATCCACTTTAAACCATCCATCTTCAGCAGAATCACAGCTTGAGGGAGAAGATCATTTAAAAAAAATGCTTTCTATTCTGCCTCAGTGATGATTGGAACCATATCTCTAGATATCCCTCTCTCTTTTTACTTCATCCAAATTATTATTTCATTATAAAGTCACCATTTCACTTCAGGACTGGGGGGGATCTGAGTTCCATTTAATATTCAATGCAAATATTACTACTAGCTGGTATCATAGCAACGGGGGATGGTGTTTGTGCATGAACTGGCTGCTGTGCAGTTTTATCTGTGTGTGTTTGCAGAGATAGTGCCATGCTCCCTGCGTGTAGTTCTACTGCAGTGGGCTAAATCAGGATCACACAGAGTGATTCTTGGTAGTCTTAAACAAATCTACTTTGAAACAAAAGTATACACCTCACACACATGGTTTTAAAAAAAGGAGACCAAAACAAACCAACTGAAATTTTCTTGGTCACATACACATGTTTAGCAGATGTTATTGCGGGTGTAGCGAAATTCTTGTATTTCTAGCTCCAACAGTGCAGTAATATATAAACAAGTAATATCTAACAATTTCACAACAATACACACAAATCTAAGTAAAGGAATGGAATTAAGAATATATAAATATTTGGACGAGCAATGTCAGAGTGGCATAGACTAAGATACAGTAGAATAGAATAGAATACAGTATATACAGTTGAAGTCTGAAGTTTACATACACCTTAGCCAAATACATTTAAACTCAGTTTTTCACAAATCCTGATATTTAATACAAGTAAAAATACCCTGTCTTAGGTCAGTTAGGATCACCACTTTATTTTAAGAATGTGAAATGTCAGAATAGTAGTAGAGAGAATGATTTATTTCAGCTTTTATTTTTTCATCAAATTCCCAGTGGGTCAGAGGTTTACATGCACTCAATTAGTATTTGGTAGCATTGCCTTTAAATTGTTTAATTTGGGTCAAACGTTTCGGGTAGCCTTCCACAAGCTTCCCACAATTAGTTGGGTGATTTTGGCCCATTCCTTCTGACAGGGCTGGTGTAACTGAGTCAGGTTTGCAGGCCTCCTTGATCGCACACACTTTTTTCAGTTCTGCCCACAAATTGTCTGTAGGATTGAGGTCAGGGCTTTGTGATGGCCACTCCAATACCTTGACTTTGTTGTCCTTTGTCCACAACTTTGGAAGTATTCTTTGGGTTATTGTCACGCCCTGGCCATAGAGGAGCTTTTATTCTCTATTTTGGGTAGGCCAGGGTGTGACTACGGTGGGCATTCTAGTTTCTTTATTTCTATGTTTTCTGTTTCTATGTTTTGGCCGGGTATGGTTCTCAATCAGGGACAGCTGTCTATCGTTGTCTCTGATTGGGAATCATACTTAGGCAGCCTTTTTCACACCTGTGTTTTGTGGGTAGTTGTTTTCTGTCTAGTTTATGCACCTTACAGAACTGTTTCGGGTTTCTTCACGTTGTTATTTTGTTCAAGTGTTTTGGTTAATAAAAAATCATGAACACTTACCACGCTGCGTTTTGGTCCGATCCTCATTACAACGAGATCCGTGACAGTCATTGTCCATTTGGAAGACCCATTTGCGACCACGCTTTAACTTCCTGACTGATGTCTTGAGATTTTGCTTCAATATATCCATATAATTTCCCTACCTCATGATGCCATCTATTTTGTGAAGTGCATCAGTCCCTCCTGCAGCAAAGCACCCACACCCCATGATGCTGCCACCCCCGTACTTCATGGTTGAGATGGTGTTCTTCAGCTTGCAAGCCTCCCCCTTTTTCCTCCAAACATAATGATGGTCATTATGGCTAAACAGTTATATTTTTGTTACATCAGACCAGAGGCCATTTCTCCAAAAAGTACAATCTTTGTCCCCCATGTGCAGTTGCAAACCGTAGGCTGGCTTTTTTATGGCGGTTTTGGAGCAGTGGCTTCTTCCTTGCTGAGCGGCCTTTCATGTTATGTCAATATAGGACTCGTTTTACTGTGGATGAATATACTTTGTACCTGTTTCCTCCAGTAGCTTCACAAGGTCGTTTGCTGTTGTTCTGGGATTGATTTGCACTTTTCGCACCAAAGTACGTTCATCTCTAGGAGACAGAACGCGTCTCCTTCTTGAGTGGTATGGCGGCTACGTGGTGCCATGGTGTTTATACTTGCGTACTATTGTTTGTACAGATGAACGTGGTACCTTCAGGCGTTTGGAAATTGCTCCCAAGGATGAACCAGACTTGTGGAGGTCTACTATTTTTTTCTGAGGTCTTGGCTGATTTCTTTTGATTTTCCCATGATGTCAAGCAAAGAGGCACTGAGTTTGAAGGTAGGCCTTGAAATACATCCACAAGTACACCTCCAATTGACTCAAATGATGTCAATTATTCTATCAGAAGCTTCTAAAGCCATGACATAATTTTCTTGAATTTTCCAAGCTGTTTATCTTCTCTGGGATAGGTGGGACAGTAGCGTCCCACTTGGCCAAAATCCAGAAAAATGTAGCGCGCCAAATTCAAATATATTACTATAAAAATCAATCTTTCATGAAATCACACATGAAAGACACCAAATTAAAGCTACACATGTTGTGAATCCAACCAACATGTCTGATTTCAAAAAGGATTTACAGGGAAAGCACACCAAACAATTCTGTTATCTCAGTACATAGCCACAGAAAAACACAGCATTTTCCCAGCAAAAGATAGTAGTCACAAAAAGCAGAAATAGAGATAAAATGAATCACTAACCTTTGATGATCTTCATCAGATGACACTCATAGGACATCATGTTACACAATACATTTATGTTTTGTTCGATAATGTGCATATTTATATCCACAAATCTCGGTTTACATTGGCACCATGTTCAGAAATGCCTACAAAATATCCGGAGTAATTGCAGAGAGCCATGTCAAATAATATAAATATTCATCATAAACTTTGATGAAAGATACATGTTTTACACAGAATTAAAGATACACTTGTTCTTAATGCAACCGCTGTGTCAGATTTTAAAAAAACTTTACGTAAAAAGCACACCATGCAATAATCTGAGACGGCGCTCAGATTTAACAACATTTCTCCGCCACAATAAATCGTTGTTTTGTTCGATAATGTCCATTACTTATGTCCAATTAGCTACTTTTGCTAGCATGTTTAGTACACGTGTCCGAACGCTTGCGCAGATGCAGGCAAACGTCGGACGAAAACTTCAAAAAGTTATATTACAAGTCGAATAAACTGGTCAAACTTTGTAGAGAATCAATCTTCAGGATGTTGTTATCATATATATCCAATAACGTTCCAACCGGAGCATTCCTTCATGTCTGTAGAAGTTATGGAACGCAAGGCGATATCATGAGGAAAGCGCGTGACCAAGAACTGGCAATCTGCCAGACCAATGACTGAAACACCTCCCATCCGGCCCCACATCTCACTAGAGGCTTCATTCAGCGTTCTACAGACTGTTGACATCTAGTGGAAGGCGTAAGATCCATATATTACAGGGAATTGAATAGGCGATGACTTTAACATCGACCAGTCTCAGAATTCTCACTTCCTGTTTGGATTGTTTCTCATTTTTCTGCCTGCCATATGAGTTCCGTTATACTCACAGACATCATTCAAACAGTTTTAGAAACTTCAGAGTGTTTTCTATCCAATAGTAATAATAATATGCATATATTAGAATCTGGGACAGAGTAAGAGGCAGTTCACTATGGGCACGCAATTCATACAAAAGTGAAAATGCTGCCCCCTAAATCAAAGAAGTTAAAGGCACAGTGAACTTAGTGTATGTAAACTTCTGACCCACTGGAATTGTGATACAGTGAATTAGAAGTGAAATAATCTGTCTGTAAACAATTGTTGGAAAAATGACTTGTGTCATGCACAAAGTAGATGTCCTAACCGACTTGCCAAAACAATAGTTTGTTAACAAGAAATTTGTGGAGTGGTTGAAAAACAAGTTTTAATGACTCCAAAATACTGTAAGTGTATGTAAACTTCAGACTTCAACTGTACATATGAGATGAGTAATGCAAAATATGTAAACATTATTAAAGTGACTAGTGTTCCATTATTAAAGTGGCCAGTGATTTCAAGTCTATGTATATTGGGCAGCAGCCTCTAATGTGCTGGTGATGGCAATTTAACAGTCTGATGGCTTTGAGTAAGAAGCTGTTTTTCAGTCTCTCGCTCCCAGCTTGATGCACCTGTACTGACCTCGCCTTCTGGATAATAGCGGGGTGAACAGGCAGTGGCTCAGGTGGTTGTTGTCCTTGCTGATCTTTTTGGCATTCCTGTGACATTGGGTGCTGTAGGTGTCCTGGAGGGCAGGTAGTTTGCCCCCGGTGATGCGTTGGGCAGACCGCACCACCATCTGGAGAGCCCTGCAGTTGCGGGCAGTGCAGTTGCCGTACCAGACGGTGATACAGCCCGACAGGATGCTCTCAATTGTGCATCTGCAAATGTTTGTGAGGGTTTTAGGTGTCAAGCCAAATTTCTTCAGCCTCCTGAGGTTGAAGAGGAGCTGTTGCACCTTCTTCACCAGACTGTCTGTCAGTGATGTGTACGCCAAGGAACTTGAAGCTTACCACCTTCTCCACTGCGGTCCCGTCAATCTGGATAGGGGGGTGCTCCCTCTGCTGTTTCCTGAAGTCCATGATCAGCTCCTTTGTTTTGTTGGCGTTGAGAGAGAGGTTATTTTCCTGGCACCACACTCCCAGGGCCTTCACCTCCTCCCTGTAGGCTGTCTCATCATTGTTGGTAATCAGGCCTACTACCGTTGTGTCATCTGCAAACTTGATGATTGAGTTGGAGGCGTGCATGGCCACACAGTCATGGGTGAACAGGGAGTACAGAAGGGGGCTGAGCACGCACCCTTGTGGGGCCCCAGATTTGAGGATCAGAGTAGTAGAGGTGTTGTTTCCTACCTTCACCACCTGGGGGCGGCCCGTCAGGAAGTCTAGGACCCAGTTGTACAGGGCGGGGTTCAGACCCAGTGCCTAAAGCTTAATGATGAGCTTGGAGGTTACTATGGTGTTGAATGCTGAGCTATAGTCAATGAACAGCATTCTTCCATAGGTATTCCTCTTGTCCAGATGGGATAGGGCAGTGTGCAGTGCGATGGTGATTGCATTGGCTTTGGATCTATTGGGGCGGTAAGCAAATTGGAGTGGGTCTAGGGTGTCAAAGCACTTCATGATGACAGAAATGAGTGCTACGGGGCGATAGTCATTTAGTTCAGTTACCTTTGCTTTCTTGCACCTGTACCGTGTCAGATATAGAGTTGAAATGTATTACATTTAGAGTTTTCATCCCAATATTACACTTTATATACATCACAGAAGACTGAAATATAACAAAACAGTTTGACATAGAAACACCAGATTTTCGATGTATATATTCTGGCATATTGTCAGACGGTATGCTTCATTTGCTATTCAATTAAGGGATTCTAAGCCTTTAGGTATTTCTGCTTTTGAAATGGTGTAATTAGACACAGCTTAAAAAGGAAAAAATGTATTGCTTAAAAGCATGTCATTTATGTTTTCTGTGTGTGTGTGTGTGTGGGGGGGGGGGCATAAAGTGGATATGCTTATGGTGAGGGAGACGTGTTGCCTTTCCTATATTTCCATTAATATATTGATTATGCACTTCTTCATTCATTTATTTGATAGGGACAGATACAATTAAACCATTGACAAATTAAAATACCAAGAATCAGATGCATTCCCACTGAAATATGTGTTATTATTTATTGGAATCTAGCTGGTGTGTAAAAGTAACACCTTCAAAGTAAATGACCCAAGTGTACACATGACAGTGTCTAAAATTGGTTGTGTGAACTTTGAAAATTGGAGTGTCAACAAAGAAAAAACGAGCTATGGGCACAACAAAAGAACACTGCTGAACATTGTCAATCATCTCTCTGCTATTCCCCACACTGCCTTTAACAATTCAACCTCTGAAATGTCATGTAGCAGGAAAAAAGGGCTTTGGTGAAGCTTGTATATATATTAAAAATGGAATATATAATTTAACTCTGACTTGTGTGTGGTTGGCTCTCTCTCTCTCTCTTTATTGAGTAATACAGGAAATTACCACGACACACGTTAGCTCACTAAAGCCCAAATATCAAGAGGGATATGGAGCGGAGAGTATTTTTTTTTCTTCATAGTTTATGCTTGTTTTTTGTATTAGCTTTAAGATTTATAGAGTAAAGTAATACTTCATCAGGAAAATGACTTTTGGAAGTTGTGTTATTTTATGAAATTCTTCACTTATGTTTTCAGTTTTTAATAAAAATGTACTGTTTTAATTACAGAAATAAAGACGTCAATGTCTCCAGCAGTATATAGGTTGTCCTTTTTCCCCTTTCCCATTACTCAGTGTTAGGTAGCTTCTGTAAGGGTGTTAGTTAGCTTCTGTAAGGGTGCTTGGATGAGGCTGAGAAGACCACTGGGAATAACATGTGATTTTTGTTCCAGGAAAGAATGCTTCACTAGACTCAATGGCCCTTAGCTGGCACGATCTGGCATCATCAATGTATGTACTATATGTTCTGTTGCCATGGTGCGGTGTCGTGTTCACAGACACATGTACTGTAACATGTTACTGTACGCACAGACTAATGATGGCATGTCTCTACAGACCAGGAGGAGAAAACAGGCATGCCTCATAGTTCTGACTGGGATTGTAGTTTCAAACACGAGCGTGCGTGTATGTGTGTGTGCATGTGTACATGCGTGCACCTGTGCATGTTTGTGTGTATAGCCACTGTATATCTGTGTGTTTGTTAGGTCACCCGGAACATGTTACACATTTGAAATGAGATCTTCTGACAAGGCCCCCAAAGTCCTTAAATACAAGATATCTCCACTTCAGACTTCCTAGAAACTGTACTCATAATGCATTGACAGACTCATTTGTAACATTTCTTGGACAAATATGATCTCTTTCTCCAAGGGTATTAATCAATCATCGGAAACCTGTTGTAATTTTATATTTTATGGGACTCTAATATATATGGTGGTTGCTTTATTTCGTCAAACGTCTAGCCCTGAATAATTGAAGGAAGCTGAAGATGGAAGCTAGGCCGTTGGGATAAGAGGCATTTGTTTTGATCTTGCTGCTCTTTTTGAAATAACTGTTGGCTAGCTCCTTTTGAACAATATTGGCACTCACTGCTTGATATCTGGGGAGTGAGCTGGAAACTGAGGATTAGCATTAGCTACAGAGCATCTATCCAGTTCGCCATCTTCCCCTACTTGTTTCTACCTAGTCAAGATCAAATTAAGAATTAATCCACAATGAATGAAGTCATCATGAACCACTCTGAAAAGGGCAGAGTTTTGTAAAAACGATTTCTCTTATTGTTGGTAATATTCCAAGCATCACTGTTGAAAAATTGTACTCTCTCTATCTCTTTCTCTCTCTCCAGGGAAAGGTAGATTGTTTTGTTTCCGGCTCCCAGCCTTACACCTCCTGGGCATCAGTAAGCAGTCCCTCCCTCAGCAGGACCCTGACGCCGTCATGATCGACTCGCCCCGCCGCAGTGAAGAGTCGGTGGCCACCCGCGACTTCCGATCACTGCCCACCCGGGAGAGCTGCAGCCCCTCCTACACCAACGACACGCGTGCCCTCATTGGCCCCAGCCACTGCTCCACCCCTGTGTCGGGACCCCTGGACCAATCGTCCCCCAAGGGGCCCTTCTGGGACAGGCTGGTTCTCCAAGCGGTTCCCCAGGCCCAGCCCCAGACTGTGGGCCCTCTGGCCCCCTCCATCCCAGGCCTGACCCCCACCGCATCCAGGGAGAGTGTGTGTAGTATCCGGAGGGCCTCCTCCGCTCAGGACATCGAGGGTTTTGGCTCCAACTCCAAGATGGCCTTCAGGGACCGACACGCAAGTGAAGGTATGTAAGTCAACACCACCTCCATGGTCGGAAATGCTTGTCTCCATCCATCCGTCTCACCCTGAGATGTTATGCTATCTTAAATCAATTTGGCCTTGCTGTTCTTACGCAGTAGATTTGGTCCCAATCCCAACCATTGTTATCATGTGGTACAAATCAAATCTAACCTTGGATCAGTGAATGAGGGTAGCTCCCCCAGCTCAACTGTACCTACTCTTAGTCATCAGGCAGCGCCACATCTATCCTGACTCCTGAATCACAGATCACCTTTCCACCCCCAGTCAACAAGAGGGGTACAGTACAGCCCCAGACTCTCCCTGTCTCTGTACCCAGCTAATATTTCTATCCCTCCCTACACCATTGAATCTGCATTTCTCATTCGAAGGGCCCCTGCGACTGACACTGTAATACGTCTACTTCAGGATAATGAATGGTGCGACGGCGATAGGGCTTTTATGTGGGTCGTCTTCCATCACTCGCTAGCTACGTACAGATCTGGAATCTCCTCTCACTCCTCCACCTTCCTCCCTTCCCCCTCTCTCTTCCTCAACACCATGCAATTGCAGACAATGGTCGTAATATCAAAGGTAACAACCCCACGTTCCTTGAACATAGCACGGATATAGAATATATGGCCTGAACTGCTTGCTGCATGGATTTTTCCATTCAACAACAACATAAGTCTGTGTTGAATGCTAATGCTGGACTGATACATTTATGAATTCCTCTGAGAATGCCATAGAGGCTTGCACGGTATAGTAGTAGTATTATTCATGCTGTAGTAAGAAGTGACCTGTGAGTGCCCTGCAAGCTTGCAGATCCCTACTGATTGTTTGGAAAAATCAGGCTGACTTTTGACCTGCCACGCACCTGCATGAAAACAAATCTTGCCTCATTTCCATAGAACAGGAAATCTCTAATAATCAATGAATCATAATAACAGTTGTCTTCGCCTGCTGCCAATAGTCCCCTTGACCAAAGACAACTGGTGGGCTATTTCCTTTGTCCTGTGTCAGACAGTTGAAGGGAATAGAGTGGTGGTTTATCTGTTTGCTTGAATAACGTCCTCCATTTTGTCTCCACTTTACCAAAAAAGTATTCCGATCCATGACTACTTCCCTAGTTAAACACTCTACCGTATTCATTCCGCATGTGGAAGCATACTATTATAGATAAAAAACGTAATGATACTGTAAGTAATTCTACCACAGGAGGTTGGATGCAACCTTAATTAAGGAGGACGGTCTCGTTGTAATGACTGGAGCGGAATGAGTGGAATGGTATATAACACATGGTTTCTAATTGTTTGATGCCATTCCATTTGCACCGTTCCAGACATTATTATGAGCCGTCCTCCCTTCAGCAGCCTCCACTGGATTCTACGTCAACGGAATGTTATCAAATGTCTGAGAGCCTTTTAACCTCCAGAAATGAATGAAATGACTGTACTTTCCTCTGGAATCAATCTCTTTACTGGCCTAACAGTGCATTCTGGATCAATACCTACCAGAGGAGGCTGGTGGGAGGAGATGTAGAAGGACGGGCTCATTGTAATGGCTGGAATGGAATAAATGGAACGGAGTCAGACATGTGGTTTCTATATGTTTGATGTGTTTGATACTGTTCCAATATTCCATTTACAATGAGCCCTTCCTCCTATAGCGCCTCCCACCTGCCTCCACTGATACCTACTCCATTTGGAGGAGCATCTGATAAATGTTATCCGCTATCGTTTGTATTCTTAACTTTAGACCTTATGTCTCCGATTTCCAGGATATTTTTGCATTACCATAACATAGTGGCCAGATTTTTTTTACCTCTACTAAAATAAATCACTCTGATGTTGCTAAAATAAATGTAACATGACACTCAGGAACTGCCTGCAGAATTATCCTGACCTTTGACCCCTCCCCTCTCTCTGAGGTCACTTCCTCTTTACGCTGCTCTCTACCTCCCTCCCTCTCTCTCTCCTGATTCGCTAGTGTCTCGGTCCTGGATGGCTGGGGGTATGGCTTGAGCTTTTCCTATATGTCTGTAATGCATACATACTGTACCGTACAATGCTGCTGTGGCATGTATTCAAGCTGCGCATGTCTTTTGTATGTGTAAGTATCACTCACTGTATTCTCAACACTCGTTTGTGAAAATGGGAGAATGAGTCATCCCTCCATCTTCTCCTTTGGATCAGCAGTTGACACATTCCCTCTCTTTTCCATATTGCCCACAGTACAGTAGTTACTATGTGTGACAGTGTGTGTGTTGTTCAACGTGGTGAGGTTTAATGGCAGTGTTGTACTGTATTTTCGCATAGTAACATAAAGTATTTGTGGATGTATGAATCATGAAAGCCATATCCATATGGTATCATTGAGTCAAAACCTCACGACTGAGAAAAAAGTATACATTTTCTTTGTTCGTGGACATAATTATTTCACTAAAATTGTTCATTACACCAAGTTTGTCATTTCTACAGTTGTTGAATGGAAGGTAGCAGGGTGGATCTGTTTGACTGTTGTATTTCTACTGTTGTCCTATGGCTGTTCACTTGTCTTGTGACAGCAATTGAGTTCACTCAAGATCAAAAAAACGGTTCCATACTCACGCTCCCACACATAACAAATAGACACAGCAGCCTATTGACACACCTACCACATGAACTGCACTTGATGTCCCCTTTTTAAACCATTAGCATACCGTCAAACTCTCAAGCTGTGTCAGGTACTACCGTGCTAGCCTAGCCTAGCATCACCGCACTAGCCTACCATAGCATTGCCGCTCTAGCCTAGCCTAGCCTAGCATCACAGCGCTAGCCATTTCCAAACCTCTCTCTCCATTCAATTCTCCTCCAGGACCCTTCAACCAGATCAAATCCAGTCTTCTGGGCTCCACGTCTGACTCCCACCTCAACAGATACAGCACCATCAACAAGATCCCCCTCATCACGCTCAACTTCTCAGAGGCCAACAACGACAAGATGTGCCCCTCCCCTCCGTCCTCCGAGAAAACCATCATCGCTCCAAAGGTCAAGGACCGAACGCACAACGTCACCGATAAGGTCACACAGGTAAGAGGTAACGACAGAGGTCAAAGGTCATGAAAGGCCCTGTGCCTTGTGCTCAGTAGAGTTGGTGCTCACTGACATAAGCCAAGATGTTGGCGTTAGAATCTATTCTATAGAATAGGTTCCATACAGAGGACATGTATTTTCTGTGTGTTTGTTCTGTACATACAGAGTTACAGATGTATAGTGTGCTGGATGTACTAATACCTCATTGAATAATCACATGAATAGTCATCTGCCCCAATGTTATACGGTAGAGAGCGGTAATTATCCCCTGCCCCACACACACACAAAACACACACACACGGAACACCACCAGGTCAGAACACAGTGTCTGTACACGTTGCTCTGTTGTTACTGTCTGACGTTACCTAATTCATTGAAACTCAAGGGGCTTGTTTTAATAAGTAAACTAGTGAAGGTGTATATCACCCGTAGGGGGGGATCAGGACAGATTCTCTTACCAGGGCTCAGGGATACACTCTAGTTACACACAGGTTAGAGGTCATCCTCACCATCCTGCCTGCCTGCCTGCCTGCCCGCCCGCCCGTCCGTCCGTCCGCCCGTCTGTCTGTCTGTCTGTCCGTCCGTCTATCCGTCCATCTGTCTGTCTGTCTGCCTTCCCCGTGGAGAGTGTGGGTGTGTGTGCGCAGTACACTGACGCCTCCTTGTGTGGGTCCCTATGGGGGAGGAGGGAAACCAGGCTGCCTGTGTGTACTCCTGCCTGCGTGCTTGTCTGTCTGTGTGTGCGGGTGTCACTATGACAGAGCTGGTTGACCTTTAAGATCTGTCAGAACAGACGAGGATGTTGCTTTTTCTACTGATAATGTGTATAAAGGTGGCGGTCGGTGACGTTTAAGATGAGGGAGGATGATATTTTTATTTTATAATGGCCTTATTTCTATTACAGCATATTGGATGACTGTCATTCATATTCCATTCACCCAGTTCAATGTAACATCGATTGGTTTAGGCTACTACATGATACTGTACACATCATAAGGTTGCTACAACCTAGCTTATGAATTAAAGTTTACAACATAGGTGCATAGGCCGAGAGAATTTTGAGCAGTCAAGGTGAGAGGCAGTGACACATTCAATACCGCCTTGCCTACAGATAGCTAATGTAGGGTGTAATCATTAGTCCAACAATTGCAAATTAAAGATTCTGTTGGACAAATTCAGGTATGTTTATCCCCATTTTGTTCCGTTTGCGAAACGTTTTTCAACAGAATCGGTGGAATGAATACACACCTGATCGCACGCAAACAGTTCACTTTCGTAGCAGCCACATAAAAACATCATGATCACTTCGCTCGTTGTAGATATAATTCCTTCTCGAAACTATGTGCATAACACATTAGCTGTCTGTGACCAGGCGAAAAAACATTTCCAAGCCAAACCTTCATATCATGACCGCTTACCTCTACACACAGCCTACATTGTTGTCACATCATAGTCAACTAGAACTAACGCGTTAGGAAACTCGCTACAATCATGCAGTACAGTGTACAGTCAGAAAGAAGTTTATCAGTTACACCGGCAAGCCCCGGTGGCAATACATTAATAAAACCAAAGCTTACCTTGACTTGGAAGAGTTCTGGTGTTGGCTAGCTGTAGCCAGCTAGCTAACATAGCATCCCTCTCTATTTGTTTGAGTAGGCTAAACTAGCTAGCTGCATTTGCTAGCTAAGTGAAAGCGAATGTTTAAAAAATACAACCCAATATCTCTCTCTCTCTCTCTCTCTCTCTCTCTTACTTCTCCTTAATATTGTTCAATACTGTTCAACTATTGTCTTTCTCTCTTTAAGACAACTACTCACAACATTTTATACACTGCAGTGCTAGCTCGCTGTAGTTTCTGCTTTCAGTACTAGATTCATTCTCTGATCCTTTGATAGGGTGGACAGCATGTCAGTTCACGCTGCAAGAGCTCTGATAGGTTAGAGGACGTCCTCCGGAAGTTTTCATAATTACTGTGTTAGTCTATGGAAGGGGGTGAGAACCAAGAGCCTCCTAGGTTTTGTATTGAAGTCAATGTACCAAGAGGAGGACAGAAGCTAGTTGCATTCTGGCATTCACCATGGTGCTACCCTACAGAGTGCTGTTGAGGCTACTGTAGACCTTCATTGCAAAACAGTGTGTTTTCATTAATTATTTGGTGCCGTGAATATATTTAGTATAGTTATATCTAAAAAGGATAACTTTTTAAATGTTTCGCTATATAGATTTTTATGAAATTCACAGAGGAAGATGGTCCTCCCTTCCCTCCTCCGAGGAGCCTCCACTGGTGTATACAGTATATAATATACAGTATCTAGCACTGGGTTTTCTTTAAAAGCAGATCTTAGTTTGTCATTGGCAATAAGGGCATCTTCTAGTTTAGAGGGCATGTGCTGGTGTGTGTGTGTGTGTGTGTGTGTGTGTGTGTGTGTGTGTGTGTGTGTGTGTGTGTGTGTGTGTGTGTGTGTGTGTGTGTGTGTGTGTGTGTGTGTGTGTGTGTGTGTGTGTGTGTGTGTGTGTGTGTGTGTGTAATTGCATTCTAAACTAATTGCATTCTAAACTGAAGATCATGATTAGTTGACTATTGGAGTCAGGTGTGTTAGCTGGGGCAAAACTGTGACACCAATCAGGCCCCGGAGTTGCCCATCCCTGATATAGTTCATATTGGATATACCTACTGCAGTGGAACATTGTTGTTATATAGCAGGCCTATGTCAGATAGAGTTATAGTTGATTATCTAGACTCATAACAGCCTCTTGTTTCTCTTTCCTGGTTGTGCGTTTGGTTAGCACCCATCTGCTGCTTACTATTGAACAGATTACATTGAACATGTTTTTTCCTTTCACCATCTCATTCTCAGTCATTTGATCAAACTAGACAGTTGGATTGTATTTGCTTGTTTCTTTAGTATTTTATATATTTCTCTGACTGTGAGGGCCCCGAGCTCCGGTTCCCTGTTCCTCCCGTTGTCTGAATGTGACACCCCGAGCTCCGGTTCCCTGATCCTCCCCTGTTGTCTGAATGTGACACCCCGAGCTGCTGTTCCCAGTCCCCCCCCCTGTTGTCTGAATGTGACACCCTGAGTTCCTGTTCCCTGTTCCTCCCCTGTTGTCTGAATGTGACACCCCGAGCTCCGGTTCCCTGTTCCTCCCCTGTTGTCTGAATGTGACACCCCGAGCTCCGGTTCCCTGATCCTCCCCTGTTGTCTGAATGTGACACCCCGAGCTGCTGTTCCCAGTCCCCCCCCCTGTTGTCTGAATGTGACACCCTGAGTTCCTGTTCCCTGTTCCTCCCCTGTTGTCTGAATGTGACACCCTGAGTTCCTGTTCCCTGTTCCTCCCCTGTTGTCTGAATGTGACACCCTGAGTTCCTGTTCCCTGATCCTCCCCTGTTGTCTGAATGTGACACCCTGAGTTCCTGTTCCCTGATCCTCCCCTGTTGTCTGAATGTGACGCCCTGAGCTGCTGTTCCCTGATCCTCCCCTGTTGTCTGGCTGTGACACCCTGAGCTGCTGTTCCCTGATCCTCCCCTGTTGTCTGGCTGTGACACCCTGAGCTGCTGTTCCCTGATCCTCCCCTGTTGTCTGAATGTGACACCCTGAGCTGCTGTTCCCTGATCCTCCCCTGTTGTCTGGCTGTGACACCCTGAGCTGCTGTTCCCTGATCCTCCCCTGTTGTCTGAATGTGACACCCTGAGCTGCTGTTCCCTGATCCTCCCCTGTTGTCTGGCTGTGACACCCTGAGCTCCGGTTCCCTGTTTGTCCCGTTGTCTGAATGTGACATCCTGAGCTGCTGTTCCCTGATCCTCCCCTGTTGTCTGAATGTGACACCCTGAGCTGCTGTTCCCTGATCCTCCCCTGTTGTCTGGCTGTGACACCCTGAGCTGCTGTTCCCTGATCCTCCCCTGTTGTCTGGCTGTGACACCCTGAGCTGCTGTTCCCTGATCCTCCCCTGTTGTCTGAATGTGACACCCTGAGCTGCTGTTCCCTGATCCTCCCCTGTTGTCTGGCTGTGACACCCTGAGCTGCTGTTCCCTGATCCTCCCCTGTTGTCTGGCTGTGACACCCTGAGCTGCTGTTCCCTGATCCTCCCCTGTTGTCTGAATGTGACACCCTGAGCTGCTGTTCCCTGATCCTCCCCTGTTGTCTGGCTGTGACACCCTGAGCTGCTGTTCCCTGATCCTCCCCTGTTGTCTGGCTGTGAGGCCCCGAGCTCCTGTTCCCTGTTCCTCCCTTGATGTCTGGATGTGAGGTTCACACTGTTCCAGGCGATGTCTGGAGACCAAGTCTCTCCAGAGTTTGTGTAGAGAGACGTGCTCTAGGCTGCAGAATAAACACAGAACTCGACACAGAACTCAACCAGACTAAACAGATGGATGATTGACATGAGTCTGTGCTGTAGATTGATAAGCGGCCTCAATGAATGTTGATGCTCTATATAAAACAACGTGTGTGATACTTAATGTTCGCTCAATGAGGTTTAATTTCTCCAGGTTTTGATGAGTTTGCTTCAGTTTTCCCAGTCGTTATGTCATGACTTTGCTTCAGTTTTGCCAATTTTTTATTTATTGTTGTTAGGGCTGTCTCTCTCCTCATCCTCGGACGAGGAGAGGAGAGAAGGATCATCAGACCAAAATGCAGCTTCAGGGAAATAAGCCATCTTTTTATTTAACACGATGATGATGGCAACACGAAAAACAAAACACTTTCAACTTTACAAAACAAGAAAACGACGTCAACGAAACCTGAACATAAACTTACATAACTACACGTAAACTCACGGACAGGAAACAGACGACATCGAAACGAAAACGAACAGCCAAACAGTCCCGTATGGTACATACATTACACGACACGAGAGACAATCACCCACAAACAAACAGTGAGAACGCCCTACCTAAATATGACTCTTAATTAGAGGAAAACGCAAACCACCTGCCTCTAATCAAGAGCCATACCAGGCAACCCAAAACCAACATAGAAACAGATAACATAGACTGCCCACCCAAAACACATGCCCTGACCATAAACACATAAAAAACAACATAAAACAGGTCAGGACCGTTACAATTGTCAACAATGCATGTTGTGGGTCACATGTCAAAGCAGCACTGGCCAAGACAGGAAATGACACTCTGGTATTCCAAATCCTCCAACAATACAAACAAAGGTGCATCAAATTATTATGTCTGAATAATTTATTTAGTAACAGATCAGGGGGAACGACGTGCTCAACTGAGCTCTCATTCTGCAAATTGACTCCTCCCTAGGCTTGCCAGCAGGCTCAGAGACAGTTTACCTATGTAACCATATGGCTCAAATTAGATGTTGCCACTAACCACAGATATCGGATCAGATTACCCAACCCAGAATTGATTAACGGGATCACTTTAACTATGCATTCATGTACATACTACCTCAATTGGGCCGACCAACCAGTGCTCCTGCACATTGGCTAACTGGGCTATCTGCATTATGTCCCGCCACCCACCACCCGCCAACCCCTCTTTTACGCTACTGCTACTCTCTGTTCATCATAAATGCCTAGTCACTTTAACCATATCTACATGTACATACTACCTCAATCAGCCTGACTAACCGGTGTCTGTATGTAGCCTCGCTACTTTTATAGCCTCGCTACTGTATATAGCCTGTCTTTTTACTGTTGTTTTATTTCTTTACTTACCTATTCTTCACCTAATACCTTTTTTGCACTATTGGTTAGAGCCTGTAAGTAAGCATTTCACTGTAAGGTTACCTGAATACCTGTTATATTCGGTGCACGTGACAAATAAACTTTGATTTGATTTGATATAGGTCTAGAAACATCTGACCCTGGATCAGAGATTAGGTACTCCTTTTACCAACTCCTTACAAATGCAGCAGCCCAGTAGGCCACATCGACTAATCTATCCACATGGTATGTGATTCTGCCTGATTTAGGTGGTACGTCATCAAGAGTCACAAAACAACACGTTCGTTCAAAAAGAGGTTTCTCTTGACAATCACTGCCTTTTGCTTCTTTCCCACTTTGAGCAAAGGGCAGTTTGATGAAATAAATAAAACTGCCTGTAGCCTACTTACCAAAACTTTGAATGAAGATAACTACTGTAGCTGGACATGAATAATGAAAAGCTTTTTCTCTCTCTGCCCTTTATTTGGTGATTTGCTTTAAAGGGTGTGATATAGTGGAGGGTTGTTCTATTGACCTGTAATCACACAGGGAAGGGGACAGAAGACATCTAATAACCAATTTCATTATAATCACTTAATCCCGCCGCCCTTCGTCCCACTCAATCACAGGCGTTGCCGAGGCGATCCCTGCCAGAATGCGGCTAGGAGTAGGCCTAGATGGTGGAGGAAATAATTGGAAATAGTGGAAATAATGACTTGAATGGACCATCATGAAACATTGACTTGAATGGGGATTCCCATTCTAGTAATTCTAGTTCTATGGCGAAGGCGACCAAAATGGAGCCCTAATTCCATTTCCAAGGCTCTATTTCAGCTCGCTCTTCTCTCCATCTACAATAATTACTCCTCTGCCCTTGGGTGAAGCACTTTACCTTTCTCTCTCCTCCTCTCCTCTCCCTCTCGCCACAGTGATAATCAGCCATGAGAAGCAAAGACAGAAATGTCTTCCCTGGCATTGAAATGTCAAGCTGCAGAATGAATGATTATATCCCACCACTTCCTACCACGATAATCACCTTAGTGTCATTGAGACTATTATCTGCTCTGTGATATTGATGTTAAAAGTTATCCAGGGACAGGCCATACAGTAACTGGAATATTTGGGATATTGATGCAATTCAACATTCCTTAAATAGTGTTTTTCCTACGTAGAAGCCCCTACAAGGACATTCCCGTCATATTACTTGTTTGCAATTTGCTGGCTAATACAGTAAGATACTAAACTAACATGTACTTCTTTAAGTATGTGTATGTGGCTAATGGGTATTGTAGTTCTGGAAGGATGGTTAAGACACTGTTCTTCCATCAATATTTCCACGTGACTGATATCCTCTTGGGAGTTCAGCGGTGTTTAGTGTCCAGTGATCGACTCATAAAGAATGAATAGTATGCCTGAGGAGGTTAAGCGATCTGTATATAAATGTATAGTTATCCTCCCCACAGCCAAGCACAAGGGGCAAGCTGATGATGTTAACCTTTGTGTATTTTCATCCATATAATGAACTTATTAATGTTATATATACATGGACAGTATGTATCCATAATAGCCTACATATGTAGTTTTAAATAGTGTTATAGAATATTTGAATGCAACATTAGCATCGTGGCTTTTGCAGTAGGCCCCTATATAATATTTCCCTTCCACTGACTTTAGCTTGAATTTCAAAGTATTTCCTTAGGATTCTATAGGATTCATTCGCTCTTCTAATACATTGATCCAAGCCACCATTTTCTTCATGTCTTCACTTTACTTCCTCTTAACTCCTCCCTCCTTCCTCCTCAGGTGCTATCCCTGGGCGCAGATGTGCTTCCCGAGTACAAGCTCCAGACACCGCGCATGGACAAGTTAACCATCCTCCACTACAGCCCCTTCAAAGCGGTGTGGGACTGGCTCATCCTGCTGCTGGTCATCTACACGGCCATCTTCACGCCCTACTCCGCCGCCTTCCTCCTCAACGACCTAGAGGAGCAGAAGAGGAGGGAGTGCGGCTACTCGTGCTCGCCGCTCAACGTGGTCGACCTCATGGTGGACATCATGTTCATCGTGGACATATTGATCAACTTCAGGACAACCTATGTGAATCTCAATGAGGAGGTGGTCAGCCACCCGGCGAAGATAGCCATCCACTACTTCAAGGGCTGGTTCCTCATCGACATGGTGGCTGCCATCCCCTTTGATCTGCTCATCTTCGGATCGGGATCAGATGAAGTAAGGGAAAACGCTTAGACTCTTTTTACACTACTAAGCCAAGCTGAAACTGAGTCAAACCGAGCTGTACTGTGCTGTGTTGGCCTGGTTACATATCCACCATAGTTACGGGAACAGTGCTTGAAAGAGCCATTTGCGTCGGCCTAATCGAGTGAATCAGGCATTAGTCACTTAGCCGCTTACTCACAGACACGTGTCACTAGGCCTCGGGTCCAAGTCGTGATGACATGGTGCTCCTGTAGTTTTCCCTCATTCTCTGAAATGTTTGAATTAAAGTCGCTTAGTCACTTACTCACAGGCACACGTCAGACAACCTCAGGGTACTCGTCACCATGACGGTGCCCCTGTAGGTTTCGCTAGTCAGACGCCTCTCGTTTTCACATCTGATTGGATCTCAGTCTGTAGCTATGGCAGATTGCCTCGGCGTCCTAAAACTGTTGAACGGCGTCTGCCCTGAGTGCTAAACTGCAGTTTGTTGTTGTTGGTTTGTCTGTGTTGCTTTTGGCTCCCATCAGGTGGAACAGTAGCTTTCCAAGTTCTCAACTCTAGAGAAGGAGAAAGGGAAAGACAGAGCAAGAAAGATGCAGGTTAAAAGAAAGATTGTTGAACTGCAGTGAGAGGGAGAGAGGGACGATTTATCTACTCTGATTACACCCGCAGGATGTCAATATCTCAGCCGAGCAGCGACTGCTAAGTGTGTCCCTTGCTGGCACATCACAGAGCCGGACAGAACAGGGTACATGATGTTCCGGAAAAAAAGATGTCTCCTGCAAAATGATGACAAGTGAGCATGTGTAGGGAGCAGTGGTGTGTCAGAGACGTGATTTGTCAAGTCATTATTTACCATCAGGTGTCTTGTACCAGAGAGTTACCCTCAGTCTGGGGTTGTCAGTGAATGGCAGGAAGAGGAAGAGGAACAGACAGAGGAGTGGTGACATGCCACAGCGTGTGTCCATGTAATATAGCATCTCTCACTTTTCAGGAAATAAGCAGCAGAGGCTACATTTTATGATAACACGTGCAGGTATTTGTGTAAATCCTGCAGCAACACCCAATTAAGAAAATTGACGTCCAAATTGAATTTGTTGATAATTTGAACGAGGTGTGTCAGTGCTGGGCTGAAACAAAAGCCTGCATACCCAGACAGCAGTTTTCCAGGACCCGGATTCGTGCCAGAGTTGATCACGCGTAAATGCAACGTAATTCCCTTTTTATGGGCTTTTCTCTCTATGCGTAGTCTTACTTTAAATTGAAACATGAGAATAGCATGCTATTCACCCACTATTAGTATGAGGTGGAGCTAGAATAAATGAAGGTGTGGAGGAGGTGTGTCTACAGAATCTGACCTTTACCTAATTCCCTCATAATTCCACCACCTTTACGCGCAATGAAACCATGAATAACGACTAGCGAATTTACCGGTTCCAAGTGGAAAATGCATTTACTTCCTTTTTTTCTGATAGAAATAATACCGTTCTCCATGCACTGTCGCTTACAACTTGATAGGATCTATTGATAAGAGCTAGGTCAATGAGTAATCCGTTTGGAGAAGGGGATCGTAAATACACATAGCAATTGTTTTAGATGATTTTTCCTTATGATCCCTGCAGACGAATGTGAAACCAGCCATATGGAAGCAAACTGAAAATCATATTAACATGGAATGTATATGATTTTTCCACAGTGAAATAGGATATAAATAGCTGTGCCGTTATTCAGAATTGTTATTGTGTGCCCTCATAATTTGCATGGATGAAATTTGGAGACCCAAGCTATAGGCTTCTGTAGGGCTGGACCTGCCGAGTTGATGCATGCGCTTTATAATGTTTTGATTATATGCCCAGGCTTTTCTCTGATTTATTTTTCAATTAGTATCATGATAAATATAAGCCACTATCAGGAGCCGCAGTCAGTAATACCCATATGGATTTAATTTTGCATCATTCATTTTCTTGAGGGTCGCTAGCATTAGTGGGCCATATCTGGCTAACGTTGTGCAATAATTTGGGACATGTAGCCTATTTGAATCATTATGGAACTCAGACCTCACGTAGCTGTAACGGCTCTCTTTCGGTGAGTGAGTAGACCAAGGCGCAGCGGGTGATGAATACATAATGTTTATTTGACAAGACGGAAAAACACGAAACGAAATACACTTGAATGATAAACAAAATAACAAAACGAACTAGACAGACCTAAACTATGAACTTACATGAAACGAGGAAACACAGGAACAGACAGGAACGACCGAACGAACGAGAGGAGACAGTACCGTGTGGTGCAAAATACACAGACACAGCGACAATCACCCACAAACAAACAGTGAGAACAACCTACCTTAATATGACTCTCAATTAGAGGAAAACGCAAAACACCTGCCTCTAATCAAGAGCCATACCAGGCAACCCAAAACCAACATAGAAACGGAAAACATAGACTGCCCACCCAAAACTCACGCCCTGACCATCACACACATAAAAAACAACAGAAAACAGGTCAGGAACGTGACAGAACCCCCCCCTCAAGGTGCGAACGCCGGGCGCACCAGCACAAAGTCCAGGGGAGGGTCTGGGTGGGCATCTGACCACGGTGGTGGCTCAGGCTCCGGACGCTGTCCCCACACCACCATAGTCACTCCCCGCTTCTGTATCCCCCTCCCAATGACCACCCTCCAACTAAAACCACCTAAATGAAGGGGCAGCACCGGGATAAGGGGCAGGTCCTGGCTGAGGGACTCTGGCAGGTCCTGGCTGAGGGACTCTGGCAGGTCCTGGCTGAGGGACTCTGGCAGGTCCTGGCTGAGGGACTCTGGCAGGTCCTGGCTGAGGGACTCTGGCAGCTCCGGGCTGAGGGACTCTGGCAGCTCCGGGCTGAGGGACTCTGGCAGCTCCGGGCTGAGGGACTCTGGCAGCTCCGGGCTGAGGGACTCTGGCAGCTCCGGGCTGAGGGACTCTGGGCAGCTCCGGGCTGAGTGGCAGCTCCGGGCTGAGTGGCAGCTCCGGGCTGAGTGGCAGCTCATGACTGTAGGGCAGCTCATGACTGTAGGGCAGCTCATGACTGTAGGGCAGCTCATGACTGAAGGGCAGCTCATGACTGTAGGGCAGCTCATGACTAAGGCAGCTCATGACTGTAGGGCAGCTCATGACTGGAGGGCAGCTCATGACTGAAGGGCAGCTCATGACTGAAGGGCAGCTCATGACTGAAGGGCAGCTCATGACTGAAGGGCAGCTCATGACTGAAGGGCAGCTCATGACTGAAGGGCAGCTCATGACTGGAGGGCAGCTCATGACCGGAGGGCAGCTCATGACCGGAGGGCAGCTCTGGCAGCTCCTGACTGGCTGGCGTCTCTGGCAGCTCCTGACTGGCTGGTGTCTCTGGCAGCTCCTGACTGGCTGGCGGCTCTGGCAGCTCCTGACTGGCTGGCGGCTCTGGCAGCTCCTGACTGGCTGGCGGCTCTGGCAGCTCCTGACTGGCTGGCGGCTCTGGCAGCTCCTGACTGGCTGGCGGCTCTGGCAGCTCCTGACTGGCTGGCGGCTCTGGCAGCTCCTGACTGGCTGGCGGCTCTGGCAGCTCCTGACTGGCTGGCGGCTCTGGCAGCTCCTGACTGGCTGGCGGCTCTAATGGCTCGGGACAGACGGATGGCTCAGAAGGCGCTGTGCAGACGGATGGCTCAGAAGGCGCTGGGCAGACGGATGGCTCAGAAGGCGCTGGGCAGACGGATGGCTCAGACGGCGCTGGGCAGACGGATGGCTCAGACGGCGCTGGGCAGACAGATGGCTCAGACGGCGCTGGGCAGACAGATGGCTCAGACGGCGCTGGGCAGACAGATGGCTCAGACGGCGCTGGGCAGACAGATGGCTCAGACGGCGCTGGGCAGACAGATGGCTCAGACGGCGCTGGGCAGACAGATGGCTCAGACGGCGCTGGGCAGACAGATGGCTCAGACGGAGCTGGGCAGACAGGCAGTGCAGAAGGCGTTGGGCAGATGGCCGATTCTGCCCTGCTGAGGCGCACAGTAGGCCTGGTGCGTGGTGCCGGAACTGGAGGTACCGGGATGACGGCACGCACTTCAAGGCTAGTGCGGGGAGCAGGGACAGGGCACACTGACCTCTCGAAGCGCACTATAGGCCTGGTGCGTGGTACCGGAACTGGAGGTACCGGGCTGAGGGCACGCACCTCAGGGCGAGTGCGGGGAGAAGGAACAGTGCGTACAGGGCTCTGGAGACGCACAGATGGCTTAGTGCGTGGTGCCGGAACTGGAGGCACTGGGCTGGAGACACGCACCATAGGGAGAGTGCGTGGAGGAGGAACAGGGCTCTTAAAACGCACTGGAAGCCTGGTGCGTGGTGTAGGCACTGGTGGTACTGGGCTGGGGCGAGGAGGTAGCGCCGGAAATACCGGACCGTGTAGGCGTACTGGCTCCCTTGAGCACTGAGCCTGCCCAACCTTACCTGGTTGCATGCTCCCCGTAGCCCGTCCAGTGCGGGGAGGTGGAATAACCCGCACTGGGCTGTGTTGGCGAACCGGGGACACCATGCGTAAGGCTGGTGCCATGTAAGCCGGCCCAAGGAGACGTACTGGTGGCCAGATATGTAGGGCCGGCTTCATGACATTTGGCTCAATGCCCAATCTAGCCCTACCAGTGCGGGGAGGTGGAATAACCCGCACTGGGCTATGCACCCGTACAGGAGACACCGTGCGCTCTACTGCGTAACATGGTGTCTGCCCGTACTCCCGCTCTCCACGGTTAGCCTGGGAAGTGGGCGCAGGTCTCCTACCTGCCCTCGGCCCACTACCTCTTAGCCCCCCCCCCCAAAGAAATTTTTGGGTAGTACTTGCGGGCTTCCAGCCTTGCTTCCGTGCTGCGGCGACACTCCACTGGCTCTGCCCAGGGTCCTTTACCGTCCAGGATCTCTTCCCATGTCCAATCCTGCTTTTCCCACTGCTGCTGTCCGTTAACCCGCTGCTTGATCTGGGTTTGGTGGGTGATTCTGTAACGGCTCTCTTTCGGTGAGTGAGTAGACCAAGGCGCAGCGGGTGATGAATACATAATGTTTATTTGACAAGACGGAAAAACACGAAACGAAATACACTTGAATGATAAACAAAATAACAAAACGAACTAGACAGACCTAAACTATGAACTTACATGAAACGAGGAAACACATGAACAGACAGGAACGACCGAACGAACGAGACGAGACAGTACCGTGTGGTGCAAAATACACAGACACAGCGACAATCACCCACAAACAAACAGTGAGAACAACCTACCTTAATATGACTCTCAATTAGAGGAGAACGCAAAACACCTGCCTCTAATCAAGAGCCATACCAGGCAACCCAAAACCAACATAGAAATGGAAAACATAGACTGCCCACCCAAAACTCACGCCCTGACCATCACACACATAAAAAACAACAGAAAACAGGTCAGGAATGTGACAGTAGCAGGTTAAACCTGGAGCCTGGCGCATGGTTCACGGCGACTGAACCGTTGTCATACACTTCCATGATTAGTGAGAATTAGGGTATATTTATACGCAAAAAGTAACCCCTTTTTCCTTCTTCCAATATTTCATGGATTGAACTTGAATATGACAGCTTTCAGCATGAATCAAACCACTGTATTTTTATGCATCAATATCCAGTATTTAGTGCGTAGACTCTCCCCCCAAAAATGTATGATTCATATGATTTCCTAACCCTAAAATGTGCCGAAATAATCTACAAGATTATTTTTAAATCTAGTTGGTGCTGAAACGGAGAACAATATGTAGAGATGGCTTTCTTTCATTGATCCTCATATTCTGAACCCGTTCTCTTAATGTATTCTAATGAGTTTGTTGACAATTGTAATTAAAACCTTATTTAAAGAGATACATGTACTGAAAACCCCATTGAATGAAAACTCCATGAGAAAATTTGTTGGCCAGCAAGTGGGAGGGTTTTCAGCGGTTGAATTAAATTTATACCGTGTGCAAGGTAGCCACACCTGCAGAGCGTGTTACGCAACTAAATAAGGTACATCTGTATACCAAATACTGATGAGTGCATAGGAAAGGTGTGCGTGATTGGCTATGAAAAGCCAACAGACATTTACTCCTGAGTTGCTGACCTGTTGCACCCCTGACAACCACTGTGAATATTATTATTTGACCCTGCTGGACATCTATGAACATTTGAACATCTTGGCCATGTTCTGTTATAATCTTCACCCGGCACAGCCAGAAGAGGACTGGCCACCCCTCATAGCCTGGTTCCTCTCTAGGTTTCTTCCTAAGTTCTGGCCTTTCTAGGGAGTTGTTCCTAGCCAACGTGCTTCTACACATGCATTGTTTGCTGTTTGGGATTTTAGGATGGGTTTCTGTACAGCACTGTGACATCAGCTGACGTAAGAAGGGCTTTATAAATACATTTGATTGATTGATTGCGTAGGAAAGGCATAAATTCCTAAATCGGGATTGGGCCCCAGGAACGTAGATAGAAAACCTTGTTGTAGCCACAAGCCTATGGGATTATGTCTTCTATTTCAGACAGTGGTTGAACACAAGCCATCTTGTGCCGTTTGCCTATCGGGGGTTGTGTAGAGTGGACAGGCCAACACAGATGACTAGCAAACCCCATCCCCGGATTTACCATCAGGGTTGTTGGGGAGAAGCTTTAGCTCTCCACTCTTCAACTCACAACTCGCACCCCTTTTCATCACTCTGCACATCCGACGTTCCAGTCAAGATCAACAGTTAGGACAAATTCTAAAAACCTGGAAATAATTTCTGATTGATTTAGGACATGCCCTGTTTGTCTGAGACTGATTTCTCTTCCCGGTTGAGAAGTACACTCTTAGAAAAAAGTGTTGTCCCCATAGGAGAACCCTTTTTGGTTCCAGGGTTCTACATGGAACCCAAAAGGGTTCTACCTGGAGCCAAAAAGTGTTCTTCAAAGCGTTCTCCTTAGGGGACTGTAATGAACACGATGGGAGACAGAGAGCTGGTTTCAAGTGCTGTGCACAGCAGGTTTTTATTGTAAAGGACCACAGGAGGAGGCAAGTAGTTGGGTCCAGGAGCAGGCAGAAGGTCATACACAGGGGGTCCAAAAAGGCAACAGTACAGACAGGGAAAAGTCTAATAACGTCGTCCGGGAGATCAGGCAATAGGTAGATAACAGGAAATCCGATAGGCTAAAGTACAGGCAGGGAATAGGCAAAAGGCATTGTTAGTGAGGCAGGAAAAAACTATCATCCACGGGAGGAGTAAATTACAGGAAAACCAGCGCTCCCAATAGAAGTGTGTCACAAAACAAACAATACCTCACAATGATGGGGTGCAAAGAACTGAACTAAATAGTGTGTGATAATGACATACAGGTGTATGAACAGGTGATCAGAATGCAGGTGATTGGGATCTGGAGAGTGAGCTGCATTCAGGGGATCTACGTGTTTGAGAGTGTGAGTTGGAAGCAGACGTTACAAGAACAGCCAAAGAACCCTTTTAGGTTCTCCATAACACCTTTTTTCTCTAAGAGTAAAGGAGACGAAAGCTGCTGTAAATGATTGCAGTGATTTAGGGGGAAGATTTGGGCAGATGGGCCGGTCGGTTTGTAATGGAGCTTTCAGAGCCTCAGCAGTAGCATCCGTGTCCCTCACCAGAGCATATTTACCTGTGACAGAGTCGAGGCGGTGTTGCGCCATAAATCAGACCCCCATTCTATGAGACAAGGAACCATAGTCACTGTCAAATTGAGTCTCATGTGTAAACGGGAGAAGCACCCTGTAAATAAATGTGTACAGGTGCAGAGAGCTGAGTGACTGTAGAGGACGAGAAACAGTAGTAGCAATGACTTCCCTCAGGATATTACTATAATCGTCAGTCCTGATGAGACGAGGAACAAACTATTAGCGTTTCCCTAAGACTCACTTATGCTGTTTGCAGACTGTGCGACACTAATAAATCAGCTCTTATCTCATGGCAGGCCGTGGTCGTTTATTGTTTTTTTGTCACCGTGTTAATTTAGCTGGGCAGGAATTGAGATGGAGAGATGCCAGGATTAAGGCTGTTTAAATGAAACTGAACAGAAGGAGGGGTGGGAGGACAGGAGAGGCGTGGTGTTTGCTTTCATGCTGCCTGGCTGGAAGACTTGGACGTTCACTGTCAAAAGCTCAGTTATTTCAGATTTGTTTTTATTGTTCTTTAAAAACATATTTTTTCTGCAGTCGTCTTAGTATCAGTATGTAGGCTTGATAAATCCCTCTCACCCCTCATTTTAGAATGACGGAAATATGTTATGTTATATTTATATTATTGCCACTGCTCTCTGCTGGTTTAGACAGCAGTCTAGTTCCCTTCCATTGACACACTGTCATGCTCAGTGATTTAGAAACTGGAATTAGAAACTGGATCGTGGTCATTTAGCCAAGCTTGATTGTAACAGTACTATCTTAACCCTAACTCCTTACCTTTGATCTGACCTTAAGGTTACCCCTAATCACAACAAATTGCTTCCTGTTGTGGTGCATCCAATTAAAAAATAACTTGCCTGCACTGTACTGCAACACTCAAACCCCCAGCCAATCACAGCTCTGTTGACTTCTATGTCCCCTCAGACCACAACTCTGATTGGCCTGCTGAAGACCGCCCGGTTGCTCCGACTCGTTCGCGTGGCCCGTAAGCTGGACCGATATTCAGAGTACGGCGCCGCCGTCCTTATGCTCCTCATGTGCATCTTCGCCCTCATTGCCCATTGGCTGGCCTGCATCTGGTACGCCATCGGCAATGTGGAGAAGCCCTATCTGGAGCACAAGATTGGCTGGCTGGATAACCTGGGCGTGTCCATTGGAAAGAGGTACTAGGCAAGCTAAAATATACTGAATTACTGAATATCGTAACAACATGTACCATGGACTAGTGCCTCAATGTCCCCAATACTATTTACTGTATCACATGACTCTTTAAGAACGATGCAGTTAAATGATTGGAAAGAACATCATGATTTGTTAATTAAAATAAGAAATATTGGTACAAAATCCGATTTTTATTTTTAATACTTTCCCCATTATTATGTTGGGATAATACTGTAGAACTAATACAGTGAAATGTACCGAACCATGAACTGAGTGTACCGTCTCACCCCCTAGGTACAACTACAGTGACCCCAGCTCTGGCCCGTCCATCAAGGACAAATACGTCACAGCCCTCTATTTTACCTTCAGTAGCCTGACCAGCGTGGGCTTTGGCAACGTCTCCCCCAACACCAACTCCGAGAAGATCTTCTCCATCTGTGTCATGCTGATTGGCTGTGAGTGTTTAGACTGTACTGGGACTGAAAACAGAACAAACAAATGAATACCTTATACATATTACTACAATGAATCACTATTACTGTAAAGCCAAGTAGTACTACTCTGTAAGTTATTGTACAACTATATTCCTAGCTACTGATTAATTAAGGGAAAATAGAATATTGCTAACAGTGATGAAGACATGATGATCACCTGTCTGGTGTGATTCTCCCTCTCGCAGCCCTAATGTACGCCAGTATCTTTGGTAATGTGTCGGCTATCATCCAGCGGTTGTACTCCGGTACGGCGCGGTACCACCTGCAGATGCTCCGGGTCAAAGAATTCATCCGCTTCCACCAGATCCCCAACCCACTGAGGCAACGCCTGGAGGAGTACTTCCAACATGCCTGGAACTACACCAACGGCATCGACATGAATATGGTGCGAATGGGGGGAGTGTGTGGGGGTTGTGTGGGGAGGAAGGTGGGGGTGGGTGGGTGGGGGTGTAGAGGGTTGGGAGGCTGTGTGTGTGCGTGTTTGTGTGTGTGAGTGTGTGTGTGGGGCTAATAAGTCTTCAAAGTGAGACATTAGCAAAAAATATGCTCATATTGGGACATAATGTTAGTCTTATGGTGGGATAAGGGAATGCATAATGGTTAAGTCTCAGATTGCTGATTCAGATTGCTGTTGTCCTTCAATAGGTTTTTAATGTTCAGCCCCACAGTTTGACGATGCGGTTATGTTACTGCATTGCTGTGTTTCTCCTACAGCACTTAGCTTCTTGGTGAAGCTGTTCAGTGTTTTTTTCTGACCTTAAACAACCTTGTCTGCAAGACGGTTCTTACCATTAACATAAAGCCTAGTGTGTTCCCTTAGCGACATGGTTATATGACATTATTATGATCTTGATTAGGATTCTAAACTCTAGAAAGAAAGCCATGGATACTGTATGTAAACCGGCTTTTCCCCTGGTGATGTTAACTGTACTTATTTAAATGTGTCTTTTCCTTGTCTGCCTCATGTCAAATGGAATGACTTCATCACTCTGGTAAGAGCAGGAGGTACTGTGTTCAAAGAAACGTGTTGTTTTCAAAAATGGCATAGTGTAGTAAATCGTAGACCAAGACGAAAATCAAAGAATACATTTATTAAAATCCATAACTTCGTCTTTATAGTCTGGAAAAAAAGCACGTTAATTTGAAGGCATGCTCCCCAGTTACTTTTAAATACTGTAGCCCTCTCTAGATCATGCCTTGTACACTGAGTATAGAAAACATTACGAACACCTTCCTAATACTGAGTTGCAACCCCCCTTTTGCCCTCAGAACAGCCTCAATTCGTCAGCACATGGACTCTACAAGGTGTCGAAAGTGTTCCACAGGGATGCAGGACCATGTTGACTCCAATGCTTCAGATAGTTGTGTCAAGTTGGCTGGATGTCCTTTGGGTGGTGGACTATTCTTGATACACACGGGAAATTGTTGAGCGTGAAAAACCCAGCAGTGTTGCAGTTCTTGTCACACACAAACAGGTGCGCCTGGTACCTACTACAATACCCCGTTCAAAGGCGCTTAAATATTTTGTGTTGCCCATTCACCCTCTGAATGGCACACATACACAATCCATGTCTCAATTGTCTCAAGTCTTAAAGATCCTTCTTTAACCTGTCTCCTCCCCTTCATCTACACTGATTGAAGTGGATTTAACATGTGACATCAATAAGGGATCATAGCTTTCACCTGGAAAGAGCAGGTGTTCTTAATGTTTTGTACACAGTGTACATACTGACTTCCACATTGCATGCCAGCCAGTAGTATAACCCTCAGTGCTTCTAGCAGCCCATATTGTCCATCACAGATTGACTTGCATGTGGCTTGTCACAAGGTCACCGTTTGCATGAAATCTGTGTATTCAAACACAGTCACATAATTTTATATGGCAGTTACCAGGCTGTGAATACTGCCAATGGGAGAGGCACAGACAGCCTGGCACGGCCAGGTTTCCCTCCGTGTGGGAGGCTTGGCACACATGTCCAGCGATATTGCACCTGCACTTGCCAAATGTTGTTCAATCTCTCCTTTCCAAAATCTGCTGCTATGATTTTATTCCCCAACTATTGAAAAATAGCCTCTCTTTTTCAAGAAATTTAGATTTGTCCAGATTCGTTTTTTGTTATTAAGGTCATTGTTTTGTTTGTGATATAGAGTAAGAATGTTTTATTGTTTCATTTTCCCCTTTTGTGTGTTTGAAGCCTTCCCTTGCCCTCTGGTCCTCTGTGATGTCACAGTTCAAGATTTGATCCTCTGTTTACAGTCATCTCATGACCTTTAACCTGTAACCGTTGACCCTGTGTGGTGTTCAGTCCCAGGCAAATTACTTGTTTTCCAATTGAGGGCAATTATGTCACTGAATCATTTAGGTGACATTTTTTCCAGTGAAACTATTTGCATTTAAGCATGTAGTAATTTAAATAGTTGAAATACTTTTGTCACTCTGATCCTTAAACTCTAAATGACATGACAGGTTAATTCAGTTTTGAGGTAAGTATTTTATTTATTCTTTTTTATAATAAATCTGAATCACAGACACTAATGATACCCCACTACGATAGAAGGTTCCCTCATGAGCACACTTGTGCTCATTATTTTTTTAATCAAAGGGAAGACGTGTTTCCATGTTTGTTTCCATGTTTTCCTAGTTTGTTGTGTCTTGTATAGCAGTGTTGGATATCTAGCTGTTTACCCCCACCTGCTAGTACTCTGATTAAAAACTATGGAAAGATGCCATAAAAATACCCCCTCAAACAGTCACATATGACAATGCAGTATTTAGATTTTGAGAAGAAGACCAAAACACAATTGGCAATTGTATCAACCCACTCTGGATTCCAAAACCAAATCTGACTCACAAACTCAAACCAAACTCACACCCAAAGACGTCTCGAGTTAGTTTGACAGCACATTTCTGACAACACCACAGACAAATCCATCCCAGTCCTATCTGACCATTCTCCTATTGCTGTGGCCTGTCTTTTCACGCCCCCAGGTCCTAAAGGGTTTCCCAGAGTGTCTCCAGGCTGATATCTGCCTCCACCTCAACGCAAGTCTGCTCCAGGGCTGCAAGGCATTCCAAGGGGCTACTAAGGGCTGCCTGAGGGCCCTGGCCATGAGGTTCAAGACCACGCACTCCCCACCGGGCGACACACTGGTCCACTGTGGAGACGTGCTTACTGCCCTCTACTTCTTGTCCCGGGGGTCCATAGAAATCCTCAAGGATGACATCGTGGTGGCCATTTTGGGTATGCGCTACTCAAATGTTGACGTTGTTTATTGTTTCACATTGTTTATTAATATTATCTTTATTTAACCTGGTATGTTATTGTAAACTCCATTTGACACTTCAGAAGTATTTTGTGCTTTGTAAAAAAGTTGAACCAAAAATATATGCGAGACACTAGTCACTGCAACAATGACTTGTCTTTTTATTCATGTCGGGCTGTGGAAGGTGTGCTGCTCTCCAGTAAATTGACATCCTGAAGAAATGGTTACCTATGGATGTGTGAATACTTCATTACAGGATGTTCACACTACTCAAACACTTCTAATGATTTCCCTCTGCCTGAAGGTCAGCTTAATCAGGCTGTTTGGAAGAGAAACAATCTTAAAACAGCAGCACTGCAGGCACACTTTCAAAGACTGTTTTTTTCTCTAAACAGTTCAAGCAGTACTAGAAAGTAATAGTAACACAGTACAGTTCAGGTGTCCCAGTGCTGCACTTCTCATCAAAGTGTGTCTCTTGCCTCTCTGTGTGTGTCTGTATATCCTCTGTGTACTGTTTATAAGAGGCTAGTCTCGCTATTCTGCTATGCCTGGGTGAGCAGCTGACATCTCTAATGAGCACAGATTCTCATGGCTCCCTCCAAGAACAAACTGTGATAGACAATAGCGCTGTATAGGAGGGTTTTATAGCTGGGAGAAGAGAGAGAGGGTAGAGGATGAAGGAGAGAGTGATAGAGGGGAAGATAAAGAGTGGGGGGAGAGATGAGGAGAGAGAGAGAGGAGAGGGGGTGGAGGGAGAGATGGAGAGAGGGGAACGTAGGGTGGTTTATTGGATCATGTATTATGCTATCTAATTGCCAGCTGAGGGTGATGGAGTGTTGGTGGTGTTAGCAGTCGCTGCTCGCAGGAGATATTGACATCCCCGGGATGTAATCAGAGTAAATCTCCCCTTCATCTCTCCTTCCTTCTTTCCCCTCTCCTTGATCTCTCTCTCTCTCTCTCCGTTTCTCTCTCTCTCTTTCTTTCTCGGCGTCAGCCCAGCGCCAAGCAAGTGTTACAGGCTAAGCATTGTATAAACTGCTCCTTTTTCATTCAGCCAAAGAGCTTCAGCAAAACGCAGCGACACAATAGGGTCATGGGAAGACGGCGGTCGTGTTCCCCTGCTCAGACATTGCTGATGCATGCCAGATCTTACAACTCCTGGATAAGTATTTTGCGCATCAGTTAACCACATTATACAGTATGTTATAGCAATCTGATGCCTGACGTTACAGTTGATGACATGGCAGGTAGCCATTGGTTGACGCATGCAATGTCTGAGCAGGGGAAAAACACAGGTGTGTTGAAAGAGATGGGATAATAAGGACTCGCAATTACCAACGGTAAAGTCACACAAATGCTAATTGCTCCATTTATCGTAGTCACATATTTCTATGCAAATTCTATTGTGAATTAGTAATTGCAATTAGTGTGTAATCAACAGAGAGCAATAAACAATGAATTGTATCTGTAAAATATATGTTGCATCGAGCTTTTGAAGTTAATGGTGAACTGACCAGAGGAAAGACGAGGTGCTTGTCCTTACTCTCACCTTAGCGGCTGCCCAGGTTTGGACCATGGAGATCTAGGCCAACAGCCAGGGCATGCTGTGGCGCGCACACACACACACACGCACGCACGCACGCACGCACGTTGGTATCTCTGGAGGTGACATGACAGGCTATCACTGCCATACCGACACTGTAAACTGACAGGTCTGCGCAAAGGGAAGTCAGGCGTGAAATAATGATATAACTGAGCCTCTTGGTCATTCCAGGTCAGCACAATAGACATTCACACTGCCTCCCTGTTGTCCTATAGTCAGCCCTATAGACATTCACACTGCCTCCCTGTTGTCCTATAGTCAGCCCTATAGACATTCACACTGCCTCCCTGTTGTCCTATAATCAGCCCTATAGACATTCACACTACCTCCATGTTGTCATATAGTCAGCCCTATAGACATTCACACTGCCTCCCTGTTGTCATATAGTCAGCCCTATAGACATTCACACTGCCTCCATGTTGTCCTATAGTCAGCCCTATAGACATTCACACTGCCTCCCTGTTGTCATATAGTCAGCCCTATAGACATTCACACTGCCTCCATGTTGTCATATAGTCAGCCCTATAGACATTCACACTGCCTCCATGTTGTCCTATAGTCAGCCCTATAGACATTCACACTGCCTCCATGTTGTCCTATAGTCAGCCCTATAGACATGCACACTACCTCCATGTTGTCATATAGTCAGCACTATAGACATTCACACTGCCTCCCTGTTGTCATATAGTCAGCCCTATAGACATTCACACTACCTCCCTGCTGTCCTTAAAGGAAAAGGCAGAAGGACAGGTATAACCTTAACAGTGCATTTGGAAATTATTCAGACGCCTTCACTATTTCTACATTTTGTTACATTACAGCCTTATTCTAAAATGGATGAAATAGTTTTTTACGTCATCAATCTACAAAATACCCCATAACGACAAAGTATAAAAGGTTCTTATACATTTTTGCTCATGTATTTAAAATAAAAAATCTGAAACATGTCACGTGTGCTCCCTCTACGGCCTCTAGGTCACCAGGCTGCTTATTACTGCGCACATCTGTCACGTGCATCAGCACCTAATGACAATCACCTGGACTCCATCACCTCCTTGAATACCTGCCCTATTTATGTCACTCCCTTTGGCTCCTTCCCCAGGCGTTATTGTTCCTGCTTCATGTCTGTGCGTTGTTTGTGTTTCTTGTTTTGAATTGTGTTTCATTTATTGATTAAATGATTCACTCCCTGAACTTGCTTCCCGACTTCCAGCGCACACGTTACAAAACATCACATTTACATAAGTATTCAGACCCTTTACTCAGTACTTTGTTGAAGCACCTTTGGCAGCGATTACAGCCTTGAGTCTTCTTGGGTATGACGCTACAAGCTTGGCATACCTGTATTTGGGGAGTTTCTCCCATTCTTTTCTGCAGATCCTCTCAAGCTCTGTCGGGTTTGATGGGGAGCATCGCTGCACAGCTATTTTCATGTCTCTCCAGAAATGTTAGATCGGGTTCAAGTCCGGGTAACTCAAGGACATTCAGAGACTTGTCCCGAAGCCACTCCTGCATTGTCTTGGCTGTGTGCTTAGGTTTGTTGTCCTGTTGGAAGGTGAACCTTCGCCCCAGTCTGAGGTCCTGAACACACTGGACCAGGTTTTCATCAAGGATCTCTCTGTACTTGCCTGGACACAATCCTAGTCTCAGAGCTCTACGGACAATTCCTTCAACCTCATGGCTTGGTTTTTGCTCTGACATGCACTGTCAACTGTGGGACCTTATATAGACAGGTGTGTGCCTTTCCAAATCATGTCCAATCAATTGAATTTACCACAGCTGGACTCCAATCAAGATGTAGAAATATCTCAAGGATGATCAATGGAAACAGGATGCACCTGAGTTCAATTTCACGTCTATTAGCAAAGGGTCTGAATACTTTTGTAAATAAGGCATTTCTGTTTTTTATTTTTAATACATTTGGTAAAATTTCTAAAAACCTGTTTTCGCTTTGTCATTATGGGGTATTGTGTGTGGATTGATGTGATAAAAAATATATATTTTAGAATAAGGCTGTAACGTAACAAAATGTGGAAAACGGGTCTGCACACTTATCCTAATGCACTGTTAGATGACCTCAAAAGACAGCTGAGCTGCATTATGGGGAAATACACCAGGTGGTTCAGCTGTTTGTGGGTCAAGGCATGTGTGTCATTATGTGCATGTTATATTTCACCATGATTATCAAACCTTTATCTTTCTTTCTCCCTCTCTCCCTTCCATTTACCTCTCCCCATTTATCTCTCTACCCACTCCCCCTCTCTCTTCCCTACCTCCCTCTCCCTTTCATCTCCCTACCGCCCCTCCTTTCTCCCGCTCTCCTCCCTCCCTCTCGTTTTCTCCCCCTCTCTCCTCATTCTCTCTCTCTTCCAGGGAAGAATGACATCTTTGGGGAGATGATCCACTTGTACGCCAAGCCGGGGAAGGCCAACGCGGACGTGCGGGCGCTCAGCTACTGTGACCTGCACACCATCCAGAGGGAGGAGATCCTGGAGGTGCTTGACATGTACCCCGAGTTCGCCGACTACTTCCTCAGCAACCTGGAGCTGACCTTTAACCTCCGAGACGAGAGCGGCAAGGTAAATACAGATGGATAGACAGACAGACACATATGGAAGGACAGAAGGATGGATGGATGGATGGATGGATTGGTGGGTGGATGGATGGATGGACCATGCGATCGGTAGGCAGTACAGATAGAATTTTAAGTGGTGTATTTTCTTGTACGCAGCCTCAGAATGCAGAGTCAGTCTACCCCAGTAATTCTGATGGGGATGACATCAAATGCAGAAGAAGGCTCACTAACAAGAGGAAATCTTCCGCAGGTGAGTTGACAGTTCAACTGAGCCAGCCTGTTTTATACAATATCATGCATTTTAGTTTTTTAGGAGACGCTCTTATCCAGAGAAATTAGGGTTAAGTGCCTTGCTCAAGGGCACATCGAGAGAGAGAAAATTACCCCCCTAGTTAGCTCTGGGATTCGAACCAGCGACCTTTCAGTTACTGGCCCAACACTTTTCACCGCTAGGATACCTGCCTTCATGAAAGTGTCTCCAAGTTTGAGAAGACTGTATTCATACACAGGGAATAGTTTTAATTTGGCTTCTAAGAGCTCTATAAGTTGGGAGGCATTGTTGCAACACACCACTCATAGTTTGGTATCCATTCAAACTAATTAAATTGGTCACCATGGTTACGGTTTTTCAGAATACAGTTCCATCTCCTAAAATAAACCCCTCTCCCACCATGTCATGTTGACCTGTACTGTAGATTGTCCAAATGTGTTTTTGTCTAATTCAGACAGATTATACCACATTAAAAGTATGGCAATTAATGTTCTACATTTTCAGCCATATCATATCATTCAATGCATGCCATTGGATGTTATCTCTCCTGTACTTTTTTTTCTTTCTCCTGTTATCTCTCCTGTACTATTTTCCTTCAAATTTACTGACAGTTTCCCTCTCTGCTCACCTTCCCCTTGCTTCTGTAAAGGCAAAGTTGCAAGCACACAGTGAAATATATAAAGTATCTTTACGACAGCAAGGCTCTGAGGCAGCAGCAGATCTGGTGGGGACCGTTTAGAGCGCGACACCTTCCTATTGTTTGTTCTGCTGAGCTGCTGCCTCCCAGAGGAGCTGTCTGTAACAAAGAACCCAGTTTTCCTCCAACACACACTCACTCACTCACACACGCATGCACGCACACACACACACACACAGACATGCATGGATGCACACACACACATTAGATCCTACACACACACATGCATGCATGCCCACACGCACGCACAGGCACACTCACCCTGATTGCCCTCCTCCTTCCCCACAGGGACCCAGATCAAAGAGACGTCGGTGTTCTGCGACGGTGGTGAGCGGGAGAGGCAGCTCTTCCCCTCCTCCCAGGCTGTAGCCACCGTGGTGGAGGAGAGGAGAGACTCAGAGGAGGAGAGGGAAGATGGAGAAGTCGAGGGGGAGGGAGGGGAGGGGGAGGAGCAGAGGCCTCTGTGCTCGGGGGGGCAGGGTTACCCCTTGGTGAGGGACCACACCTTGGGACTTGGGCTGGGGGACGTTGTTCCGGACGCGTCGGGAGGAGGAGACAATGTGGAGAGGAACCAGTCTTATAAAGGTACAGTTAGAAGCCTCTTAAGATCCCTACAACAATGCTTTTAATGACTAGGCCATTTTGGCTAGACCAAAAGCTGACACACCAATTCAAATGAGCTCCATACGCCTTAAAAGATCAAAATAACAAATGTTATCTTGCAATAACGACCTGGTAAAATGTCCATACCAGAAACCTTCAGTGAGTGTATGGGTAGCATAGCACCGATGCCAGAGGGCCCAAAACAAGCAATGGTCACACGACAAGACATGTCCTTTCAAGCCATTTTCTACAGAATATTGAGTAACTGTACTGTAATTAATTTGGATAAAGGAAATTACCCTGGGCCACTGGAGCAGGATGTCACACATATTAAAAATCCAAACAAGGATTAGGGCTCATCGCCACGGCAACTACCATTATAAGAGGATTATTTATATCTGACAACCAACCAGGGTCATTGGTCTGGAAATGCAGGTTTTCGAACAAACTCTGTTAGATGTTTTCATTTACTGTTATTATATACTGTTATTCATTGGAAGAAAAGGCATCAATGCTAATATTAAAGCAGAGTGCTTCGACTGACACAGTATCTATTGTTGTACTGTTCTAGCACAGTGTTAAGGCGTCATCTAAAACCAAGCAAAACAGGAGGTAAACTAGCTATGAACATAGAATAAAGGTCCTGGGGCCAGGAGTTTTCCCTGGTTAGGAAACATGGTCAGGAAAACCTCAGGCCCTACATGGTCAATCCTAGCACTGATCCCAGACCATTTTCTTCTGGAGAGTAAGAAGAAGACAGAAGGACTGGTGAGGCTGGCTTCTTACAGGCCATAGGTTAATTTAAGACCTGGCACTCTTACAGGTTTGTTGGAAAATCCTCTGTTTTATCCCTCGCCAATTTGCCACCAGATGCCAGCTCATTACCTTGTTGATGCCTGGTTGGCATTAGAAATTGCATGACCTATGGTGACCAGCTTGTGAAAGAGATCATGAGCTTAGCTTGTTTGTTTATGCTTTGTTTATCAGCCCTACACACCTATGACACACACACACACACACACACACAGACACACACACACTTTCTCTACTCCCCCAAACACGACTTTCACAAATAATTATTCCTAACATAACTACTTTCTTTGTAAAATCCTCAACTACTTTTTTAATATGTTAACATCAATGTGGTAAAAATGATCAAAACTGCCTCGATATGCACGTAGCCACTGTAACAATAACAATTGGCAAAATGAAATGACACGTTTCTATTTGCGTCTCCAGAGTATTGCGCTCCGTGATGAACATTCCTGTCGGCATGTGGTGATTTGAGAGTAATATGCTGTAATTCAGTTCTTAAGCGGATGACGATGATTCCTGGTTTGAGTAGGAGGCAGGCAGTGTTGCCCGCTGGATATTGATTCCTGTAATCACCCCAGCATGGAGTCAAAATAAATGGTAGCTTCTGTTCTTGACATCTTTCATTACTGTAAAAGCTATCTTCCAAGCATGATCAACTCAATCACTGAGTCTAGTGCAGTGCTTCGGTCATCACTAGTCACCACAGCCACAAATTCATAAACCCTGCCTATTTCTACAATTTCTCCACTTAAAATCTGATTTTAAACCTAACCTTAACCCTAACCACACTGCTAACCCTAATGCCTAACCCTAACCTTAAATTAAGACCAAAAATAAAATTTTTGTTTTCATGAATTGTTACGACATAGCCAGTGTTGACATAGTGGCTGTTTCTAGTGGTAACCCGGTGTTTCTCTAGCCTTGCACTGGGTTAAGGTTAGAGTACATATTTGTTCTAGGCCAGCAGTAGCACATCTACATATCTAGACATTGGTTAGTTGAATTGGTTGTTTTACTGCTGGACTACAACAAACATATGCAACCTTTTGGGGTACCCAGGGACTGGAATTTGAACCAACAAAGGTGCAGGTTTTTACTTCTAGCCCTGCACTAACACACCTGATTTAAGAATCAAGGGCTGGATGATTGTGGTATTTCTTTCTATGTCAGGTTTGCTAGTGCTGGGCTAGAACAAAACGGTGCACCCCTGTGGGTCCACAGTACTAGGACTGAAGAACATTGTTGGCATTATAGCGATATAACACTGTGGTAGACATCTATCAGGTGTGTTGTATTCCTAGCGACACCCACTCAGTAGCTGTAAAAGGCTAGACCAACTTTTTTTGTGCCTGAGGGAGAAATGATTCTGGACACAGTGCTGCCATTACAGTTTCTAACAGCCAGGTAACAATGTGAGTGAGAGAGTGACTGATGCTATAACTGCTGGTTATACAGTGGGGCCCAATGTACCCATTGATCAATTAAATGGTAGCCTTTGAAAGGACTGGTATGGATGAGTGATTGCTATCTAGTCAGTGTTGGTGGTTAGTACTCTGTACCTTCTCAAACCTCTACGGTCATCAGACAATATTGTTGGCAAAGGATCATACCTAACTTAAAAGGATTCGATGTTCTGTGGGAAATGATTGGTGCTGTGATTTAGTTGTATATATAATGGTATGTGTTTGTGCATGTGTGTGTCTAGACCTGCGTGGGGAGGAGTGGGGGTGCGTGCGGCCCAGGGAGGTCCTGGAGGAGTCGGCCCAGGCCCAGGACTCCCGAAGTGGGGTTGGAGAGGAGGACAGTGAGCCGGACAATACCTACGGAGAGGTGGAGCAACGTCTGGACCTGCTGCAAGAGCATCTAAACAGGTGAAGGGGAGATGCGAAATTCTGATCGTAATTCGCCATAAAAAAAAACACAACTTTAACCAAGCCGTTCTGGTGGTAAACAGACTACACCGTCTTCAAATAACCCTAGCCCATCTATCACTACAACCCACTACACTATAGACTAGATACACAGCAAGGTTTTTCCAGTACAACAGCCATCAGAATACAACTGGGTTTACCGTACGCATCCACGGTCCACTGTGAATCATTGCTTGTAAAGTAAAGCTCACTATATAACACAGAGTTGACTTCTGCATACGTTCTGCATGGAAGGGATCCAGCTGCTACAGACAGCAGACAGCAGACAGCATCGCCTATTTTTAGCTGACGCCCGTGAGACGCAATCGCAACACAAAGACAGCAGACGTCACGGCAGAGTTTGGAGGGGAGGGTTGGGAGGTGGTGCGGGGCAACAGCAGACTGAGGGAGGGGTCACATCAGCTAAAAAGTGGGAGGAGGCCTCTGAGTCAGTCCGACTCTTTCTCTTTTTATTTCTCTCTCTCTCTCTCATATATATATATATATATATATATATATATATATGTTCCATCTTTATATAGCCAATGCTCTCCTTCACTTCTTTTCTCTCTCTACTGTATCTTCCCTCTCCATATCCCTTCTTCCACTGGAAGTGACGGTTACAGACTGGCCATCTCAGGCTCTTTGCAGGCGTACCTCGCTCTCATTTCTCCTTCTTTAGGGAGATAATGGGCAGACGCCTGGCCACTCAACAGACATGGCAGCCACACTACCCTGCCTCATCTAGCTGGAGCACGCCTGCCGGGGGTGTTGATCGACTCAGATTGTCTTACGGCTCAACAGCAACTGTGACAAACACTGTCTTGTTCTCTGTCCACAGTGCTCTGAAGGCAGTATGGGTGTGCCGTTTCTAGATACAGTACACAGGTCTGTGTGTTTGTCATTGGAAATAAATCCATTAAAGTGATATATTTCAATATTAGCTTTTCGATTCCTTGAAGGTGTTGTATGCAAAACTGGAGAAAAATCAAGAAATGATCATTCACAAAATAGAGAAGCACATATAAAAATAAATGTGATGACATTTTGTTTGGGGTGGAAAGGTCTGAAACAGATAAAGCTGTGCTATAGGTTTTCCGCGTTAGTGTCTTCTCTGAATTGTATGGTTTGGGGCTCCCTCTAGTGTTTTCATTGAGTATTACTGACTGCGCTCTCCCAATACAACCCCAGACACATCCATAAAACGAAACCTACAGTAGCTTAAACTAATACATAGCTAACACACTAAGGACCTATTTTAAGGTGCTCAGACTTTTACCAAAAAATCACGCATTGACGTCCGTGGCAGATTTATTTAAAAAATGTGAGTGGCGCATGTGAATCGCAAGCTAGGACCCACCCCTTACGCTGTCTCACTGACTCTCCCCACCCACCATCCAGGCTGGAGTTCCAGATGACGTCAGACATCAAGGCCATCCTCCAGCTACTGCAAAGGCAGAGCACCGTGGTTCCCCCGGCCTACAGCATCGTCACCTCCAGCCCAAAGTACCAGAGGCCTGCCATCAGGGTGCAGCCTGTTTCTGCCATCAGGATCACAGAGCCTCAACACAGCCCCAACCCTGCTTCACCACTGGCTCAGGTATACTGAACCAGCCAAGTCTACACTAGCCCTCAGAGCTGTATACTGTGTTATGCATAATGGCTCTGTATATACTGGCTAGGCACATTACACTCCCCTGTCTATATACTGATCTATAGGTGCATTATCACTGTCTGTTCTGTGTACTGAAGGATGGTTACATTATCACTATGTGTGTATTGGATACTACAGAAGTCAATATCCCTGCCTGAAGTTGTTTGTTCTCGGTTTGCTGACCAGCCTGGTCTCAGAGCAAAACGTATTATATTTGACTAAAATCCATGCCATCCATTTAGTTTGATATGTTACTTTATGTTAGGGTACATTACATTGACTATACATAACATAGTAAATGTAAATCCGGGACACTGAAATTAGCATGATATGTTACGTTTGGTACGGCCATAATTTACTTTAGACAAAAACGAAAGGAACGCCTAGCAACCTAAATATTGCATATTCAAACCTCATCACGGACAAACTTTGTATTTTAAATAATTAGATATAACAACTATTTACTACTTTTTAGTGACTTTGTCACTAATTAGCATGTTCACTAACCCTTCCCCTAACCCTATAACCTAACTCCTAACCCGAACCTTAACCCCTAATCTAATGTAGCATATCATACTAAAGCAGTCAAACATAATATATCATACTAAATGGGTAAAATGCAATCAAGACGTAGGATACTATATGTCAAGCAATTATTTTATTGTACGACCGTTATTACATTGGACGGCCAATGTAATGTAACATATCATACTAAATGGAGTGGCACAGATTTTTTTGAATGTAATACATTTTGCTCTGAGACCAGGTTGTGCTTACTGCTTCACAGAATCCTGACATGGAGAAGCCTCTGAACAAATCCAAAGAATCCATGTCAGGCCAGGGTCCCACGGAAATGGCCCCGGAAGAGGAGCTCAAGGCGGGACTGCTAAAGAAGGACACAGAGCCCAGACACACACAAAACAAAATGGACTCTCCAGAGAAACAACAACAACCTAGAGCCCTCTTCCCCTCCGCCAGACAAGCCTCGCTCCCCGACGCATCACCTGAAAATTCGGAAACGTCAGGACTCCACAGGCCGGTATCCGACCCTGGGCTTCTGGGAAAGTAGGCCCTTTCGCCTGCCTGCGCCCCTATTTCTCACTACGGAAAACTAGGACTTCTCTCAAAGTTTGACTCAGGGTCTTAGAAGGAGACTGTATATGCAAGGAATACTGTCGACTTTCTTCCACTCCTTTTCCAATATTTTCTGCCGATCTCTGATTTAGATGCGTTATAAAGTTATAAAGTACATTTATACAGCGGTATTTCTACTGTATATTACTAACATCTGTAATTATCTACCATGTACAATATTTCAGATGTAACACTGCCAGCAACACAAAGGCACCTAACATGCTTGTTCTTCCAAGAAAGAAAAATGCATGTCTTGGAAGTGTTTTCTGTTGCATGGTCAAAACACAGCCCATCTCATGCACTGCACAGTCATGGTGTGAGGTCGGCATGCTTTCAGAGTAATGAGTATCCGTTCTATAGTTATTCCCAATCGATGGGGACAAAGCCACTTGAAACTCTGTTTCAAAGGCATTTTCAATCTGAAAATAAGTGTGCCGTTTTAAACTCATCGCGTTAATGACCTTATCAAACAGACACCATGTAATGTATTTGGCTAATTAACAATCTTCACGTCCGACATGATATATAATAATATTTAATCATATATTGTGCCTAAGTACCTACCGTCCACTTGTCTTTCAAAAAGTAATCTGATCATAAGAGACAAAGAACCACTATGTAAAATACATCTTCTATTAGATTACAAATACACAGATATGCAAATGAATATGATTTAAATGGTTGGGAAAGCTCTTATACAAAGTATCCCTTACACTGCTAAAGTATTCCTGAGAGAGTTTATTTGTAATCACTTTGCACCACAAGTCTCTTTCATGGGACCATGAAAGCAATAACGATAACATTAAAACATTCATTTACACACATGAATAATATACATATTTGATTAAATCTAGAAATGAACACGGGTAGAAGCCCAAAAGTCAAAATGGTCTTTAAAACGTGTACGGCGTGAACTAAAACAGAAACTAAAAGACTGTAAATCAAGTTCTGTATAAAAATGCAAATATTCTCTACTGTATATTTGTATTTACAAAAGAGATACTTATCCACTTGATATAGCTACTTTCCTCCCTGAATCACTGAATATGTTTTACTCTTGAAAATCTTGTCCAAAAATTATTTGATGGGATGTGTATGCATGTTTCTTTTGGTATTTATTAAAAATGATGTATTACTGTAACGACACACACAGAGGCATGAACAGGGTGGACTAACGATTCTTTTTCAGATATGTAATCGATGTGCAGGATCATTTCTCTCTTGAAAGGGCCAGCACTTAACGAAATGCATATCATTGTATAACAGGAGTTGTAACGCAGCATTATATGTTCAGATGTAGAAAACTACAATGAATAGCAACTTTCGAAAGGTGAATTGCTCAGATGTATCTTTTTTGAATTGTAATAAGAGGAATCAGGCCAAATTTTATTTCAGTTTCCGAACGAGTTATTGAGTAGTTACATGTAACCAATTATGTAAAGGTACAGTAGATATAGCAGTATGACTTCATCATACAAACATCCTAGTTTCAGAAATCAACTACAACATTGTAATCAGTCACTATTGTCTATTGCCAATCATGCAAAGGAACAGCCAATAGCAGGTTGACAGATTTGATTCCAGTTGTCTATAAGCAGGAAGTCAACCCGCTGAGTCAACCTTTAATGAATACCTTTCATAAGTACTGTACCCCACAATCTTTATAAGCTTAAATTATTCTTTCCATGCATGTTTAGGGGCTTCCATTTATATTCCAAGAAAACTAATTTTATTACTGTTTCTAGCCAAGTGACAAAATCAATGCTGAGACGGTGTCAGAAACCGAGAACGTAGAGATTCAGACTGAGCTAGCAGCTTAGCCCTCGTTAGCCTTAGCTTTACTAACCTATATTAGCCTTCACAAATGTCCTAAACACATTTATTCAGCTGAATAATATGCATTCAATTCAGCAATCTAAATGTATTGAATATGGACGGATTCTGCATGTTGCAAATTAAGTCATTTTAGTTATGACTTATTTTACACAAACAGTCAGATGTGTGGTATTGCATGGATCAACATCAGCTGGCAATTTGTTTTAACAGATTTCAGAATAACGTGTTTGTGATTTATCATGAAGGGCAGAGTTGCTGTTATAAAATGATAAACAATGGTAATAAATACTCAATGTTTCTATAAGAGAACACTTACTTTTCAAGTGTTTTGGTTCAATTGTGTATCAGCCCAAAAAGTGACAGATACAATACGAAGAACACATATCATGCTCCCATATGTAGCAATTAACAGATATACTAATAACTTTGTAGTCAGGGCAAATGGAATCTAGGGAAGTCATATTCATTAGGAATCCTATAGCTATGCATGTTTTGTAGCAGTACTTAGTTGGGTTTGAATTAAAGGCAGACTCAGCAATATGACATCATATTGCTAAGTCTACCTTTAATGTCAGATCTTACCGACCCTATCCCATGAGTTGTGCCCATACACAGCTATAAGCCTTTTCCGAGGTCACAGGGCCTTTGCTGCATGTCATTGTAATGCCAGTTGAGTGGCCACGACTACTCAATCGGTTTTAAAACCCACCACAGATGGGCTGAAACTCACGTAACCCTGGCAAAACAAGCTAAGGGGTTTCTAGTAGAAGCGTTCCAGTGCTCAGACGCTATACAAAGTAGCTGAAACATGACATGTCCAATGAACAGTGCCCCACTGAACTTTTCAGAGAGTGCATACTTGCACAGAAAAACATTTATAAAATGTGTTAAGAGATAAATATCACTTTTTAAATCTAGTGCAGTTCACAATTGTTTTTATGCATTTTTTAAATGTTTGCCACTGTGTTTTATACAATGCAACACTTAACAGCTAACATGAATGTTTGTCCTTGAATATACTGTATTTAAAGCAATGTAATATATTGTGTACATATATATTGATAAAAAACATTTGTGCAATTGTATAAATGAATAAACAGAACACATACTGACTACAAACTGAGTTTATTGTGTTGTGAATAACACCAATATCACTGATGAATGCCCCAATGGTCACGAAGCACTTAGCTACATGTCTGATAAATATTTCATCCTGAACTATGAAAATGCAATCACAAAATTGTCGACATTGTTAATGGTAGTTAATGCATGCTTTTCTTTGCAAAGGAATAACAGTGCATGTTTACCACAGTGCAGGTTATTCATATATTTGTGGATGCCATAAGGTTTGATTCATTTGTTTATCATATTAGTCCACATTTTATTCAAATCAAGAGATGCATATAGTTACCTTAAACAAAAGGCAAAGGCAGCATAACTGTATATTTGTAATAAAAATATTATATATATAGCTATACTTTAAAATGTGTTTAAGGTAAAACTAATTCACACCTATATAGTGGTTATAAAACAATATAGTGGTTATAAAAACAGAACATATACAGTGATGGGGAAGAATATGGAAACTATATGATCGGAGATTGTAATGGCACAAAAGTAATCATCATAAAGATCAGTAACATCTTTGCTATCCCTTTCTTTATTCAAATCTACCACTGTCAGTTAGCAACAGAATTTACAACAAGCAGATACATTTAGAAACACGCCATATGATATCTGGCAAATCTGCACATTCCTGCATATTGTACAAGGCAGACATTATGGCAAACAAGCAGTTTCTGTTGTAACTTCCTTCCCCATTTTAAGTTGGTTATGGGACTCAACCTAAGAACAATTGGCTAATATTGATGGGTGCCTACCCATTATTTAGGGGAAGTGGTCAGCAAGCCCCAGACTGCCGGTTGAAGCACCCCTCTGACTCCAGCACGGGATGGGCCGGACCACACCACTCAGATGGACATTGTACACAGGATAAACTGCAGGAGGAAAATCAAGAGACAATTAGCTAATTTTGATGTAATTACTATAACTTGCATGTCAGGACAGGCAATTGGGAATCACAGTACAGGCTAGGGAATGAGAGAGAGGAAAACTGGGATGTGTTCATCAGGGCATACTAATGTTTCAAAATGAAACCAAAAACACTTGTTCAGACAGTACCTCCCCGTTTCAAAGTGTTTTCTTCCGTTTTGTGCCTACTGAACAGGGCCCTGAATTGCACACTTACGTCATCGTATTGGAAGTTGACAGCCCCCTGCTGCATCTGGTCTCTCCTCCTGAAGCTCTCTGTGGAGACGCATAGTAAAGATGGAGGTGTACTGTGGTGAAATTTGAATGCCATTCATTGGACAACAATAACCCAGCGAGACACTCACTGTGTTAATGAGCCTACGAATGTACATACACAAAAGAGACCAGGACAAAACAAGAGATTTCACCTCAAAAGATAATGGATTGGAATGAGTAAAAGTTTAATGAAAGACAGAATTGATTTTATAACAAAACCCATAGCTTTGGATTGTGAAGAAATGTGAAGAAATGTGAAATGCTGTTTAAAAAAAAAAAACTGAAGTTAAACACCTTAATTGGCAGCCTCCAAGTCAGCATCTTACCTGTGAGGGCGCGAAGCTTCACAGCACATGCTACGTAGTCGTCAAAGTAGATCCGGCCAGCCTTGCTGTAGCGTTTGATGACAGCGTTCAGAGCTTGTGGGCTGATCCTGTAGCCTGTAGTAAGAGATCACAACATGCATTCAATTATTCATAAGCCAAAATAGTATTAGGATTCATCCATAGTGACCACTGCAGTCCACTGCAGTCCACTTTAGTTGACAATGATAATAAACACCAGCCTTTGCCTATTGTCCATCTACTTTGTATCAAGAAGGGACTCCCGGACCAATACCATGCAATTATCTCCAGCTACACCAAAATCATAATTATTGTAGGAGTCTATCATCAATGGCTTAAATCATTTAAAGAAGTCAAACCTCCCAACCCCTTTCGGATGCTGCATCTGAACCAGGCCCTGGAACGCTGCCCCTCTTTGGATGGCAGAATGGACTATCCCATGTCGCCATCCTATCAGAATGGACTGCCCCATATGATTAGCCTAACAGAGCACTGACTCACCCATAGCGGAGATGGACTGGCTCATCTCATGGGGTTCCACCGTGCCACTCCGGTCCTGGTCGAACATCATGAAGTTCTGCTTCCAGCTACTCAGGGCAGCAAACAGCTCCTTGAACTCATTGAAGCCCAGCTTCCCGGTCATGTCTCTCTGGTGGGAGGTTAGTTAAGGGTTAACTTTGTTCGTTAGGTAAGAAACTAAAAACGGCCATGTGAACTGGTCTCACACAGGATATGATGAGTTGTGGTAAATGTGGGAGAACTTGACCTTTCTGCGACTGAATCAGTTCCATAAGTAACCCTCTGCCTCAATACAGCCCACTTACACATCGTATCACGTGCTTAATCTGAAAATACATGATATAGAACATCCCAAACTGCAAATGCTGACTGTTGTACATCCTTGTCGTAAAGTCTATTACTCTACATAAGAAGCATGAACATGTTCAGAGAGAAACAGGACTACCTCTGAACATGGAGCAACAGGCATGACGCAACTGGAGCATGAGGCAAGTTCCATCTTGCAAATTCATTGGCAAATGCATACTGAATGGGACCTAGTAGACTAGGCCTTGTGTACGTGTGAAATATACTGCAGCCAGGAAGTAATTTAGGGGGAATTCAAATGAATCATCCCAAGCCAGCTACTGCTCAAAGCTTTCTCACCTGTTAAACTGTTAAAAGAGATTAATGAACTCAGCACTGACACATTAGGTTTATTAGTTCATTAACATTTATGACTGCTAATCATTTTCCACCAGCAAGTCAAAGAAGCAAAGTGCAATACCAAACAAACTTCAATGACACTGGACAGAGGCCCAGTCCAAGAGATGCATTGACATAGAAAGGATACATCCAGCATTGCGATCATGATTCTACATGTCTCCAAACTGAAGGCTGTTGGGAGAAGAGAAACCATGATCACACAATGAAAAACAAACATACAATGACAATACCAATCAGAAAACCTGTGACAAATCTTTGTAAAGACTATATTAAACGCAGGATACACAAATCACAAAACATAATCTAATCATTTATGAACCACAAAGTGAACCTTGATGGTGGGACGGTGTGAACTTACGGGTATAGGTGCCACTGATACCAGTCTGTGTAAGACACCTCTGAAGCTCCTCTGCATCAATCTCACCATCCTGCACAGAGGAATATCCCTGCAAGATTACTCTCCAACAACAACTTATCATTACTTTGCAGTGAATTTAATTAAAAATTAAAAAATTAAAAAAAGACTTGAATGTCTTGAGATAACTTTGTGGTGTAACCATGACATCACCATGCATGTACCAGTAATGTTGCACCCCCTTTTTCTCATGATATCCAATTGCGATCTTGTCTCGTCGCTGCAACTCCCCAATGGACTCGGGAGAGGAGAAGGTCAAGTCATGAGTCCTCTGAAACATGACCCACCAAGCCGTGCTTCTTAACACTCGCCCGCTTAACCCAGAAGCCAGCTGCACCAATGTGTCGGAGGAAGTCAGCCTGCAGGCGCCCGGCCTGCCAAAAGGAGTCGCTACAGCGCGATGAGCCAAGTAAAGCCCCCCCAGCCTTCCTTACCCGGACGACGCTGGGTCAAATTGTGCGCCGCGCTATGGGACTCCCAGTCCCGGCCGGTTGTGACACCGCCTGGGTTCGAACCCGGGTCTGTAGTGACGCCTCAAGCAATGCGATGCAGTGCCTTAGACCGCTGTGCCACTCGGGACGCCAGTAAATGTTGCATTCTATCCAAAGAGGAATATTTACTGTACCCATGATCAGGAATTTAAATGAAAAGCAGTTTTTCCTAGCCACCGTGCTTCTACACCTGCATTGCTTGCTGTTTGGGGTTTTAGGCTGGGTTTCTGTACAGCACTTTGAGATATCAGCTGATGTAAGAAGGGCTATATAAATAAATTTGATCACTCACCTGTCCTGCTATGGTAGTAAAGTATCCCCACATGGGGTCATTAACAGGCTGCTGAGGAGGAGCAGCAAAGGTCCCAGGGTAGCCTCCACCATTCTGGGGGTAGCCTGCCTGGGGTGGGCCTCCCATGGGTCCACCCTGCATGGGCATACCCTGGAGTTGCATGCCTTGCATTGGTCCTCCATACTGATAAGAAAAGGAGAGTACAGTCATCAAGTAACAGGGCTTAAGGAAAACTTCCCAAAATGACTATTTCAAAATAGAATAGATTGGAGCTCTCAAACAAGCAGCTATATACAGTGCCTTCAGAAAGTATTCACACCCCTTTACTTTTTCCACATTTTTTGTGTTAGTCTGAATTTAACATCGATTAAATTGAGATGTTGTGTCACTGATCCAACACACAATACCTCTTAATGACAAAGTGGAATTTTGTTTGTAGAAAATGCTTGAAATTAATAAAAAACGTAAAGCTGAAATGTCTTGAGTCAATAGGTATTCAACACCTTTGTTATGGCAAGCCTAAATAAGTCCAGAAGTAAAAATGTGCTTCAAAATCACATAAGTTGCATTGACTCATTCCGTGTTCAATAATAGTGGTTAACTTGATTTCTGAATAACTACCCCATATCTGCACCCCACACATACAAGTATCGGTAAGGTCCCTCAATCAAGTAATGAATTTCAAGCACATATTCAACAAAAGACCAGGGAGGTTTTTAAATGCTTCGCAAAAAAGGGCACGAATCAGTAGATGTGTAAAAATATCTGCTTTCCAACAGACACCGGGAGGCAAATACACCTTTCAGCAGGACAATAACCTAATACAAGGCCAAATCTACACTGAAGTTACTTACCAAGATGACATTTAAATGTTCCTGGGTGGCCTAGTTACTGTATTGACCTAAAATCAGCTTGAAAATCTATGGCAAGACAAGAAAATAAATGGCTGTCTAACAATGATCAACTTGACAGAGCTTGAATATTTTTTTGTAAAGAATAAATGGGCAAATATTTTACAATCCAGGTGTGCGAAGCGCTTAGAGGCTTACCCAAAAAGACTCACAGCTGTTATCGCTGCCACAGGTGCTTCTACAAAGTACTGACTCGGGTGCGAATACTTATGTAAATGTTTTTACTTTGTCGTTATAGTGTATTGTGTGTAGATTGGTGAAAAAATGTATGATTTAATCCATTTTGAATTCAGGCTGTAACACAAACATGTGGAATAAGTCAAGGGGCATGAATACTTTTTGAAGACAATGTAGACGTTCTTACACTAAGGCCTGATGCCTTGATGGGAAGCAAACAGGTATACTATTACTGACGTTTGAACATGACGTCTTCCTCAGAGAGTACAGTCATTCTTAAACGATATAGTCAGGTGATTGTTTATAATGGAGTGATGTGCATTCTTTCCAGTTTCCTATTACAAAATATTTTCACTGACAATATTAGCAGGTTGTGGACCTATTTCTAAATGTAGTGAGGGGATATTTTCACTGTCAATATTAGCATGGTGTGGACTAGACCATGACTCCAATTCCATTCCGCCACTGGAAATCCACTTTAACCTTGTGCGGGAAACGCCAGACGCTCCAACGCTGCCCAAATGTTCTGTCTAAACGCAAATACACCTCGCACGTGACAGTTTTGTAAACATTTGGAACTTAACTTTCATATAAGTGAGAAAAAATGTCATATACAAAATATACACTTACGGTACGCAGTTTAGGAACATTTCACCCAGCTGTATTTTCAAGAACACCGACTCCAACCGAGACTACACTTCCTCACCTCCAATTTCCACTTCAAAAATCTGCAATGGAACATAACTGGGGAGGAAGTTTTGTACCTCAGCCGAGGGCTGTGTTTTTGAAAATTCTGCCAGGTAAAACTACATACAGTAAGTGTATCTTACGGATTTGAAAGACTCTTTCTCCCGATTTGAAAGATAAGTTCCAAAGGTTTCCAAAACCGTATTGCAAGCAAGGTTTATAATGTTTCTAAATGTTAAAAACAGAGCATTGGGATTGTTGTTAATTGATCCAGCTGAAGTCCATATGTTCAATTGAGAACTCAAGGTCTGGGTATAAGCCTAACCCCACTTGGGTTCTCGAGGGCTACTGTAGGTGTGGACATATATCCTAGGTCAATGTAGTGACCATGACAGAGGAAGAACAAACATTCCATTTCGCCAAATGGGAGAGGTTGAGCTGTGGGCCATGCTAGAGGGGTTGAAACAGTGTATGTGGCCAAGGCTAGGCTACTAACTACAGATAGGCTACTGTAACTAGCTAGCCTAAATAGCAACCTACTTAGTACATTTATATAGGGTGATTTGAAACTACAGCATTAAGTGCATCTAAAGACTGACAAAATACCAGCTGGCCAAATTCAATTGTTAACATTACTCCAAAATAAACAAAGCAACAGTAAACATGTCCTCCTCCAGGAATGATGCAGTGCCCCCCTTGGGCCAATTGAGAAATCGTGAGTGACTAACACATTTCAGTTAATTACATAAGCTCCCACCTTGGGCCAATCTGTGTAATTTTGTAAATTCCGGATCACAATGACAAGACGATTAATTCAGCCAAGTTTCATCAAAATTGACCCAAAGCTGTCTGAGATATCGTGCGTGACTAATGTACGAACGTACAGGGAGACAGATTCACAGTCCCCTCCGAGTTCATCGAGGGGGTCAATAACTATTTAAGAAAACTGGAACTAGTGACTAAACTAAGTAACTAAAACTGAGGGCAAGATCAACTTTTCTGTCACAAACAATATGTAGCCTAACAGCTACTTGCCAAAATGACTGTGCCTAGAAAGATGCGAAACCTTTTAATGTCGATACTTTGAAAAGATTGCACTTACAACTGACCGTGTTCCAATGTTTAATCATAACAAAGATATATTTTGGGGGTCTTATCTGAGCACTCCCCATATCGGAAATGGAATAGGCCAAACTCCTGATTTATGTAGACTACTGTAAAATCTGTCAAAATAACACACGAAGCGTTTACTCACCCCGCCATATCCTGGATAAGCCATTTGTACACTATAAAGAATTGCCACAAAACGATTCGATGCACTGAAATATTTCGATGTCAGTAAATGTAAACCAAAACCGAACTCGTTACTTGAAATGCACTGCGACCACGTAACGTGTACATAATTTCCGGTCGTCACTAGTTACTACAGCCACAATATCATAAACCCGCCCATTTCTACAATGTATCTTCTTAAAATGTGATTTTATACCTAAACTTAATCTTAACCACAATCTTAAGCACACTGCTAACCTTATGCATAACCCTAACCTTAAATTAAGACCAAAAATCGAAATTGTTTTTTAAAACTTTTTTTTTTTTTTTTTCGATATAGCCGACTTTGTGACTGTGCTATCTAGTGGAAACCATAATATCCGATAAAGTGTTGCGGGAAGGCGGAAGTCCGAATTGGCTAATTGACCGATAGTGAAGATAGCCAATGAGGGAGCTCATAGCATTCAATCAGCTTCAGCAGAATTCTTGGTACTCTGCTGACTAGTAGGTAGGCCTGCTGGCCATTCAAATAGAATAGAATAGAATAGAATAGAATAGAATAGAAGTCATCCAAAGAGGAATGTTCTTGTTCACCGGTTCCAACCAACCATCACTCAGAAATAGACCTTGATAGAGTTAAACATATTCTTATTGAATCCAATAATGATGTATTATTTCAACATCCAATAAATTAAATTAAGATTGTGTAGATTGTGAGGTTCTCTTGAATAAGGCAAGTAAAAATAGGAAAAGCTATCAGATATTTATATTTTTCCTGCACAATAATCTGATCTAAAATTTACAAGGGCTGACTGGCCTATAATGAATAAGCATTTACATTCACCAATAAGAACTACAGAGACTCAAAAAGACCACTATCTTCTTCACACAATAGTCAATAGTCACCACAAGAGGGTACCCAAGATACAGCTTTTAAGACCATTTCATTAGGCTACTAAAACCAGAAGCTTCACACTTTTCAAAATTGACAATCCTCACAAGAGATTACTTTTGAGAAAATTGTATCACAAAAAAATAATAGTACTACATCACATTTGACTAGAATAAAACACATAATAAACCTGCATGCAATATGTAACTTTTTTGGCGACCTGACCAAATTCACATCTCTATGTGAGTTATAGGTCTGTTATGCTCATTGAAAGCAAGTCTAAGAAACGGTAGATATCTTCTATGTGCGCTGTTTCTATGCTTCCCGTGCTTACGTTTGTTTTTGCATCTTTTACTTTCGGTTTTGTACATCAGCTTGAAACAGCAGAAAATATAATATTTTTCGTTTAGCGGTTTAGATGGTACAATGATTCCTTACACTATACTTGGGTGTTTTGTCACATAAACTGAAATTAGGCAAGCTATTAGAATTTTTGCAACCAGGAAATGGCAGATTGATTTCTGCAAAGTCCATCTTTAAAGCAGTTCTACAGGTATCAGACATGCCAACATATAGAGGCTTACGCAGACTATAGAGTACCACAGTATGAGTCTTAATACCCATAAAACCTAGGGGTCAAACAAAAAAATCTTCCAATCGTTTTTCCACCATTCATTTTTCACAAAGGGGATTTTTTTTAAATACTTAAAGGGCTGTGTTTCGTGTAGGCTTACCCTGGTGTGACCGGACGTGCTACCCTGCTGTTTTCGACTCTCTCTCTCTACAGCACCTGCTGTCTCTAACTGAATCCTCGGCTATGAAAAGCCAACTGACATTTACTCCTGAGGTGCTGACCTGTTGCACCCTCTACAACCACTGTGATTATTATTTGACCCTGCTGGTCATCTTTGAACGTTTGAAAATCTTGGCCATGTACTGTTATAATCTCAACCCGGCACAGCCAGAAGAGGACTGGCCACCCCTCAGAGCCTGGTTCCTCTCTAGGTTTCTTCCTAATTTCCTGCCTTTCAAGGGAGTTTTTCCTAGCCATCGTGCTTTTACATCTGCATTGCTTGCTGTTTGGGGTTTTAGGCTGGGTTTCTGTATTGCACTTTGTGACCTCAGCTGATGTAAAAAAAGCTTTATAAATACATTTGATTTGATACCCAAGTAGACTCGAGGCTGTAATCGCTGCCAAAGGGGCTTTAACAAAGTACTAAATAAAGGGTCTGAATACTTATGTAAATGTGATGTTTTGTAATGTGGGTGTCGGGACACAAGTTAAGGGAGTGAATCATTTAATAAATTTTTGCTTTATCATTATGGGGTATTGTGTGTAGATTGATGGGGAGGGGACGACAATTGAATCCATTTTAGAATAAGGCTGTAACATAACAAGATGTGGGAAAAGTCAAGGGGTCGGAATACTTTCCAAATGCACTAGACAGTAGTCACTACGAGTAGACATTGAGTAGACAACACCAGGTAACATTTTTAATTTTATTTTTTATTTTATTTCACCTTTATTTAACCAGGTAGGCTAGTTGAGAACAAGTTCTCATTTGCAACTGCGACCTGGCCAAGATAAAGCATAGCAGTGTGAACAGACATCAACACAGAGTTACACATGGAGTAAACAGTAAACAAGTCAATAACATAGTAGGAAAAAAAGAAGGGAAAAAAAGAGAATCAATATACAATGTGTGCAAAAGGCATGAGGAGGTAGGCAATAAATAGGCCATAGCAGCGAATAATTACAATTTAGTAGATTAACACTGGGGTGATAAATCATCAGATGATCATGTGCAAGTAGAGATACTGGTGTGCAAAAGAGCAGAAAAGTAAATAAATAAAAACAGTATGGGGATGAGGTAGGTAAATTGGGTGGGCTATATACCGATGTACAGCTGCAGCGATCGGTTAGCTGCTCAGATAGCAGATGTTTAAAGTTGTTGAGGGAGATAAAAGTTTCCAACTTCAGAGATTTTTGCAATTCGTTCCAGTCGAAGGCAGCAGAGAACTGGAAGGAAAGGCGGCCAAATGAGGTTTTGGCTTTAGGGATGATCAGTGAGATACACCTGCTGGAGCGCGTGCTACGGGTGGGTGTTGCCATCGTGACCAGTGAACTGAGATCAGGTGGCGCTTTACCTAGCATAGCCTTGTAGATGACCTGGAGCCCGTGGGTCTGACGACGAACATGTAGCGAGGGCCAGCCGACTAGAGCATACAGGTCGCAGTGGTGGGTGGTATAAGGTGCTTTAGTAACAAAACGGGTGGCACTGTGATAAACTGCATCCAGTTTGCTGAGTAGAGTATTGGAAGCTATTTTGTAGATGACATCGCCGAAGTCGAGGATCGGTAGGATAGTCAGTTTAACTAGGGTAAGTTTGGCGGCGTGAGTGAAGGAGGCTTTGTTGCGAAATAGAAAGCCGACTCTAGATTTGATTTTGGATTGGAGATGTTTGATATGAGTCTGGAAGGAGAGTTTGCAGTCTAGACAGACACCTAGGTACTTATAGATGTCCACATATTCTAGGTCGGAACCATCCAGGGTGGTGATGCTAGTCGGGCGTGCGGGTGCAGGCAGCGACCGGTTGAAAAGCATGCATTTGGTTTTACTAGCGTTTAACAGCAGTTGGAGGCCACGGAAGGAGTGTTGTATGGCATTGAAGCTCGTTTGGAGGTTAGATAGCACAGTGTCCAAGGAAGAGCCAGAACTTTTTGGAGTTAGAGCTACAGGATGCAAATTTCTGCTTGAAAAAGCTGGCCTTTGCTTTCCTGACTGACTGCGTGTATTGGTTCCTGACTTCCCTGAACAGTTGCATATCGCGGGGACTATTCGATGCTATTGCAGTTCGCCACAGGATGTTTTTGTGCTGGTCGAGGGCAGTCAGGTCTGGAGTGAACCAAGGGCTATATCTGTTCTTAGTTCTGCATTTTTTGAACGGAGCATGCTTGTCTAAGATGGTGAGGAAGTTACTTTTAAATAATGAATGAGAATGGGAAGAATGGCCAGGCATCCTCAACTGCCGGGATGAGGTCAATATCCTTCCAGGATACCCGGGCTAGGTCGATTAGAAAGGCCTGCTCGCAGAAGTGTTTTAGGGAGCGTTTGACAGTGATGAGGGGTGGTCGTTTGACAGCGGACCCGCAGCAGATACAGGCAATGAGGCAGTGATCGCTGAGATCCTGATTGAAGACAGCAGAGGTGTATTTGGAGGGCAAGTTGGTCAGGATAATGTCTATTAGGGTGCCCATGTTTACGGATTTAGGGTTGTACCTGGTGGGTTCCTTGATGATTTGTGTGAGATTGAGGGCATCTAGCTTAGATTGTAGGACTGTCGGGGTGTTAAGCATATCCCAGTTTAGGTCACCTAACAGAACAAACTCTGAAGCAAGATGGGGGGCGATCAATTCACAGATGGTGTCCAGGGCACAGCTGGGAGCTGAGGGGGTTCGGTAGCAGGCAGCAACAGTGAGAGACTTATTTCTGGAGAGATTCATTTTTAAAATTAGAAGTTCGAACTGTTTGGGCATAGACCTGGAAAGTATGACAGAACTTTGCAGGCTATCTCTGCAGTAGATTGCAACTCCTCCCCCTTTTGACAGTTCTATCTTGACGGAAAGTGTTATAGTTGGGTATGGAAATCTCAGAATTTTTGGTGGCCTTCCTAAGCCAGGATTCAGACAAGGACATCAGGGTTGGCAGAGTGTGCTGAAGCAGTGAGTAAAACTAACTTAGGGAGGAGGCTTCTGATGCTGACATGCATGAAACCAATGCTTTTTCGATCACAGAAGTCAACAAATGAGGGTGCCTGGGGACATGCAGGGCCTGGGTTTACCTCCACATCACCCGAGGAACAGAGGAGTAGTAGGATGAGGGTGCGGCTAAAGGCTATCAAAACTGGTCGCCTAGAGCGTTGGGGACAAGGAATAAAAGGAGCAGATTTATGGGCGTGGTAGAATATATTCAGGGCATAATGTGCAGACAGGGGTATGGTGGGGTGCGGGTACAGCGGAGGTAAGTCCAGGCACTGGGTGATGATAAGAGAGGTTGTATCTCTGGACATGCTGGTTATAATGGGTCACCGCATGTGTGGGAGGTGGGACAAAGGAGGTATCAGAGGTATTAGGAGTGGAACTACGGGCTCCATTGTGAACTGAAACAATGATAACTAACCCGAACAACAGTATACAAGGCATATTGACATTTGAGAGAGACATACAGTAAGGCATAAAGTAATCGCAGGTCTTGATTGGGAGAGCTAGCTAAAACAACAGGTGAGACAACAGCAGCTAGTCAGCTAACACAACAACAGCAGGTAAAATGGCGTGACTAGGCAGAGAGGGTCGGATTAACTACACACAGAGCCTGAGTTCGCAGCTGGGGCAGACAGATAAAACACAAATAAACAGAATGGAGTACCGTGATTAATGGACAGTCCAGCAGGCATCTGCTATGTAGCCAAGTGATCATAGTGTTCAGGGGGGAGCAGTAGATGGAACAGGGAACCCGTCACCACGCTAGCACGCGGCGTTTAAAGTTAGTAGCCCGGGGGTGGTCTGCTCAGATGGAGGCCGGTTGAGGGCACAGCGGATGGAGTATTCGTCGGCAGACCAGACGTGGTGGTGCGGCGGGGCGCCGTGTCGACAGAGAATCCACGCCAGATGGCGAAAGAAGTATTGTAGTATTTTGTTTGCTAACTGGTACTAGCTTCGTGGCAGTGGCGTTAGGGGAGGGTGCAAGCTAGTGTTTCAGTATGATAGGTTGGATAAAGGAATAAAGACAGACACCAATGTCAAGTTCAATAGCCTTGTTAAGCATTGTACAAATCCCTACGCGTGGAGTCTGGGGAACAGTCCAGCTAGTCGATTACCTATCAACTAGACTCCGTAACATCATCCTTTTCAATAGAAAGTGCAAACATAACGGCATAACATTTAGTTCTTAACAGTCAAGTCATAACAATTGAAAAGCATGACATTTTATTTTTACTTCAGTTGTCATCTTCCTTCTTTTTTTTTTCTTTTTTTAATTAACAGACAACAAGTTAAGTCTCTTGCTTACAGAGTAAGCCTGTCCGGTGGCTTGCACAGCCGACCCACCCGTGAGTAAGTATTGGCTCTGACAGGTGTAGGATTAGGGCCACGAGCTGGAGAGTTTGGTGGGGTAGAAGCCTCACCTTCAGTTGGCTCATGTCTCAATTCTGCACCCCTTACCCTTAGGCCTGGACTGTGATCCAGCTCATCTAGGTGAGTGTATGGCATGTTCTGGTTTGTCTGCTCTGCTACGCGCAGATCCACCCAATTGCGACGATAGAGGGAGCCACCAACATCCACCAGGTAAGAACGTGGTGCAACTCTCTGTAGGCATGTGCCCAGCCTCCAAAGTCCTGTGTGGTCTCCCGGCAGCGGTTTCATCCTTATCGGTTCACCCACCTCCAGCTCTGGTAGGTCTCGAGCAGTCCGGTCGTAGAAGCACTTAGCGAGCTGCTTTCTGTGACGCAGTTTGTCCGTGACGCCAACCATGACGCAGGGCTCAAGTAGCTTGTTAGCTACGGGGATAGTAGACTTCAGACGTCTGGACAGAAGGCGTTGTGCTGGGCTGCTGTCCATGTTTTCGGTGGATGTGTTCCTCCACTGTAAGATCGCTTTCCATGGATCGTTGCTGTCGCGCAAGGCCCTGCTTAACAGGTTTTTTGCAATCTTGACAGCTGATTCTGCCTTGCCATTTGCTTTTGGGTGTCTTGGAGAGGAGGTCACGTGGTCAAACTCCCATTCTGAGGCGAAACGCTTGAACTGTGCAGTGAATTGTGGGCCATTGTCCGTGATTACCTTGTCAGGCTGACCTTGCCTTGCAAACTGCGCCTTGCAGCGCTTTATGACCGTCTCTGCAGACAAGTCAGGGAGCAGTTCAATTTCCCAAAAGTCAGAGTAGTGATCAACAATGAGAAGATAGTCCTTTTGTCTGTGGCTGAATAAGTCCATGCTGATGATTTACCAGGCCCTTGTGGGCAGTTCGTGTGACATCATGGTTTCCTTTTGCTGTTCATGAGCGTACTCGTTGCATGTGGTACAGTTGCTGACAAAGTCTTTAATTTCTGGTTGCATGTTTGGCCAGTGTAATGTTTCACGAGCCTGGCGGTAGCATGCGTCACCTCCAACGTGACTGGAGTGTATGCGGGTAAGCATCTCTGGACGTAGTGATTTGGGAATAATGACCTTCTGACCTCTGAACAAGACACCATTTTGCACACTGATCTCATCTCGAAAGGTCCAGTATTCTCTCACTGTGAAAGGTGTCTCCTCTTTCAGATATGGCCAACCTGCGAGAGCCATGGACTTCAGTGACTGTAGGTGTTCGTCCTTGTCAGTATGTTGCCTGATCTGGGCTAGGCGGTGATCTGTGACGTTTAAGTAGTCTGCCTGATTGATCTGTTGAACATCTTGTTGTTCCTGCTGTAGCGAACAGATGGCCTGCCGCTGATAGGCAGTGCCTCTACCTGTACATTGTGCTGTTGCCCTGCTCAGTGTGTCGCTGATGTACATCTCTGGTCTTGGCTTGTAAATAACCTTCAGGCTGTAGTTTTGCAGAGTCAGGAGCATGCTTTGAAGCCTCTTGGGCGCGTTGAGGAGAGGTTTACTGAATATGGCAATGAGTGGTTTGTGGTCAGTTTCAGCGGTGACCAGCTCTCGACCATATAAGTAGTGATGGAATCGCTGGCAGGAGAAGACGATCCTGAGGCACTCTTTCTCAATTTGTGCATAGTTTTGTTCAGTGGGGGTGAGCGCTCTCGAGACAAACGCAACGGGCTGGCCTTCCTGCATAAGCCAGCATCCAAGTCCCCTTTGGCTAGAGTCGCTCTGGATTGTGACAGGCTTCGTGACATCGTAGTAGCGCAACACTGGCATGGATGAAGCCAGAGATTTCATCTCCTGCACTGCGGCCTCGTGCTTGGGTAGCCAGTGCCATGGTGTGTCTTTGTCCAGCAACCGGCGCAGAGGCTCACAGACTGCTGTAGGTGTGGCATGAACTTTGCAAGATAGTTTGCAAAGCCGATGAGACGCTGTACTCCTTTTGCATCAGACGGGTTTGGCATGTCGAGGATCGCTTGGACCTTGTCTGGGTCCAGCTTCAGGCCTTTTGCCGAGAGAATGTGGCCATGGAAGTGGACGTCTTTCACCTTGAACTGCAGCTTCTTCAGGCCAAGATGAAGCTTAACTGATCGGCAGCGCTCCATCAGTGCCAGGAGCTTCACATCGTGGTCGCGTTCTGCTTCTTCGTCTGTTTCACCACAGCCTACGATCAGGATATCATCGGCGATGGGTTCAGTGCCCTTGAGCCCAGCCAGTAACTCGTGCTGCTTGCGTTGGTATACCTCAGGCGCCACTGAGACACCAAACGGGAGCTTGAGCCAGCGTTTCCGACCCCAGGGGGTCCAGAAGGTAGTCATGAAGCTGCTTTCTTCGTCCAGCTTGCATTGAAGGAATGCATCTCGGGCATCCACCAAGGTGAAAATCCTGGCCTTGGGAAGCTTACAGAGGACATCCTCTAGTGTCGGCATGATGTAGTGGGATCGTTTCAGTGCTTGGTTCAGATGCTTTGGGTCGATGCAGACCCTCAGCTTCTCTCTTTTCTTCACTATGACCATATTGCTGATCCAGTCAGTTGGTTCAGTCACAGATGTCATGTGGCCATCGGCCTCATACTTGTCCAGCTGGGCCTTCACAGCCACTTTGATTGCAATGGGCACATTGCGAGGAGCACACTGGACTGGAGTGATGCTCTCATCCACTTCAAAGTGTACCTCCCCAGGCACTGATTCAACGGGCATGTTGAATACATCGTCATATCTGCTGAGTAGTTGTTCTTTGGACAGGGGTCCATGCTGGACATGATCCACAATGTGCAGGTCATTTGGTACAGTGAACTGCATCAGTCCCAGGCGTTCGCATGTAGAGCCTGAGAGGAGAGGATTTTGACTGGTTTTCACAATCTCAAACTCCAGCTTGTGTTCGCGTTCCCGAATAACACATTCGGTCTCAAAGGTGCCCATAGAGCTCATTAGTTCTCCTGAGTACAGCTTTAGTCTAGTATCGCTGGGCAATAGATGTGTGTCAGGTGCCAGATTGATTTTGTCTTTGTAGCTCATTACGTTGCATGTAGCACCCGAATCCAGTTGACATTGTTGTTGCTTGTTGTGTAATCGTAGTGTCACAAACCATTTCTTCCCTCTTGAGTGTACAGCCCCAATGGATTCATGCATGTAAATGTCACTTTCACTGTTCAGCTCTGAACATTGAGTAACATCATCAACACAGTGAATCTTGCCCTCACTCACCCTTCTTTTGCTTTTGAGACACACTTTTGCAAAGTGATTATTAGTTCCACAAGCTCTGCATTGGTTTCCGTAGGCAGGGCAGTGCTCTTTGCCACGTGTGTGTGTATTCCCACAGTATTTACATGCTACGGGGCTCTCTGTGTTCACCGTTCGTGGTGATTGGTTTTGTCTGAATGTCTGCCTAGCAACAGCGTCAGAGCGTGGGGTTTCCGTTTCCATTGCTCTCATTCTCATGTCAGTGACTTCATTAACAAACGTGTGTTTTCCAAGCCACTTCTGATACCATGTTTCAGTATGATAGGTTGGATAAAGGAATAAAGACAGACACCAATGTCAAGTTCAATAGCCTTGTTAAGCATTGTACAAATCCCTGCGCGTGGAGTCTGGGGAACAGTCCAGCTAGTCGATTACCTATCAACTAGACTCCGTAACAGCTAGCTGTGAGGATCAGAAGTAGTGGCTCAGGGATTACGGCAGGAATCCGCCGTTGTTGTGGAGAGACAGTCCGATGCTGGTAGATTGGCGAGTAATATCCAGGCTAAGAACAGGGCTGGTGTCTGTGCAGAAGGTAAAAGCCGCTAGCAGTGACTAAAAATGACTAAATAGCTTGTAGCTGATTAGCTGGTTAGCTACTGGAGGTTTTTGAATGTGTTCCAAAGTTAAAAATAATAGCGATTCCATATCACATTGGGTGAGGCAGGTTACCGGAAGGTATAACCGAATTAAAAATCGAAAAGAGATAGATTTTTTTTTTAAATATATACAAAAAATACGAAAAATACAAAAGTACACGAGAGGACGAAACAAAACACGCCTACACTGCTACGCCATCTTGGATCGAGGTTGCGATTGATTAGACAGTAGACATTTATTAGACAGTAGACATTGATTAGACAGTAGACATTGATTAGACAGTAGACACCACCAGTAGATATTGATTAGACAGTAGACACTACCATTAGACATTGATAAGACAGTAAACACCACCAGTAGACATTGATTAGACACCACCAGTAGACATTGATTAGACAGTAGACACCGCCAGTAGACATTGATTAGACACCACCAGTAGGCATTGATTAGACAGTAGACACCGCCAGTAGACATTGATTAGACAGTAAACACCGCCAGTAGACATTGAGTAGACAGTAGACACCGCCAGTAGACATTGAGTAGACAGTAGACACCGCCAGTAGACATTGAGTAGACAGTAGACATCACCAGTAGACATTGATTAGACAGTAGACATCACCAGTAGACATTGATTAGACAGTAGACACCACCAGTAGACATTGATTAGACAGTAGATGCCACCAGTAGACATTGATTAGACAGTAGACATCACCAGTAGACATTGATTAGACAGTAGACACCACCAGTAGACATTTATTAGACAGTAGACATCACCAGTAGACATTGATTAGACACCACCAGTAGACATTGATTAGACAGTAGACACCGCCAGTAGACATTGAGTAGACAGTAGACACCGCCAGTAGACATTGAGTAGACAGTAGACACCGCCAGTAGACATTGATTAGACAGTAGACACCGCCAGTAGACATTGAGTAGACAGTAGACATCACCAGTAGACATTGAGTAGACAGTAGACACCGCCAGTAGACATTGATTAGACAGTAGACACCGCCAGTAGACATTGAGTAGACAGTAGACATCACCAGTAGACATTGATTAGACAGTAGACACCACCAGTAGACATTGATTAGACAGTAGACACCACCAGTAGACATTGATTAGACAGTAGACACCACCAGTAGACATTGATTAGACAGTAGACACCACCAGTAGACATTGATTAGACAGTAGACACCACCAGTAGACATTTTGCAACTGTATGTCGGTAGTTACTACACTTTTTCATTCTTTCAATCCTAGCCTACTGATAAACTATCACAGTCAGTGAAGGCTGCTGAGGGTAGGATGGCTCATAATAATGGCTGAAATGGCACAAATGGAATGGCATCAAACACATGGAAACCGTATGTTGTATGTATTTGATACCATTCCACTTATACTGCTCCGGCCATTACCATGAGCCTGCCCTCCCCAATTAAGGTGCCACCAACCTCCTGTGATCACAGTGTACCTTCAAATGCCACAGTTTCCCTTCTATTCAAGGGACAATAGGAAGCTATAGGAAACAGGGACTATGTGTTGTAAAAACCAAGCACAGAACATTCAGAGAGAGGAAAAATCACCAGTATCAACCATGGCTTTATGGTATGATGTTGCGCCATAGTGCTCACTGTACTCCACTATTAACCCCTCCTCCCCATCTCTCATTCCAGGAACTCCAATAAAACCTCAAACGTGTTCAAAGTGACACCTGGAAACAATTTCATTAGCCTTAACCATGAATCTGAGAGTAGATACTGTAAATGGAAAGATCCACGGTGTAATGCTCCTCAAACTATACTGCATCAGGCAAAAAGAGAGTGATCTATTTGTTTGCATAGGAAGTCCGGTCTGAGAGAACGAGAGCAGCAAAGGCTGCTAGTGCTCAGGTCAATAAAATAAAAAAACTGATATTTGTTAAGCTTTTAACGGGCTTTTAGTCTTTATCTTCCGATGCTCATCACTTATGGACTCATCAGTGACCCTTCCACTAGTTATGGAACTTTCACAACCCATGTTACTGTATCCTCACTCATCAAGACAGCTATATAAGTATGCCTCTCTCTCTCTCTCTCTCTCTCAATAAAGAGCTTTTGCAGTGTGAAAAATAAAATAAATAATTTTTTTATTGCTTGTTTGTCTGTCTGTTGACGTATTCCCTATCTATTTTTGTAGCCTTGTATACAAAGTCCATGAGATGGAGTAAGTCCTACGCAGAGAAACTGGTTGAATCCGCCAATAACCAGAAGCATAGGTTCACAAGCTGGGACCTCTGACATCATGATCATAATTGTGAGTCATGTAAAAATCAGATGTGATGACAATGTCATAAAACCCTTGAGAATAAAATAGAGGTAAAGATAAAGGCATTACATCACCACCGAAATTGGAATTAAGCTTTGAGAATCATTCCGCCACCTTTGGTTGAGTTACAGTTTACTGTGACAATGCACTTCATCTAAAGAAAAATCCTAATAGGAAAGCAACCAATAAAAAAAGTCATATACATTCATTTGGTTCTCACATATACTGTATTTGAATGTAGACCAGTATTTGTTTTCACACGTCTGTTGAGATCCCACGCTGCTTAAAGAGAGGAACCTGACCTGAACCCCAAGTAGGAAGTTCATTAATGAAGTCTGTAAATATAATTTATAGCCATGAGTAGTGTATATTAGTGATAATATTTGACCCAATGTGCAGGGTGATGCTAGCGCATTAGATGTCGATCAACTGTGACTTCAGTGTCATCTAATGCAGCTGTGAATTAGGCTACATTGTTTTTATACCATTAGCAGTGAGACATTAAACGTCAGCTTATTGGTGATATTCACTCAAGAGTCATATGTGACTACCTTGCCCTCACAAGGACGTATGCCTTACAAAATGCCCAAACAATTCCCTTCAAAAAGGGAGATAAAACATTTATGCCTAATTCAGATTGAATGGAATTATAAAATAATTAAATACTGTAAATTCAGTCCCTGGATTTCCAAGTAAAACAATTGGATGCCGTTGTAGAACAAGAATAGCCTTCAACACGCAAATAATTTGCGTGTTGAAGGCTATTCTTGTTCTACAACGGTTCAACAACAAAGTGGATGGTTTCATTGTGTATGAAAGTTGTGTATGGATGCAATCAGACAATAGATTAGTCAGTAAGTAAGCATAAACTTCTACACAAAAACAGCGCTGGGGAAAATAATAGACACGTTCAAACTTCACGAGCTTTACCTTGGACTTCGGAATTTTATTGCCCCAGCTTTATAACCGACGTTGAGATAATATTTAACAGAAATTATCTTGTGCAGAACTTTATTTTGCACCATTTACACTTCAACAGTTTAGTGGGTAACGTGTTTACTGTCAATGTGATTTTGAATTTAAACGGATTCACCACCTTCAAATCGGCAGGATGGTAAACTTAAAAACTCAATGACAATAATTTGTTTATAATACAACATAACATTTCGTTGATGAATAAGTGTCGCAAATCTAGATACCTCAAACAACGATTTATTTCATAACTTTTTTCCATCATTCTATTCACCTTTGACAGAATTCCATAGGTAAGGTGGTGTTGGGACTTTTGGGGCTTGCTGTCGTCATCATCTTGATAGCAGTGCCCACAGCAATATATCTGAACGGTGAGTGGTACCACTTTCAGTTGCTTTCAGTGACCCATTAAATTGTAGCCTACCATAACTGTAAAAAAAAACTCTGTTCAGAATAAGTATTTTATTACTACAATAGAACATTGCATACACTGGATAATAATATTGTATTATTGTAACAGAACACTGCATACATTAAACACTTTTACATAATCCATGTGCCATACAAACATGTAGACCTAGTGCTTTAATGCTTCAGAAATGCAGGACCTTGTTGCAATATCACATCTTCTGTGCAAGTACCACATTTGTGTAGCCTACTAGCACATTTACCTCAGTTATCGCAGCTCTACAAACCCAATCAAATGTATATTGATCTTACATTGTTATCTGTTACAATCTTATAGTCCTCCTCCCATGATCCGTATCTATTTTTTATCAAGACCCTGTTTAATCATGTGTAAATGCATTGTAGTCTTATGAGTCATTATAGTAGCCTATGACTTGCTGTCGTTTTCACTGATACATTCCTCCTAGTGTAACAGTATAACTTTAGTCCGTCCCCTCGCGCGAACCAGGGACCCTCTGCACACATCAACAACAGTCACCCACGAAGCATCGTTACCCATCGCTCCACAAAAGCCGCGGCCCTTGCAGAGCAAGGGGAACCACTACTTCAAGGTCTCAAAGCCAGTGACGTCACCGATTGAAAGGCTATTAGCGCGCACCACCGCTAACTAGCTAGCCATTTCACATCGGTTACACTAGTATAGAGTACAGTACAAGAAATACGTGAATGCTAACTTTGAGCCCCATGTTTCAGAGGAAAAAGTGAACGCTCAGAGGACGTTCACTCTCAGTGATGTCTTCAATAGTTCCATCAGGGCCAGATCCTACAACATGCGCTGGATCTCAGGTAAAACACCCTAGAAGCCTAATCAATGTAAATGAGTGGATGGCTGTTATGTTTAATCCAGTCAGTAATGGTGTGCCTGGAATGTATTACACAACACTCTCTCCCTGGTAGGATGCACATTTAGATATAAGCCAACAACACAATGTTCCATTACAAAATGATAAGAAACAATAAAAAACAATACTAGGCCTATGTACTGCATCTATTTAAATGGCACACTTTGGCTTTTTGTTAAATCATCAGTGCTAGGCAGAGAGCTGAGTAGCAACAGTGCTGATATTTCAACTTAAACGTCAGTTAGTTCGTTATTATTAAACTCCTCTCTTCTTTCCCCTCCCTATAGACCATGAGTATCTGCATCAAAAAGACGGTTCAGTCTTCCTTCACAACCTAATTACAGGAAACAACTCAGAATTCCTGAGCAGCATCACATTTGTAAGATACCCCTCGTGGGTGTGTGTGTGTCTGTCTGTCTGTCTGTCTGTCTGTCTGTCTGTCTGTCTATGCATGTTTGGAAGTAAGTATGGTGAAGGAAGGAGTATTTGTGTCATGTATAACACAGCTCCTTTTTGTTGAAAACCAGGATCAAGTGGCTGCCTCTGATTATGTAGTGTCTGCTGATAAAAGATATGTTGCTTTCAAGAGCAATTGGACTAAGGTAATGTATTGTGCTATTTAATGATATGTTGCTGTTGTGCTATCCTGCTGTGAAGTAGCTATGTGTGGTATGTCATTGTGGTTGTTGTTGCAGAATCAGACTTATGTGCCCAAAGTAATTGCCCTGCAGGGATAAATAAAGTGTAAAAATAAATACATCTAATTGAAATAATGTATTAATTAATGTATATAAGTAATTGATCTGTGCTACTAATCAAATTCCTAATTATAATTTGCCTCATTTATTTCAACAGATATGGAGACACTCCTTCACAGCTTCATATTCTCTCTATGATTTGGCAGGCTCGTAAGTCTCTTTCAACTGTTCTTATCTGCAAATGTGTACTATACACACATCTTCAATATCCCTTTGACTTTCAGAATTACATATGCAGTGAAGATAACATAGGGAGTTTCATTTTATTAATGGGACTAGTGCAGGAAATGGTCACCAATACTCAACAAATAGAGGAACTGAAGAGGGCCATAAAATGTATTGTTTACTGCAAATGATTTATAGCGACGCATTTACAGTGCATTCGGAAAGTATTCAGACCCCTTCCCTTTTTCCACATTTTGTTACGTTACAGCCTTATTTTAAAATGGATTAAATAAAAAATATTCCTCATCAATCTACACACAATAACCCATAATGACAAAACAATAACCGGTTTAGAAATCTTTATTACAAATAAAAAACAGAAATACCTTATTTACATAAGTATTCAGAGTCTTTGCTGAGACTCGAAATTGAGCTCAGGTGCAAACTATCTAATACATTTTAGAATAAGGCTGTAACTGTCACAGTTTTCTTCCTGGGATGAAGGAGAGGACCAAAATGCAGCACGGCTAGTGTTCAACATGT